>NW_027526407.1:36990448-37312948 GCF_048455015.1 Haemaphysalis longicornis | reverse complement strand
TTTGAAATGAAATTTGGACTCAATAATTGTGCTGAGCTAGTTTATTTCTTCCCAGAGGGATTACCTTCTAGGAGGCTACAAATCTACGTTTAGGGAAATGACGTTTGTCCACCCATAATTTTCTTTATTTCTGTTTGGTGTCGCTTCGCTTTCGTCGTCAATTTCTAGCTTCTGCCTATTCAAGTTCAAGCGAGAATTCGGTAACTACACATTCTTATTTTCAGGGTGCCCGGAATGCTGGATTGGTAGCCCCATTGTCGGATCGTAGTCGCCTGAGTTTTACTACAACCGTCGGATGACAGTCTTTTGTCAAGTCTAAAGACAGAAATCATACGGGGCAAGCGCTGCTTCGTTTCAGCCCTCGTCCGGTGTTTTCCCTGCCTGTCGGGCTCTACTGAGTTGTTTTTAATTATGTTTTACAGAGAACGTAATTCCCTAGCGCGCCATATTGCTTGCTCTTTACAGTTAAACTGTCCGAACATAGTTGGCGAATATGTTTTGCAATTTTTCTGTCCGACGCCGCTCGCGACAACGCGAGTGTGTTTTCGGTATGTTTTTAGATGCAGAGCATTGGCGCAATTAGCATTTAGATGCAGAGCATTGGCGCAACTTAATACCACGTGCTCGGCAAAGTTCAAAGGCGGTATCAGCAATGAGCGACAAACTGCCGCCGGTATCAACCAATGCAGAATCATCCGTTCCAAGAACGTGAACAGAAACATGTGGTGCTATGGGCTGTGTGCGTGCTTCAACACGGCAAGCAGTCGGTAAAAAGCACCAGTCCTTGCCACCATCCAATTCTGGGCCACTCAGCGATGGGTTACTCACCATCATTGCCTCGGGCTGCATTCCTTTATCTCGATGTCTATTTGTATTTCGGCGACTAGCCATCACACGGAGACACTGACGATGGATGTGTCCTGGCTGTCGACATTGGTAACAGCCGCCAGCTTTATTTCCGTCAGGCACGTTGCCTCACGACCCTTTCGTCTCGGCAACTGGACGAGAAAGACCTCTGGAGTTCAGGGGATTTCGTTGCCGGCTCCAAGGGAGAGACTCGGGTCGTGGAGCGGTGAGCCTGCCAGTAAAGAGGGCCTGTTTTCCCAACGTTGGAACCCTGGCTCAAACCGCTGCGGGGAGTTCCCACCATGAGCTGCACCATCTAGTGGTCTTCCGTGCTCCAACTGCCTGTCGCCAAGGGCAAAAGAATCTAGTGCACGGGGGGAATTCAAGCCCACCGCTGCAGTGCGCGGCTGTGGACTTCGCTCTGGCGAAGTCTCAATGGTGTCTCTCCATGCACAAGCTGGCTCGATTGCTTTCCCTACTGGCGGAGGGGGTACATAATTCAGCTCCGATATGAGAGCTTCCTCGATTGACCGGCCTGATCGTGCCATCTCCTCCAGGCTCGAGTACTCACGACCACGTAAGTAAGGTCGGAAGCGCGGGTGGCATCGTCGTAAGACGTGCCTCACCATTTCTGCATCAGACGCACCCGGGATAGCTCTTTCCAAGAGCTCCTGGGTAGCTCGAATGTAATCGAGCAAGCCCTCGAGCGGGTGCTGCGTACGTGTTTCCAACTAACGGCGGATGCGGTAGTCGTAGTCGGGAAGCTGAAACTCCTCGCGGAAGCGCGCCACGAAGTCGGCCCACGACGCGAACGGAGCCTGCAGGCGCCACCAGCGACCGGCGGATCCCCCCAGAGCAACCGGCAGGACGCGGGCCAGGACGAACTCGTCCGATGCACCCGACGCCGCCTTATATACGGTGAGGTCGCACAGGAAGTCCGCCACTGTCTTGCGGTCATCGTAGCCCGTGAACCGTGGCACCGCAATGCTCGGCTGGAACGATGGCCCGTGCTCGGACCCACCGCGTTCTAGGCCGAGACTTGCCAGCCGGTTCGTGAGGTTCTCGCAGACCTCCACGATTGGACGGATCACGCCGATGAACCCAGTGGCGTCCGCATCCCTTAAGGGCTCGCGCGAAGCAACCAAGGGCCTCCGACGGGTAGCGGCTCAACGGACAGGCATGTCCCTAGGACGAAATGCTCTTGCGCGCCGCGAAGCGAACACACGAAGAAAAAATAGTGATAAACAACACAAGCCACTAAAAATGCGCCTGAAAATACGGGAAGGACTACCGAAAATCCTGGTGGTCACGAAAAAACGCCAATGTAATCAGCCCCTCAAAACGCCCACCGCGGAGCACCAGAACAAGGAAGAAGACCACAATGCCCTTCACAGGAACCACGGCCAGCCCCACGTTCAGGGCGCCAAATGTGGTACCGGGGTTCTTGCACCCGGCCGCTGTTCCCCAGAAAGACACTGAGACCCCTCAATCACAGCTTTACTGGGAGTCCCTATCCGCAAAGGTCCACTGCTTAGCCGATCCGGATGCGCACACCTCGCCCAGACGAGTCCGCCATGTTCTATCCTAGCTCGTCTCGAGCCACATCTTCATCCTCACCTGGCACATGTCCATCCCTTGGGATTGTCCCCCGCCACTATTGCCGGGTTCCCACAAATGTCATAATATTACTGAAGGTAGCGGCTTCATCTCCAAGCCTATCGCTTGTGTGGTGTGCAAGAAGGATGCTAAAAATCGAATTACATCTGTTGTATTCTGAACGGCACTTTCGTTTCTTATTTACCACTTCATGTCGTTTCTCAAATTCAAACCCTTTTGTGAACCGTCTGCAGTAGTGTTTTGTGATAGACTTTTTGACTTAAAGTGGCCATGCCGACAAAACACAAGTTGGATTCAGTTGACATAGTGCGACCTGAGAATCATACTGACACCACTTTTAAAATTACTTCGCTCGCATAAGCTACATAGTTAGTAAAAAAGACAATGGCCGTGCGACCTACTAGGTGTTTTCCCGCGCTAGAATCTGTGACGCAATATACACAGCTGTTCGATTGGTTGAGGCCGGCAAAAGCAAGTGCAAGTTACTCAGGGCTTATAATCTGTTAGAACGAGCTCTGCTCGCCTAAACGTAATGCACGTTCATTATACAGCAGTACGTATGGTCAGGTAAACAATACAAGTCACGAAAGTGCTCGTAAACATAGAAGTACCAGTGCGTACTGTTGGTACTCCGCACACTATGCTTGTTAGAGCTAGCTGCACAGGAGTCTGGCGCTGCGGGGTTGTCTCACATGGCCCTGGCAGATTGGCGTAAGCGATTTTGTCTTCTGTTACACTGGTTGTCGATCATACCCCATGTTTCAGGACACCATTGGTACATTCGTAACAAAAACAAGCCCGGTTCAAATATGGTCCCAAACAAAGAAATGGCAGACAGCAGTCCTGCGACATATAATAGCGCAATCTGAGAGGACTAACCACAAAAAAAGCGTTCCGCGTTCCGCTTCAGAGTAAACAGCGCCTTACCGTTCGTTTTAACGCCTGTCCTTGATCCGTCATTCCAAATGTCACGACACACACGATTTGGCTGGAGTATCAAAATTGCAACCATATTTTATTATTTCTCAGGGAACAAAGCACCCTTTCCTGCCGGTCAGACACTGGGGGCAGTATAAGACCACAAATCTTTCAGATAAAAAGAGTCCTATTATCTTTTCGTGGAATCTTTAAAAACGCACATCGAGGGCGATGACGTGTCTAATTTGTGTACAGGCCTCAGCTTTGCACATGAAATATCTCTCAGCTTGATGCGAACAGCAGATCCGAGATCCACACTACACCTTACGGCTACGCGACTTACAAAGCATTGTAAACCAACAGAACAAATCTCATCCGTATTTCACCCACCTTTAGCTTTTTTATGCCAATGAAATACGAGTATGCTAGCCATAATTTACGGAAAGAAGTTATTGTACAGAGAAAGCGCACCAATATGGCTATAAAAAGGCAACCAGGGAAGTTTTTGAAGAAAACGCAGCTCTTTCAGACAAATGTCTTCCCTTGTCTAGGGAACTTTGCCGCAACTTTGGAATTTTCAAAGAATCCTATAGTTTTGTTGGTAGCCCCAGCTAAGTTTCAGGTGTTTGTACTCTCGTTCTTTGCTATAACTTGCAGTTATAAAAAGTGTGTTACTACTTCATGCGCGCAGACGTGGCTCAGAAGGGGAAAAAGAAACGAAATAATAGAAAAAATTGTACCCACTTACTCAACAAACCTCTCCTTTACCTTGAGCTACCACAGCCGGAGCACTTTGCATTCGTTAACCTTTGAAAAAACAAAACAAAATTTAAACCATTAAACATGATCACATTCCATCGAAGTGAAAGGAACTTATGCGCTGATTGCAGGTAGGCGTCTGCGCGAAATTTCATTATCCCGCGATCGCGGAAGTCCTCCAGTTTAATTTCCTACTGTAGAAGAAACGACAGTGCTCACCCCGAGGCTCGCCATTTCCTAGGAGGTGAACGTAAAATATGCCTATATACCGCTGGTCGGTTGAAGAATATTGTTAGACACCAAGAAAAAAAAAAAGTAACCTGAAGGTCCGAGACGTCTGCAAACTACATGTCATACGAGCACGCCTGGATGACTGCCGAGCGGGCGACGAAAGTGAATTCTAGCTGCGCGTGCTCCACTAAATTTTTGTTTGTAGGACGCACGACACGCGGAACCTACTTGCCGCTTCTTCTGTTCCCTATGGGTGCAAATTTCGCTCTGCTCTCTTGGTACCGACATTTCTGGTTGCTCAAAATTTAAGTGCATTTTTTACTCGGAAATTTTTTTGGACGGTCATGCGAAATTGCTGGAATCGCTGAATATTTTCTCTTCTTTCTGGCTAGCAATATCTGCAATCACAGCGTTATTCTTTCGTCAGCGGCAGTACTCGAATGAAAACGTGCACCAGCAAGATGCAAATGGCCGGCGGTGGGTGAGTTTGGAATACCTGTATGAAGTTGACTATTTCCTACTACTTAAAATTGCTCGATATATATATATATATATATATATATATATATATATATATATATATATATATATATATATATATATATATGAACACATGAAAAATCCCAAGCGCGCGAGAAATAAAGAAAAGAAGCAGACACGCCGGACAATGAAGCTTACTGAAGTTTCGGCTGGAAGACCAGTCTTTATAAGAGTAACGTACAACCACGTATTCTGACACCGTGCGTACAACCTAGAAACACGCACGCTTTTTTAGGTGCGGAAGAAGTGCTACAGTGACTCTTGCTAAAAAAATACGATTGCGGGTTGGGGAGAGCGAACAGGGAAAGAAGGGGCGCTATAGATTTGAGTACCAACCTTCTCGATGCAAAGCTCCTGAAAACTTCTCCCCAGCGAAAAGAAAAATAAAAAGAACAGATTTATAGCAACAGCATTCGTGGCCTCGCGGGCGCCAGCAACAAACCCGTTTCTCAAAAAGCATAGCAATAACCAAGTTCATTCCATTAAAAAGAGGTGGAGGTGAACAAACACTTCACGTACGTACTACACGGATGAACAGATGGTAGAGCGAACGCCTGAAAATACGAAATTGAAAACGAGCAAGCTCACAGGCGCAACACATACGGCCAGGCGCCTGCCGGTGACACACCCATTTCCGAAAATACCAATGACCAGCTGTACAGTCAGGAATCGCTGGGACAGTTCACAAGTTCACAGAAGTATTCCTGGTGCACGTGCCAGCAACACAACCACATACCAGAATATCTAATTGCAGTAACCATGTATGTCCCGCGTGAAAGCTACCAAAAAGTGTGTCACCATTAAGTGTCGAGAAGTGTCCGTGTATATGACCAAAGCCACAGCCTGTCACAGCCCAATGGAGGCAGGGAGACAAGTCATGAACAAGAGATTTTTTTTCTTGTGGTAGAGGGGGGGGGGTCATGAAGCTGTTAGGGAAGAGATGCCCACACAAAGGAAGCCAGAAAGTGAGTTTAGAGAGTAATTCAGAATACAATGATGTAAAGAGGGCAGAAAAAAAAGTATGAAGTCCCAAAAGTTTTTAGTGCTACTATCAAGCTTCCTGGGGCAAACAGATCAAGGGGAGAAAGACAAACAGAAGAAAGTTGGACGCTATTACATCACGTGCAGGTGAAGTTACACGTCAGATCCGCCCATTGCTGCCCCAGAATATCTCGAGGCAGTTAGCAATGACTATTAGCAGTGACTATTGCGAATAAGTATTAGAAAGAGAGTGAGACCTTCCTCGCAGCTGAAAGTCCAAGAAGGCCTCCGGCATATCTTAAAGACAAGTTGGAAAGTATTTCTGAGATAACATTCCTAGCAAAGACTTTGCGCGAGAGAATAAATTTATCAGGAATAATAATGGCTGTCCCCAACCTGGCAACGTAAATAAGAATCTTACCATAAACATAAAAAAACGAGTGAAATACTGACCTCCCGCCAGCTCAAGTTGGCGACAGTAATATTTACTCTCCTCATTCTAGCGTAGTAAACCAAAACTTTACTCCTCTGTCGGTTTCGTCTCCAATGTCTACAAATGTAAACAAACATCTTATTCCGCATATGATGGACCTATCAACTGTTACGGTGTCGCCAGCTCAAATAAGCGCCCTATCAAAAAGTGTGAATTTTTGCCCGTCAGAAAAATATATCCTTCATATTAGCTTAACACTTGTGGAGGCGGCTGTAGTTTCTTTATTCCCGTACCTTTCCCTTGCGTAAAAATCTCTTCTTGAACATTTGTGTGGTACACCCTGGTTTTGAAACTCGTGTGTTCTCCGCTTTGTGCAGGTTATTAGATGAGTCTTGGCGCTCTTCCTTGGTTGTCACGCTCTCGAAAGCTGAGGGAAAAAGTTAGGTGCGGAGGAACCAGAAGGCTCTCGTTGAAAGAACTGCGTGACAGCGACGACAGCAAAGTCGGTTTGCAAAGTACCAACATTGACAAAGGTGCTCGGGCACCCGTTTCGAAGCGGGCCTTCCTTGTTAGATCGTTTGTCTTCGCCGTACCTTTGCAGTTTACGGCAGAAGCATACCGACTAAGAAATGCATATGGTAGCACACGTCTCCGCTGTCCGAGAGATAAGTTTGGCACTCAACGCTGTTCAGCACCTCGAAGAGTCAGGACGCGGGCTGCATGCTTTGAAGGGTCTTTCGTGGCCGCCTTTCTGGCAGTCTGACACTTCCTTGGATGGCGATATTATGATAACAGAAAGAGGAAACCCCACTGACATGGCCGCATATGAGGATGACCGAAGTGAGTGCTGCAATCAGTGTTTTTTGCGGAAAGATGACTGACAATGGCCTTATTAATCTGTCGCCACATCACCCGCAAATAACGCCATTAGCGTTGATCAAAAAGTGTTCGTAAAACCCCGTTTAATACCTTAAAAATATAAAAATGTATTTAAAAGTTTTAAATATTTATATTTTTCGACGACTGGGGTAATGAACGGTAATAAATAACAACAAAAAAAGCCATGCGCTTTTTAACCTCCTGTTTGTTCACCAGCTTTTACACATCGTTGACGCTATCACGCAAAAGCAAACCTTTCACTGCCAAGGCCGTACTTAAGGTGTTTTATAAAGATAGGTAACACAGCGTTTTAAGTCAAACAATCACGCACTCAGTAGAAACGAACTGACGCACTCTGTTGGTGTAGCTGCCGTTTACCGTTGTAAGGAACGATGAAAAGTGGGAAGCCTCCACCACAATTTCCCATTTTTCATGGTCGCCCATGTGTCTACGGTCGTCAGCAGTTGCTCCTGATATAATAGGCGGAATGCTTAAACTTTTGCTACCAACGCTATTTTGGCGGAAGTCGCTTACCGCTGCAAATCTCCCATATCCTCTCAACGTGTTTCGGGTTAATACGCATGCAGCCTTCTTCCCTTGTTTTACAAGTAGAAAGCCTACTGTCCTTTACAAAGGCGCTGTTAAGGCAGCAGTTGAAACTAATTTGGGAAGCAAGTTTTACGTTTCCATGGCGGCACATGATTACTCAGGTGGGTGCCTTATCTCTAAATGCCATTATTTCCAAATCTTCATTGTCATTTAGCTTGAAGCGGTTGGCGGATTCTACTGCACACAGTTGCAAGCGTTGCACTTTGTACTACTCTCGTCGTAACAACAACACAGAGAGGGCTGCACGATAGAAGTGCGTTAGAAATTCCCCAAAACGTTCGCCTTCACCTACTATCTTGGCTGGGTTCCTCACTTGGCTAATTGTAACCGCTGCTTAGACAAGTCGCAGAGGCTGATGAGGCTACTCCTTTGGTCTTCAGAGGGCTCCTAATCTAGGCAATCGAATCGCCACGAGGACCTATTAGGCCAATTTCCCGGTAATGAGGTATAGGCTTGAATTCAGGCCGTCTCATGGGTCCCTTCGGAGCAATTAGGTGGGTATGTCGATGTAGGTTCCGGGTCATCGACTGCTAAAGGCTAAAGGTAACCGGATGCGCCGATTGAATTGGTATCAAGACGGTGCCATTGCGTTGCAACTCCCCAGAGTCACCGTTTGAGCCACTTTTGAGCTATATTTGTAGCAGGAATGAAGTTTACCTTTTGTAGCCTTGGCTGTCTGCGTGGAAAAGTACTAACCAAAGAATTTGCAATTTTATGCACTGTCAGGCTCGACAAAGCGGTGCTTGATCTTTGTCCAGGCTTAACTCGAAGCAATGGTTTAAAGTAGTGCTGGTTACCGGGGTTGTATCAGGTTTATATATGACACCTATGCTGGACTACATTTAAAACTCAACCGTATAAACTAAACAGTTTCGTGGCAGGAGAATCCTTGTGATAGCGCAGTGAATTCGAAAAGATAACCCATTCACCCATTTCCCAGCCACGTGCCTGAACTATTTAGAATTAAGGATAACGTGCGCATAATAAACATACCACCACCACCACTAGAACCCCCCTCCTTATAACCATCCCAATAAACGATACCACTGTCATAATCCACCACTCCTGTACATACATTCACCCCACCTGCATACGATGGGGCACTGGGCCGATTCAAGTACTTGTCTTGAATGCCTTATCAGGTACATATAAAAACGACATTTTTTTATCATGATTTCCGCCAAAAAAGCGCTTACGCATTTTTTTCATTTCGGGCCCACATTCTCCTAACGCCCACCAAAATGGTCATCTCTAAATGTGAGGCATCTGTACGGGAGAGGATGTTTCAAGACTCCTGTTCGTTAAAATTTGTTTCAGGGGCTTTTCTATTTCAGCGAGATACCTTAGTACCTAATTTGGATGCCAGATCTCGGTAGATCTGGAAAGGTTCATACCCTAGAATGAAATGATTCCATGACAAGTTTCATTCTCAGTATCTATTAAAAACCCGTGCCGTTTAACATTTCAGTAAGTCACTACGTGCTAATATTTTGAAGTCAAAATGGTCCAACAGGTAATAGCCTCTCCTCTGCACGGCGGTTGTCGAGATCTCTAATCTGAATTTTTGCAAATTGCTAATTACACTCTAGCAATACGTACGTGAGCATGGGCTGTCCTCCATTCCTCCAAGAGGTGTCATTCATGGTGGCGCGATATTAGGGATACGGCGCCCACTGCCGTGAGCTTCACGCTATTTTAATTCAGAACTGCCACAATAAAGCCGGTGCGAAAGTACACGACTTTATTCGGGTTCAATAAATAATGAGCGGGCATTTTAAATGCGGTATTTTTTATTATTGAACTCTCGCAGAGATCCAATTCAACAGTACTTTCCCTTCAATGATCGGTTTTCACAGGAATAAAAGTGTTTCACAGATATTTCTAACATTGTAGAAAACCCAAGCGCGAGAAATATTACGAAACATTCTGCTCGCGCGAAACATGAGGTGCGTACGCGTATGCGAGCGTACCTGTGTGCGTGTGCATGCGCGAGTGCGTGTGCATGTCTGTTCCTGTACGTGTCTGGATACGAGTTAAGAGCTGTATTCTTAAAAAGTTTACGGGAAGAATTAGGAAGCTGTTTTCAAACATTTGTATTACATTTTCTGAGACAAATAGTAATTTTAAATTTTTTTTTTCGGTAGGACGGGATAATGCCATGCATTTGTATTTTTCGAAACCCGCAGGAGCCTGTTTGGGACATTTGCTAGCAAAAATACCATAATTTGTCACGGTGACTGCAGAAGTGAGAATTTAAGGGTGTTGAAAATATTCTGTTTGAGGCTAAGATAAGTGCGGAACAAAAGACGTAACAAAACAAAATTCGTCACCATCCTGCCCTACGAAAGTGGATGTCCAGCATAGCTATTTTAAACCACTTAAAATGGTGGTGGAGGAGGATATGAAATGTTTCTCATCGTCTCAGCGGGCTTGTCGCTTGCACTCGATACAGAATATCGGCAGCCTATACTCCAGCTGCTTCATATAGCCACGATGGGCGTTGGTGAGTTAGCATTACGTAGCATTTGTTTGCACTGGGAAAGTTCACTTGCACCGCCATTTCACTGTTTCTGCATTTTAGTCGGCCAGCTATGGTAGGCTGAGCTTGACCTCCCGGCTCCGCGGCTCCGCGCGACGGGCGTCATTCCCAATGCGAATCATAGATAATGCGTATAACAGCATTTCAGTGGCAGAACCGTGTCAAAAGAATCCGTTTTCGTGCATTTCCGGTACTTGTAACAAACGACCCGGTCGAAGTTAACAGCGACGAGGCCGTAGATGCGGTAATCTCACAACACTGATAAAAGATAAAATCGCCTCCGTTGCATACTTGCGTGACTCGGTGGCGGTACTCTAATGCCTTATCCCGCCACTCTCGCACACTCCGCAAAGATCCTTGCACTGGCCGGCCTCTGCGCTATTACTGCAAGCATTCGTGGCCACTTCCACCATAACAAGATGAAAGACGAGACTACTACACCTACGAGCGGTATGACAATCGTCCTGATTGTGGCTATTGTCCTTGATAATTTACGCCGCCCATTATTTCCTTCTCACCCCTCCATGGCCCTCAAACCTTTGCCTGCGACTCCCAAGCAGGGCAACACCAGCCTCCATCTCTCTATCATCGCTAAACGTCCCCTCCCCAGCCGCATCTCAAGAGCCCACACACTTGGCGGGAGACGAGCACCTGTAGGTTGCATAGGGGAAACTGCATCAGTTGCGAAAACCGAAATTCTTTCGGGGCATCCGTCAAACATGTTGTTCGTATCGGTTGAAGGGATGCATACAGGCTTTGGTAGACAAACGAGGAAGTATTTCAAATATTGATGCTGATCTGTTTTCACGTTTGCGGAAAGTAATTTTTCCCTACGTGGGGCCTCCTAAACGCGGCGCTGATAAGACCACAATAAAGCCTTCCGGGTATTTTACAAATTACAATTCGAGTTCTCATCTCTGGAGTAAGTAACAAAAGATATATATTTGTGGCTTTGATATCTCCGTGTGCCCACAAGCTACTTACTATAAGGCTAGGACTTTCTCTCTTCGACGTCTGCTGTCATCTGTTGTCCTGAACCAGCCACTAATACTTCGGGTACTGAAGCCGTCATTTCTGAATCACCAACGGCATTACTGACTTTGATGGATGACTGTGTTATACCTCCCGGACACGAGCACGTCTTGTCCGTTTCTGCTAAAGCCGTTGCAGGGGAAGATGTCTTCGTTGTGCCTTTTGCTCGTATGCTCCCGCGGTGCATCACAATCGCCTCGGGCCTTGTCCGGTTCTCGCATGGAACAGCACTCATCACCACGCGGAATGGAACGTCGGAGCCCTATTTACTCCACCAAGGCTGCACGACTGGTGCTGTTACGAACGAAATTGGGGAGATCCTCCCAGCTTCTAGCATATCACAGCTCACATCCAATTCTATTTGTGACTCCGCACACATCTTTCTGCAGCCATATGTACGACCTTACTCCGCGAGAAAGGAAATCTCTTTA
Source organism: Haemaphysalis longicornis (assembly GCF_048455015.1). Classification (NCBI taxonomy): domain Eukaryota; kingdom Metazoa; phylum Arthropoda; class Arachnida; order Ixodida; family Ixodidae; genus Haemaphysalis; species Haemaphysalis longicornis. Next base: position 37,301,133 of record NW_027526407.1, on the reverse strand, counting down.
ACGTTACTTCTAAAGTACCGAGACTCCTTTGACTCGTGGTCCCCCTTTCTCTCTCAGACTCCTAAGACTGAGCGCTATAATGAAACTGAAGGCTCCTCCATCAGTCGCCATCGACCGTTCTGCGTTGCCTCATGACAAAGAAAAATAATTGAAGAAAGCGTGAAGACATGCTCATCCTCAACATTATCCATCATTCGTCTGGCCCATGGGCTTCTCCTGCCGTCTTTGTGGAGAAGCTGGATGGTTCAGTGCGCCTCTCAGTTGATTATAGGGCGCTAAACAAGATTAGCCGGATTAGCTGGAAGAAGGTGTACCCGATGGGTCACACAGATGACGCCATGGACTGCCTTCAATCCGCTGAATGCTCATCCAGTCTGTATATATCCGGCCGCATTTGCTAGTAACCAACTGGTTACTAGCAAATCTGGCTGCATGGGTCGGACAAGAAGATGACTGCGTTCGCCAGTCCCCATGAGCAATATGAATTGAATGTGATTCCGTTCGGGTTGCGCAATGTCCCGGCCACGTTTGAACGGATAATCAACACGGTGCTCCATGGCTTGACGTAGGAAACGTGATTCCTGAACGTAAGATTTATATTTTGGTCTACGTTCTACAAGCATCTTGGACGTCTAGACTAAGTCTTGGCCTTTCTTGCGAAGGCTGGGCTCCAGATTAGTGCAATGAAAAAGGGCTTTGCAAGCAATACCACGAAGGCGCTGGACGCGTCGTTAGTAAAGAAAAAAATTAGTACTGGCTTAGCCCAGCTATGCCAGAATATACGTAGTGTGAGCTAAGGTTCAGCTGGCTATTCTTAGCTTTCCTGGTTGTGTAGGATTAGATTGATTATCATGCTTACTGCTGCTTCAATGACACACACACACACACGGTATACAAATTATGCGACACATTTATATTTATCAAGCGGCTGCGGCGCATCGTCACATATCGCCCCAGAGATAAGATGGTTCCAGAGGCGCACGCCGGTGTTGCTGCGACGCAAAAGCCATCAATTCCACACCCGGCCACCCCTCGCATGATCATCAAGTGGACTGGGCCGCCACATGCGGAAGGGAGGTCGGCGAAGACGCTGGGCGCATGGGGTGTGTGAGAGACACCTGGCAGCGAGCAACGTTCTGTGCGCCGTGTGACGTCACTGCTTCTCGCGCATGCGCAGCACGGCTCTCGTGGAGCCACGCAAAACTACTCAACCTGGGCCAGTGTTGCTCACGATACAAATACAGCCCGGTACTTGCAAGGTCTCTGCTGTACCCAGTTTAGTTCAAAAACCTTCCAAGCTTTTTCGGCTTGGCTTCTTACTTTCGTCGTTTTGTGTGACATTTCGCAGCCATTGCTTCCCTCCCTTTTACTCAAGCTCTTGGAGCCTGTATGTCTTCCGAATGGACTAATGAATGTGCAGCAGCCTTTAAAGCCCACAACGCGCCCTGACGTCCCGGTCAATTCTAGGCCACTTTGTGAGTGCTAGGCCCACCATACTTCACACGGACGCCTGCGGCGGTGGCCTTGGTGCTGAAATCTGCTACGTGACGAACAGCTTCGAGAGAGAGTGGTTGCCTAAGCCAGTCATTTGCTTACACCTGCTGAACAAAAGTACACAATTACTAAGCAAGCGTTGTTGAATCACAGCGCGAACGACAAGACAACAAAAGTACGCCGTTAGTGCGTTTTGGTTCTAAGAGCAGTCATAACCATCGAGTGGCTGCAAAACTGTGCATCCGGTGGAGTGCTTAGGCACTGAATCTGAATGGAATCAGATATGCGTTCTCATTCAATATGAGTGGCTGTAAATGGTAATGAGCCACCGCTTCGTAAGTCTCGCTACAAATTCCGTATGCAGGAAAAGTGACGAACAGCTTCACGTGACGAACAGCTTCAAGAGAGAGTGGTTGCCTAAGCCAGTCATTTCTTTAGACCTGCTGAACAAAACTACACAATTACTAAGCAAGCGTTGTTGAATCACAGCGCAAACGACAAGACAACAAAAGTACACCGCTAGTGCGTTTTGGTTCTAAGAGCAGTCATAACCATCGAGTGGCTGCAAAACTGTGCATCCGTTTGAGTGCTGAGGCACTGAATCTGAATGGAATCACATATGCGTTCTCATTCAATATGAGTGGCTGCAAATGGTAATGAGCCACCGCTTCGTAAGTCTCGCTACAAATTCCGTATGCAGGAAAAGTGAACTGAAAAATCTTTTCAGCGCCGCATTCCTGCATTTCGAATGGGGAAATTTTAAAGTTGCTAAAAAGGGGGCCTATTAAAATTTGATGACGTACTTTCGTAAGTGGCACCCACGCTAGATGTAAATTACAGATGTTGTGTTCACAACGCATATATAAGCTCTAATTAACTGCAAATGATACGAATAATAACTCATCGGAAAAAAACGAGAAAAAAAGTAATCTTAGAGCACAGTTTGATTGAGTTTGGGTTTTAACGAGTCCAAACATAACAGATTATGATGCATGCCGCAATGGAGGGTTCCGGATCCATTTTCACCACCCGCGGTCTTTAACGTGCGCCGAAATCTCAAAAGCAGCGGCGTTTTTGCTTTTCAGCTCCAACGCATCAAAAAGGTTTAAAATTATTTATCGTAATACTGCAATACACACTGTAGTTTTTGCCAGGCAGAAGGAAAATTGACCCGCAGATGGGCTATTGTTGTATAGTCCGTAGACGCATGACGGTCAAACATAAGCTGTGATGCTACAAACATTCCGCAGTGGACATCTCCTATAGACGCTATAATATTTTCCAATAGCGATGCTACCACATCATCAGGAAACCTCGTGCGTTTTACTTGGGTTACGCGTAAATTAAGAAAAGATGACATGTGCCTCAGCGGCCATTTATTTATTTAGTAAACTGCTGCTTTCGATAAAATCGCTGTATTCATTGCCATCATTCCAAAAGTCACACATATTTTCTGTAGTGTTAATCCCTTCCTGTCTTTTCTTTTTACTATCATAAGTTTTTGAATCGCGTCCGACGGTAACGCTTATTATTATCCTTTTTTCTTCGCGTTGGATTTAGTTGCCTGTTTCGTACTCTCACATTTACATAATTATAATTCCTACAACTTTTATGATTGCCTGACACCTGTATTTTAAACAACCTCGTTGAGTGTAAGGCAAGAACTGTCATTCACAAAGACATAAAAAAACTACGTCATCAATCTCGTCTTAAAGACCGTTATCTTGGCATATGCCTTGAATGTTTACTTGGGTAACTGGCCACTCTGGTATTACCGGTAACGGCACCGCGTATCAGATGGCCCCTGCTGCTGTACCTACAAATACACTGCACCACTGCACATACCAACAGTACCGACAACGTTACACTTAAGTAACCACACTTTGGGCCATACACTGCGGGCACACGCAAGAGACACTCGGATGTCGCCTTGGCCAGGTTACGTATAGATCACACGCATGCGACACACTCACACCCCCATACTAAGTCTCCAAGACCCAGTGTGTATATGGTGTGGGGAGAGCCTATCAGTAGTCCACATCATAATCACAGGCAAGACATTGGACATAACGCGATAAAAACACTTCAATTAACTCTACAGGGTACACCACATTCCGCTACACCCATCGTTGTTTTTGGGTGATGATGTCATGGTTTGTGGGCAACGCGTTTTTAGGTTTTTTCAGATGATAAAGTTTTAAGCCCCTTTCGTATGATGCATATTCAAAACTGATTCCATACACCAGCCATTCCCATCGCCTTTAATTGATTTTACTAATTGTCTGGCTAACACGTTTTAATACCTACTTTTTATGTTTTAATCACTTTTGTTACGCACTCTTTGTCTTAGCTGTCCTTGCTACAATAAATCCAGCAATCATTTCATCATTGACGGCCATTCACTCGTATTGCATGCTAGTTGTTTATTTGATGAATTTATTGTTTGATAATGGTCCAGCTTCGCAAGTTCCATTGATGGTCCAGCTTCGCTCTTTATATTTAGCTATGGGTCTTTCACCTGTCTAATATTATTTTTCTGGCCTATTGTATGCAATCACAAAAACTAAAATGAAAATTTCCGGGCTGCAGAAAGCAAGTCAGATGATAGGTTTCCCCCTAAAAATAGCTTTCTTTCTACCACTTTAGAGATCCGTGGTTTAAATTGGTTCTGGTACCTCCCACAAGATGCCAATATACTCTACGAAATGCCACAACAGAGCAGATTCGCTTGCAAAGGGGAGCAATTGAGGGACTGGAATACAGAAGCTTCGAATGTGGGCGTCTTCCGGTCCCGCATGCCTCGTTAATTTTGTCGCGCAGCAGGAATAAACACCACGTTCACTGCAGTCAACACCTGTATATAGCAGCAGAAATCAGGGCCATTCGTATTCCACATTCCGCTCCTTGCAGGGGTATGTCAAAGGTGTCTCGCCGGTCGCCTAGGCGTTCGGTCTATTTTATTGCCATACAGTTTGACAGCGTTTACTACACGCAAAAACAAAGGGCTTCCGCTGGCTGTATATTCCATTTTGAGGATCTCCGTCCGAGCCAACGACGTGTTCATAGCATATTCCGTGCAGAGGCTCGCTCGCAGTTTTGTTAAGCGTATGCACGGGCATACGCTGCTCCCGTCACTTACCTTAAACAGACACACATTAAGACAAATACTGTGTGGCGCTCAACGGAGATAAAAGCGAATGAAAAGTAAAATATACATTACCTTCATCATTTAAATATTATATTGTTGAGGCTTCACCCAAGTACCTATTTAAGCCTTTTAATGTGGTAAATAAATATTGACCTGCGAAGTCCGTGACAAAGGTTCGAGTTTTCATTGAACATAGGCCATATTTTGTTGTCATCAGTGCCGTTATAGTTAAGTTGCACATTCTAATGAGAATACACAGGAAATTCAGATTTTTATTTCATTATACTAAGAAAGGGTAAAGTAGAGGATGCATGGCCGCTACAGATGTTGGCAAAAGTGAAATTTTGGACGTTTACTTTGGAGCAGATGTCGTCGTAAAAGGACAGCCTTCTGCCTGCTCTGTCACTTGAATCCTCCCCCTCTCTCCCCTTCGCCACCATAACGCTCTTCACCTCGCCTCTCACCACCTTCCTCCCCCCCCCTCCCAGCGTGATGAACAAAGCATAGGTTTCCCTAAAACAATATTTCCTCATTTGCAGCGCTCGCGCTTGATGTCGATACGCAGGGATTGTATTTTTGTCTCTGTTGTTATTGATAGTCATTTGAGGCGTTTGCGCGGACATGTTTTGTTTTATATTTCTTTTTGTGTCCCCTCTCAAAGACACCGGTATTGATGGGTTGCTTTTCATTTTCTGTAGGGACAGGCAATCCAAAGTATATAACTAAATAAAAGAACTCCTTTACTGTCGGTTATCTACAGGTATTCTGCATCAACTATGCCTTAGGTTTTGTTAGCGCGAAACAATTAACGTAACTTCTGAAAAGTGTTGTAGCAGTTGCAGCTTCAGTAAAACAAACTGGTTATAAACGTTTTGAAGTTTAAAAGTGGCGTAAAAGATCACTACCTTATTTTATGACACATTCGTCTTCAAATATATTGGAATGGCCTGTCCTAACTACGCTGTTCATATTAACTTTTACTTCTTAGCTGGAAACAATTACGCTCATTGTTACTAATTAGAAAAAAAAATTCAGAAAAATTAGAAAAAAATGGGCTTGGGCGAAATGAACCGCGCCAACTCTTTTCGCAATTGGGACAATCTACTTCGCTTACATCAGTCCTTGTTCCTGCGTAGGCACAATGAATATTCTGAAGAGAATAAGAAAGCCGAGCCGAGCATTATCTTTTTCCTGCAAAGGAGGTCATGACATCGGGGATCCGTACTTGCAACGTGGGTAGACTGCCCGGCCAGAGGATCGAGGAGGATTTTCCTGGAACCATTCTCCCTAGGGCTATCCCGTGCGCACTCTCGAATGCAACACACGTGTTTAAGTGGCTCTCAGTCACTTTGTCTACGATTTAGGTTTGGGTGTCCCGTCATACCAGTGGTGAAGAAGCCATGAAATCTGTGTGTCTTATTGGTCGACGCTCAAGCATACGCCATCAAGTCTGAGACTTCCAAACGAATGCCTTATGGGGCTACCAATGTGCGGAAAACTAGCGCTATTCTTCGCATGTGTAGCCGCTGTTTATATAGTGAACTGGTAGGCGGGTTTAGGTTCGCTGACAGCGCCGACTTGCCGCAAACTCAGTCCGCTGCCCTCCATGCACTAGCAATATGCACAAAGGCAGGCCTTTTGCTTAGTCTCACGACAGCTGGAATTGGACGACTGCTGCGTAACTCGCTTGCGCCACCCATAGACTGCACTGATTATGCTCTGATGACAGGCAAAAGCTATTGTAAATCTCGATAGGCAAAGTTTTTCGTCTTTGTGACAGTACTATTTGATGACGAAAGGAATCTGAATCCGCACAAGAAGAAAGAATACTTTTATTTAGATCACAGTGAATTCTTGGTTAATATTACCTTGGAGTCTAAGAGTTCATTGTCGTCTTTCTCTTCCTTAGCGACCCACGGCCGCCATTATGCTCGACCCACTTTTTCAACTTCATTATTCGCTACGTCCTTAAATAACTATAAAACATATTATCCTCCCTGCCCCACAAATAGGAAAGTCCGCAAGGTCTTAGGTATATTCCAAAAAATAATTTAGCATCAGCCTCTGACCCAGTTACAACACCCCGACTACACTTCCAATACTCTGTACGTCTTCTACATCTCAGGGACAACTAGCGGTTCGGTCTTCACAACCACCACTTGATGCAGAGAACAGCCCAGAATTTCAACATTTTGTCGCATGTTATTGCTCGAGCTGTGATCAATGTTACTGTCGCCGCTTTTTGCTAGCCTAAGCCGAAGTTCCGGCTCAGTCGGCGCTGTACGCCCACTTCTACGCATCAGGCTGCATTTTTAGCAAGCTTGATGCCGTTTTCTCAGAAGTCACTCGTCCCTGTCGTAGCCCTTCCCCTCTTATGAGGATACTTTCGTTTCAATTTGGTCACCTGGTAAAATCATCTCATCAGACATTTGTATTCTTTCAAGAGCCCCGGATCACTCCAGAACTTCGCCCACCACCTCTTGCTTGGTGCTCACCCGCAGGGCGAAGACATTCGACCGGGCATAAAATGAACTAAGTACTGACAGGGGCCTTTGAAACAGCCAACCGAAAACGGAGTGTACTGCAACAAGACTATTGTATTTCGGGTGATTACGCACCTTTCCAGTCATGAACTTCCAGAGAATATCGGCTCCAAGCAGAATGCGTATTGCAGATACAGCAGCCGTGCCTTACTTAAGAAATTTGTCCACAGTAGGCTGACCGCTTGTTTCGATGGAGGAAACAGCGTCACTCTTAGTGGGAACCTTTAAGATAACCTCGAAAATGAAGGGAACTTTATTCGCTTCCATCGAGAATAGTGGTCGCGGTATTTGCTTCGTATGAGAACTTGCGCCAGGCAACATTCTGTCGTTCCTAAGTTATACTTCCCAAACTTGTGAAGTACTCTTGTCCTTCAAATCTCCGGGAAACGAAGAGCACCGGAGACCACTTCGCATATGAAGAAGCGCCGTCATCACCCACCCATGATGCCATGAACGTATGAGCACTCTTGGAGTACATAAATTCATAACTTAAACATCGACACCAGAACGTCTGTGTCCAAAATGGTTCCAGTGCTAGAGCACATGCTACTGGCGTCCAGTTTCATAACTGTGCCTGCTCCCGTACGCTGCCGTCGGAATTGCATGCCGATAACGCAGTTCTGCCATTGCAGTCCTTCACGTCATATGGCGACAATCTGTAGAAAAATTCCCCCCTCATGGTGCAATGAACACATCGTCTTTCGATTGCCAGCTTTTGCAATTTACCTTTATTGGTGGTGCTTCCGTCGCATACTTCTCTAGTGTGGGTGCCTCAGTGACAAAATAGACACATGGAATAGTAGGAGAAAGTCACACTTAGTACCGCTGATGTCACGGGAATACATAAACTTTCTTTTCCATCATCTGGTTTCCTGTGAGCTGTCCTAACGCTGCTGATTGCACTTCTGTCTCTGCACTCTCCTTCAATTGGGAGGGCCGCCAAAAGAGCACCAAGCTCACCATTGAAAGACATTGCCAGTGAGGTTGCTTAGCTTGTGGGTGACTCTTCCCCGGTAGGCATTAACTTGCGAACGCTATTGGCACTCTGCAAATTATAGGCAAAGAAGATATCCGGTGGTACTAGTCTCAGAAGAGGGTCCGCAATCATGGTCAAATACGTAGCCTGTGAAGGGTCCACGAGTCGACGTATTCTGCTGATATTATTGGATGAGAATACAGGAGAAAGCGGCCTATGCTGCAACAAATGCTTTTGCATGATTCGCCATGCGTGACCAAAGCATCCAGAAAGAATCTAGATAGCGTCTTCGTTAAAGACTTCAGTGGCTTGTAACCCGACAATGGAAGCCGCAGCTGCGCCAGCCAGAAGTGACCGAAGATAATGAAATTTCTATCGTTTCGTTTGCTGAGATTGTAGTTAACGGGTGTTTTAAACCGTGTCCGCAAACTAAGCCGCTGGCAAAACTCACCACTAAATGTTTGTAGCTGTAGCCTTCGTATATTTACCAAGTTTCCACTGTGATGACACCCCTTGCAAAAAGAATCCACCACACAAGTGCTTCGGGTGTCGATCCGCACAGGCGTTAACAACTCCGTAGTGCTGGCTTTCAAGCCTCAGCTGGCCCAGCATGCTTCTGGCGGTGTCCTCGTATTTCATCATGCCATCAAAATCAGTTGCAAACTCTTTATTTGGCAGCGCTCCTTGAGCTTAGCATTCGTCATTGTTGCACTTCAAATGCCGTATCAGTGAGCCCAAACTTTTAGAATCAGCCAAGTCAGAATCCGTCTTTGCTTCAATGTTAAATCGTGTTTTATTTCACATTATGCATGCTGTGTTTCGTAGTATGCCGAAGCAACGTTCACCATGTGGACAGCGTCACCGCTTCCGTACGGTGTGTTGTCCCTGATCCGTCAGTTTGGTAGCCCCGACTTCAACGTTACCGGCTTTTTACGGCCACAAATTGTTGAAGAAAGAAATTTACAGCCACACTAGAAGAAATAATAACTGTATTTATATCAGACCTAATTCCTGGTGAATATTATGATGACGTCCGAGCGTTCATTGACTTCATTCTCCTTCTTTCCATAACCATGGTCTCGCTCATGCTCGATCCTCTTCAACTTGATAAATCCGTAAGTGTAAAACAGTCCGTCCGTAAGTGTAAAACAGAACCCCGTCGATGGGGGCGATGCAGTGCAGAGGTACACTGTAGGGCTATTGTATGTTCTTTATTTGGGGTAGCGTTCTTCTCTGAGGCTCTGTCCCTCCACTCCACAATAAATCTTGCTAACAGGCGTACAAAACGTGAAACTGACTGGAGTGAGAGAGAGAGAGAGAGGGAGAGAGAGAGAGAGAAAAGAATTGGTGACAATGTCCTTCAGCTATGAATCTGGGACAAAAGGTCGCTGCTGATGCGACCACGCACCGGTGACATCAAAAAATGCGAAGACGCTTCATACGCGAGCATATTCTGTACCTTCCGGGTGTCGATGGAAGCGCCAGAAAGGGTAAAAACCAAGGCGCAATCAAGGTACCTAAATTTTTCATCTTCTTACAAAAAGAAGCAAAAACGCGTGCCTTGAAAAACATAAAAATGTAGGCCTACAAGTCTGATTTTAGCAACATCACTGCGCAGTGTTTGAAGTATACGTGAAGGTTTGGGAGGGCAGGAATGAGAGCATCTAGATCTCTACTGGACCCCCACACAGCTTACTGCTATCGGTACAAAAAGTCAGATGATTGGTACTGTGATCCAACCCGCTGAAATAAGACTGACACAAGCCCGGTATACATGATGCTCGCAACTTTATTACTGAAAAAGAAAGAGTTCTTCCCTTACTTTAGTAATACATGTGTAAAAGAAAAAGATGTATTTCTTTCCTGCACCCAGGTGACGTAGATGCGTACACGTCACGCAGACCTCGTGTCAACCATAAGTAGCCAGCAATTCTCAAAGCAGTTATATAAATGAGCATACCCTTAATACGCCCTCACATAGCTTTTCTTCCCTTAAGGTCTGGGTTTGTTTTTAATCCCTTGAAACACTCTTTGGCACATCTTTTTTTACAGTAGAGGTCTATACTGAGAGTGCCCAATGGATGAATTCTCTCTCACGACCGCGGAGAAAATCTAAATTCACATTACGCCAGCGCTAAATTTCTTGAGAACATTCTGTCTATCGTGGGGGTGGGAACTGCAACTAATGACGGGGACAAAAGCAGAAAACAAAATCCAAAACGGCATGGGCTTAACAACCAACTGAATTTTTTAAACTGACAGATGATGATGATTATAACGCACACAAAGTTTTTGGAACGTATCCACAACGGGTAATTGGGCAGGGCAAAATTACTTGTCGAAATTCGTGAAAGCCTCAAAATACTAATTTATTTCTGGACAGACAGAGGCCGTAAAACGAAAGTTTGTTATGCCTAAAGCCCCAATTGCACATTAAATAGTACCCTTCAGCAATTCAAGCGATCTGAAGCGGGAGAAAAGGTTGAATACAATTATATATATCCTTTTTTGCATACCCTTAATTGGTTGCGTCAATTGATAATATAAGTGGAACTGATAAAGTCAAGCACAAACGCTAATTAGGTTCAGCAAGGCTTGGGAGTGGGCTAGTTGGTGTTTTAGCATCTTGAAGTGCAGAGGTGCGCTGCCTGACACGAAACATAGGACAGGGTTAATACCACAAAAACAGACAACGTGAGGCGCAAACTATCAACTGTTTATTATCTTGTGAAGGGGGGCGGTTATATATGACGGAAATGAAGAACATGCACGAAAAAATAACAATAAAACGCTACACGTGACATGATATCTATTCCTCATTTAGGAAACTTATTTCACGCGCCGAAAGCCGGATTGAAGGGGCGCTAACGCAATCTCCCTCCACTCCTGACAACATTGCATATGCTTCGTATATCTCGCGGGTAATCTTGTCTCTGGAGCGGAACAAAATGGTTGTCCCCTCAAAATCGGGCGAACATTTCTTCTCGCACTTCTAAACAGCGGAGTGGAGCGGAGAGCGGAGGAGATGTCACAGAAAGCTTTAAAAGCGGTCCGCACATCAGCAGGGAAGTTCTGTGAGGAGGCAGGACTTGAGAGGTTGGCTGAACGAATCAAGTCCGCTAAGGAACTGTGCCTGCGTCCTTTTTTCACTTTGAAGAGCCACAAGGAAGGCGCACCCTTCAGGGTTATTGTCGAAGACAACGCAACGTGGCAGCAGGCTACAGCTCGTTACCTACAGTCCCACCTGAACAAACTGCATGTCAACGACCCCTTCCTCGTCCGCAACTCCGAGGACATTATCAGTTTTCTGGACAGTTCCCCCCCAGTGTCTTGTTTTTCTGTAGATGTGAAAGACCTGTTTTACAGTGTTCCGCAAGAACGTCTTTTATTGGAAGTAGAGGACTGCATACTCGCTTATGGAGCAGTCAAGTTCTAGAATGAAACGTGTGTTAGTTTTCCTTCTTTCTTGGACCTGCTCAGGATCTATTTGCAGTCTGTGTACCTTGAATTCGAAGGAACTGTTTATTCCCAGCAAGACGGGATCACGATTGGCTCATGCATAGCTCCGGTGCTAGCAGACATTTATTTGGCAAAAGGGGATGTGAATCGTCTCGAGGACTTGACACCACTTGGTGTAACAAGGTGTTTCCGCTACGTCGACGACTTTTTAGTATGCATGCCTTCAGGAACAAACCTCGACAGTGCCATCCCTAAAATTATGGAACAGTTCAGCCGGTTGCATGTGGGGCTAGATTTCACACACGAAAAGCCGGAAAACAAGTGCCTACAATTTCTTGACCTGTTTTTAAAAGAAGAAGAATTTCACACATGTTGGGCCTACCGCACAAGAGGGGAGAAGGGACTGCTGCCTTATGACTCGTCCCACACCAAATTGATTAAGCGTGGAATTGCAACTTCCTGCATCACGCAGGCAATCACGAAATCGTGCACGCACACTGTGATGGACAGCCTAGACCGCCAATGTATAAGGCTGAAAAAGGGTGGTTACCCTACCCATGTACTTGTATCAGTTGCAGAGAATGTGCTTAAGAAGGTGAAAAACGCGAACAACCCCGAGAAGAACAAGGAAAGACCTAAGATTCGACCAGTTGTCATGAACTACATTCACAGGGTTTCGCACCGGCTAAAGAAAATGGGCACCAAACATAATATTCCGGTGGTATTTTCTGCCTCGTTGAAACTAAAGGGACTGTGCAAGGCTGCAAATCAATAGAGGAAAAAAGGTTTCGAATGTGGCACACGGCACAGGCGTCAGTTCGTCAACTGCGCAGAGGGTATTGTATACAGGATCCCCCTCTCCTGTGGTAGGTCGTACGTGGGGCAATCAGGCCGCTGTCTCAACGACAGATTACGGGAACATAAGAATGCATGCGCGCAACTGGCGGCAAATGGAAATTTGGCCGCGCATGTTAAGAAGTGCGAGAAGAAATGTTCGCCCGATTTTGAGGGGACAATCATTTTGTTCCGCTCCAGAGACAAGATTACCCGCGAGATATACGAAGCATATGCAATGTTGTCAGGAGTGGAGGGAGATTGCGTTAGCGCCCCTTCAATCCGGCTTTCGGCGCGTGAAATAAGTTTCCTAAATGAGGAATAGATATCATGTCACGTGTAGCGTTGTATTGTTATTTTTTCGTGCATGTTCTTCATTTCCGTCATATATAACCGCCCCCCTTCACAAGATAATAAACAGTTGATAACTTGCGCCTCACCTTGTCTGTTTTTGTGGTATTAACCCTGTCCTAAGTTTCGTGTCAGGCAGCGCACCTCTGCACTTCAAGACAAACGCTAAATTTGGTCCTTCGAAAGCAGTTGTCCAGCTACCGAGAAGCGGCGACATACGAAAAAAAAATTTCGACTGTATCATGGACCTGGCACCATACACATGGTTCTGTACGGGAAAGCTCGGTTCTGAACAGAAAGAAATTTAGCCTTCATATCCCACACTAGCACTTTGTGTCGCGTTCGTTTTCATTTGCTTCTCTTATGCCGTCACTAAGTCGGGCTTCCTGCCAAAATGATTTATTACGAACACACCTTGGCTCCCACTGTTGCTTTGAAGAACTGAATTTCATGTAGATACTTTGAAAAAATTGGACAAAAGTTGTTCATTAGGACGAATTTACTAGAGGCAATTTTATTTACCTATCCTAATGAGTCTGATACGCTGTTGGCCACAGTTGGGAGTTCTCGTCTACATTCCATACACGGTGTACTACGGGAGGAGTGTAGTTACTGAAGGCGATTGTAACGCATCTTTTATTGCTGCCACCCCAATCAAATTTACGTAAAGTAGACCTTCCTGAAGAGCACACAACTGTGGGAAGTTTCATCTCACTAGGCACCGAAGGAAACCATCGGTACAAAGTTTAGCACACCTAGCAAGAACCCGCCCTTCTGGGCCACTCCAGCAGAATCACAAGGCCTTCGTGTAGAGCTGCGCCCGTGTTTTGGTTTATTGGGATAAATCTATCGTCCTTCTAATATTTCCTGCGGTAGACTATTACGGAAAACTCAAGAGTATGATGAAAACCGGTCTGTTCGGAAAACACATTACGACGAATGAAAACCGACTTCTACAAGGAAAGTTGTAAAAACAAAGAAGTTTTGTCCCCCGCACAAAGGCGTCTCGGCTGCCGTACGGAACTGAAATGGTTTTGTTTTTATAAACTTTCCCGGTAGGAGTAGGTTTCAATTATTATCAGTATTACCAAACACTTTGAAATTGCAAAATACAAACAGTCGCGTCTGCTGTCTTTTGCTTGTCTTTACGGCGCCCCTCGCAGACCCGTTTTGCTTCACCCACTCATTGCAGTCTTGCCATCTTTGCAAGTTTTTGCCATCATTGAACCGTAGGTAGGGCCCACGTTTTTTATTGTCCGTCAAAGTTGCACAATAGAATTGCAGCTTCCTTCCATTTGATGGTTACTGTGAGGCGGAATTCGTCTGGAAAGCGGAAGCCTTTTTACGCGCCACAAAGAATTCCCAGATTTCCTTCCTAATCTGCTTTCGTTCAAAGTGGACCGGATTTCTTTTGTGCAAGGGAGAGGAGTAGTGCGGGGTACAAAAAGCTCGCTTTTTTCTTTTGTTTGTTTTTCAAAAAGAATAGGCCAGCAATGAGAATAGAAACTATAAAATTGCTGGTCTAAATTTAAGCTTCCCTTGCACATTCTATCCCGGCTGAATAAATATATTTATCTCATCCTTTGCAGCACGCCTTTTGTTGTAGAAAAATTCTAGGTTTCGTCCAGGAGCTTCTTTTTATCTCTGGAGCTGCTCTTGAAGCAATGGTTATGCAGCAGTCTGAAGATGTCCAATTCAGCTTTACATATTTGTAATGTGAGCTTCCTCCGGAATACATATCAAACCAACTGTAGGTAAAGCTTGATGTTTTGGTAGTTAAGGGAAATGCGACGCAGATTGTGCTACTCAAGCTTACCGTGTTCCTTTTGCAGGTACTCAAAACACAAATCGATGCCACACGGAAGTTGAGGTGATGTCGCCTTTAAGTTTTTTGTAACACCATAAGCGTCCTACCCGACGTTGTAGTTGCGTCTTAGTAGTCTTCATTTTGACGCCAATCAAGCTTTAAGGGGGAAGATTGGGCTGGAAAATTTAATTTCCCAGAAATGTACAGGAGAAGCTAGAATTATGCGGTTCCGGTAATGTGTGGTTCATTTATATATTTATAATGAGTGCGTTGTTCTGGCTAACCATGCTATAACACATCTATGTAAGGAAAAAAATGCCCGTAAATTACGTATTTTGTTCTAAAACAGCGCTTACCCTTCGTCACTTTACTATCCAACCGAAATAAGGAAGTAACAAATATTTAGGAAAAGCAAATTGTAGGTGAACTAAAAGCAGAGTTAACAGAGGTAAACGCGTATCATTTGGGGCAGCCAACTCCCATCGGCAATAGCGAAAGCGCCTAGAAGTAAAAAAAGGAGTGGCCGAAAATTAGTAACTAAGGCCCCGCGTCAACAGAGACAGGAGCGAAGAAGACGACATAGACGAAAAATCAAATGTGTACAGGCAAATCGAAATTCATCGTCGGCGAACTACAGAAGTTGAAAGCAAATGTATAAGTTGGCAATATTCGGTAAAAACTAATAGTGGAATAGAGGGCAGAATACCTCAAGAGTTTATATGCGCGCAGCGCGGAGTCAGTCAAGGCAAGAACTCACATTGCACGAATTGTATTCCACCTACGGTCGCGACAAGCACCTTAAAACCGCTGCGTTGCGTTTGCGGAGTAAAATAAACTGCGCTGCAAGTACTACCTGATTTTACCTGATTTCGTACAGACGAGAGTCTATGACATTACGAATAAAAGTTTTAATCGCCCTCGCAGCTGACATTCGCTGGTTATGTGGAAATATGTGGGTGAGGCCAAAAAATAACCGAAACCTGCATACTTGTGTAGTGCAGCGGCCAGTAAACAGCTCTCTATATATTCGCATGCAAAGCTGCCGTTGACATTGAGTTTATTTGAAAACACAACTGAAGTTGGTGCAGATAAGTCACCTGCGTTTGAAGCAAATTGAAAACCTCACGCACGTCTTTTTTAGAAAAATCACGGTTGTTGGGCCGTACCTGAGGCAATATTTAGAAAATATCGTGCGCTGAATAATGGTGGTTGTCTTTTTCTAGTGGAAAGGGGAGAAATTGTCTGTGCTTAGTAGCAGGAGTATGTTTGAACCGGAGCAACGCCTAATCCTCATTTAATTTTAATAATTTATGTTGTGGGGCCCACTGAAGAACATCCACACGACCTAGCTGGCAGCAAAAAAAAAAAAACGCACGTACCGCCATGAATGTTCACACACATAACATCGTAAGCCGGCCAAGATGAACCTGCAGCAACGTTTAGTAACTATTTAAGTTTGCACAAAACTGATTGTCGAGTAGAAATATTGGAACATTCGCCGTCGCCAAAGGCAAAGGGATTATTTTCGGGTGTGCATTTCCAAGGAAACACAGCGAAAAGCCAAGTTGCAAGTACGCTCACCGGGCTATCACTGAACCCTGTTCAATTATGTTCCCGTCCAGAGTGTGAGATACTACTACTCCTGGTACAGGGTGTTTCATAGCTTACGAAATACTATGCAGGGTAGGCAAGTTCAGCATTTGAGTTAACGTTTCAGCAATTAAGTGGCTTCGTTGTAAACGGTTGTCGACCAAGCAGTTTTACTGCTCGCCTTCTGTAGCGTCTTCTCAGCTGCAAAAACAAAAGTTGAAGAAAAAGAGGGAAACAAGAAAGTTTAAAAATGCCGCTCTCTTTTCATTTTGGATATTACAAAACTAAGTTTGGTGTGCTCTACTTTTCTACTGAGGCCTATAGTGCGGTGCTAATTTTGACCTACGGACGCTCTAGAATCCTTCCGGCGGACGGAACTGCCACAAGCATAAATCACTGTTAGTAGAAGATCATTTTTTGTGTCGCACACTGAGTTCGCTCAGGTGAGCTTTCCGTCCTAAACCTTTATTCTTCTCACCAGTTTTCTTTTGCTCTTCTTTTTTCACTTTGAAATTGCTTTCTTTTCTCCGGAAACCACACCGCCCGCTTTCGCCGGCGCTGAACCCAATTTTAGAACTAGGCGCTCAAGCACAAACGCTTCTTGGCGCAACGTGGGCGAGTGGCACCGGCCTCAATTGTCGCATCTGTATTTGCTTTGTATGTTTGCCTAGCAACTCCGCAATTTTTGCTATAGGTTTTCTCTGGACACCGGTTGGCAACGCTAGAAAAACGAGAGATGTTAAAGATTTCTCCAATATGGGCTAGTGTTGGAGAAAAGCAAAAACCCAATTTTATGCGCTGTGACTGTTCTTTTCTCTAGAACTGGTACCGAATAATCCTAGAAACTAAGCAAAGACTGCGTGCATGAAGCATTCAAAAGCTCTATCGAACGCGAGCTTTTTATGACGAGTTCGAAAGAAACGCTAATGCAGTGCTGCAGTTTTAATAATTTATGGTGACCTCCTCTGCCAGGGTATATTTGTTTATACGTGCACTGCACGTACGATACGTTTAGGGTACACTGAAAAAAATGTGAAACGGGAATGTTTGTACGACTTGTTCTCGAAGGAGTATGTTAATGGGCGCAACCTAAAAGGCATAGGCCTTCACGGAACTCGAAGGCCCCGAAGAAAGCAATGATGATGATGATAGTGGTGGCGATGCTGATTAGTGGCTCTCCCTTTGAATCGGGCTTCGTTTGTGAGCAACCCACTTGCCTGTTTTATTACGCTTACATGCCCTACTCCCAGATAACCTAATAGATTTGCTTCCTCTCTCCAATCTCCTTCTTTTCGCTGTTTTGAACTCATCACTCCAACCACCGTTTTTCTCCCCTCGCTGCTCTAAATTCTCAGCCTCTTCGTCACCTCTTTGCCCATGAAGTTGAGGTTCCCCCTCGACCCAAATCCCCAAGCCTCCACCAGCGTCGTTGCCACCTCATCCCGCAGTGGTCGTATCACTGTGCATCCTCTGACAATATGGTCTATAGTGCCCCGATCCCTGCCGCAGCATGCACATGTTTCATCCTGCGGCCTGTAGCTACCTGTGTATGCCCGGGATCTCAGGCCCCCCACCCGTGCCTTGAAGAGCAATGCACTGCCTCTCGTACTGCCACAGAATCCCTCCTTAATTTCCCGTTTCTCTGCCCTATAAGTCTCCAGGGTTTTTTTCGCTTCCATTCTCTGTGCCCACTTGGTCGTCTATGCTGCTGTTACCTGCCTTTAAACCGTTGTGTAAAGCCCACTTTCGCCTACCGACTTTCCATACCGCTGGGTAATTGCGAGCCATAGCGGCTCCGCCTAGCGTCAAAAATATATGAGCAATAAATTCGGTGGTCCATTAACGGTTCACTGGCTACAGAATGCATTTTATGTCGCGAGAGGGAAACCATCGGGACCAGTCGTGATCGTGGGGATCGCGGCTCCTGCCAAACACCTGGTCATCTGTCGCTGGAGCGAGAAATGGTTCTTTGTAAGCGATGGGAACTACTGGGCTGTTTGTGGACGCATTTCCGAACCAGGCTTCCTCGCCAGCCCTGTGATGTGACTGTTTGGATTTGGCACCCCCAGTATGTCCATTGAAATTGCAGACGCGCCTTAAGATTCTCAGAGATGGTCGTTTTGGCTGCTGCAGCATACGGAACTATCTTTACTCATTTGTGTTTCATAACATATACGTCGTAAATTTCAAGGGACTCGTCGGCAGCGCTTCGGTTATCGGTGTCGCTGAAAGCTTGCAACCACTCCAGCCGGGATGCCGACTGTCTTTGCGGAAAGTTCTTGTTACACAAAAAATTTCTCACTTTTTTTACATTTTCTTCAAAGTGCCATCAAAATGCTCACAAAGCAGTAGTGATATATGGGAGTGTGAATTCACCTGTTGCGAGGGTATTGCGGCACAGTCTTGTCTTATATGCGCCAGCAGCAGCACGAGTCCCCTATGTGTTGGGCGTTGATTGTGATTAATCCATCGTTCAGCTTTCTAACGATGCCTCAGCAATCCCCGTTTCCTTACGTGCGTATAATAACGCAATCTGCTCATATAATCAACGCTAATCTATATGCCTCACCGGCATTGAATCGGGTTGCAAGTGTCATACCGGAGATAATTACTGACAAATTGGCAGGTTCACTCACACTTACACTGCAGAAGCCGCCTTTGAACATGCTGACGTGAGAATGTTCTGGGAAATTTTACAAAAAATTCGGTGAATTACTCTGAATGATATGTTTTCAGCGTTTTTTACAAACGATTTGTACCCGGTTGGCTTTCCCAAACATAGGGACAGGAATTTCCTTGTATCCATGGATTGAAGTTTCATGGGAACTTTAAAAGGTTGCACACAGGGTATGCAGATACTCTATGTCCCATCTTGATACGAATCTCACGTCTTTGATCCACTTCACTTTATCTCGATACCTGGACCCTTGTACCGCACGACAAAAACAGGTGATGCAGTACGACACGTTTTAACTGTTTATTTACATATTATCAGAAGTCTGTTTGTGCAAAAACGATGATCAAAGGAAGGCATGTAAATTTAGAACACTGAAAAAATCTTTATACTCTGATTGTCGACACGCGTTTCGGTGACAAGATCATATTCCACCCCAGACGCGCTCTACAATTACGATGATCTGATGTCTAGTTCAGATTAGCCCTCAATGGCTTGATTTGAGGCGAAAAAGTTTTGTCACGTGCATGAGGTGTTTTTTTTTTAACTCCTGTAGGCATTTCTGTTGGTTCGTCACTACAAGGCACTTTAAAATTGCGTGTAATATTTGTTATTGTTTGTTGTTCTGAGACCTGAGCTTCGTCAAATTTACTCAGCGAGCACATACTCACGACCAGAGCGTTGCCCAGCGTAAACCCTTTGAAAATGATCCAGGTTAACAAACACACCTAAGGGGCTATCTACTAACGAGGTACCTTGCCCTACAGTAAGATATTACATGATGTTTTTATTCTGAACACAGACGCACTCCTTTTAAACACAGCATAAACAATTTTCAAGGCTAAAATTTTCATCCCATGCAATTTTCAGACCAATATAAAGAAACTAATGAATAAACAAAATCTCTAATGAGGCCCACACGTTCGGTTGTTAGGGTCCTGCTCAGTGAAGGGGACTTATAGTCCGGAATAATCCGGGCGGCGGCTAGCTGGGAGGGCCGTTTTCACCATACCCAGCTGGCACCAGGTTGCGTATTTGGTGTTTTCTGGCCCTCTCACACC
Source organism: Haemaphysalis longicornis (assembly GCF_048455015.1). Classification (NCBI taxonomy): domain Eukaryota; kingdom Metazoa; phylum Arthropoda; class Arachnida; order Ixodida; family Ixodidae; genus Haemaphysalis; species Haemaphysalis longicornis. The sequence goes on along the minus strand of NW_027526407.1, from coordinate 37,281,196 downwards.
TGATGGCATTGGGTGGCAGTTGGACAGTCATTACAGATAGCTAATAGTTCGTTCGATAGAGGCCTTAGAGTCATGTGCGGTGCGAATAGGTGTTATTCCGGAGCCGTGTGAATTTGATGGTTTCATCTCTTTCCAGCTCTTAGTGTGGATTGTGAAAATTGCACTGCTTGTGCCAGTACTCCGCCAAGATCACCCTGTTACGCAGGAGAGGTTCTGGATTGAGTGGAAGGGGTCATGACTTCCCCAGAAACGGTCCGGTGTATACAAGCGAGGAAGCACGCAAGAGCCGCTTCATTCCCCTAAGGGATTTCTTTCCTGGCATCCAGACTATATAAACTTCAGTATTGTTCGGCTTCGTTTAAAATTATGAAGCGCAGTTTAGAAAATCTACATTGTAGATAAATCCTGCAGGCTGTCTGCGAGTTTGTGATTATGGTGGTTGTGTCTTGGGCTGTAGTGATGGCGTGAGTTCTGGCGGCTTCTTCGGCAGTATTAGTCACTGTAGTCTTCACAACGCATGATGTTTTTTTTTTTCTTCCATTCAATGCAGAGGATACATAGGCATGTTCTGGGAATAGAAGCATGTGTCCAATTTCAGGTACTGGGCGGTTGAGCACTGGCGTGTTGCATTTATCTGCTGTCAATTTATTAGGCCTGCAACAAGAAGGCTAGCAGAAAACCTCCAAATTACGCTGTGTGTCTAGTGTCCCCTTGGTCTTTTCTTTAGCGCTATTTTTCTCTTTAATAATTCAAATTACCGCCAATCAGCATATCACTGTGAAATACGACCATGCTTGATGTGAATTTGTCGGCTACTAAGCTTCTTGACCTACTAAGCTACTTGACTCGGCTATTTGACTTGACTTGACTTGACCTTGACTTGATAAATATTGACCTTTGACTTTTCGGAAATTGACCGTATTTTGACGCTTTTTGCCTCCGCCAGCCGCACAATGGGGGTGACCTTGAAATGCAAAGAACGGACGCAATCCCGGCTGCTTCTTTCATCTCGCCCTCACACGCTATCGGAGAGGCTTTGTGCGCATCCCATTCAAAATACGTTCGCTGGAAGGAAAAGCAATTTTCCCGGTGCAGTTCGGTTGTCTATTTCTTTAGTACTATCTTGCGAACACGAAAAGGAACGCAGAAAATATCGATTCCCGAAGATGCCGTGAGATGGTGCCAAGTTTATTTGAGTAGTGGCAACTATTTCTGATACGAAAGCTCGATGTTGCGTCTACCGCGTGTTTGCGAGTCATCATTTTATTTTAAATTTGCTTAGGGACTCGGTATGGGTTTGTCTCGTCCAATGAAGGTGAATGGGAGAGGTCGTCGTCGTGCGGTGAACCTGAATAGGCTGATAATGATGATAATTATTATTAATATTATGAAAGGATATTTTCATAGTACGCATTTAAAAACACACAAGAAATGGCATAAACGAAGTTTTGTATGATTAAAAGAAGGTTTATGGATGGTCCTACATTCGCATACACGTTGTGTATAGATGGTATTAAAATGAAAGTGTAATGACTATTTTCTTCTCGTGGCAACACTGAAAACTGCCATGAAAGTGGTCGCCGTCCGAGTGCATGCGTACGCATCTCACTCAAAAAGGTGGCGCCGGTGGTAGACATCTGTGCCGTTAATAGCCGATTACCCGCGAAGGTGTACGCAGATATGCATAATCTCAGTTATATTGTGTCCCTTGAGCACTCCCCATCAGCACTGGATTATAAACGCGCTGTTGCGAATGAAAGTGATGCGATGCGCGAAAAGCCTACGCTCAGAGCAGTTGCCTGCGAACAAGGATTTTGAAACAGGTGCGCCCACACCTTGCCCACTGCCGAGTCGATCAGTAAAACGCTAAGTATTGCTCCCGAATAAATTTTTACTGTTGAAGCACACGCCGGTTGAGATGAAATGGTAGCCTAGCAGTGGGTGCATATATACCTGGTAGGCTTGCGATATCTATTGGCAAGTGGGCAAGAATACGACGTCGCTTTAGCAACGGGGACGCGCAGGCGCTGACATGGAGGCGCACGGACATGGTGGCCAGCAGGCGTTCCACGCCAGTGTATATAACCTATATAAAAGCAGTGCCTTTTCAAGGCAACGAACGAAGAAAACGTTATGTGCCTTTCACTAAAAAGAGTAGACAACCTGGAGTGACATTATAAATTTATGTTTTTATATTTCATACCCCGTACGGCTGAGTGTTACCCCGTTATCCAGTCAAATGCACAAAATAAGTTGTGTCTTTTTGCTCCCATACTCTCGCTCGCCGAAGGGCGCCAGAGAACTGCCATGTATTGTTTTACGCTAGCAAATGCAATGACAGCGCCAAAACCTCGATGTTTTCAGTCGAGGTGCGCTTGTCTCAAATGGTTCCGCAAAGCGACCACACTTGTCTTTGAAAGTACCTATCTTTTCACAAGCATACCAGTGTATTTCTCTGTGCTCGTTTTGGCTATATATGCTAGCTTAACGAATAGTTGTTGCTGTGTAGAGACCCATGTAGAAAAGTCGCTGAAATTTTCTTAATGTAATATTGCTGGAAGATTTACTTCGAAGCTTTATCGAAACTGTAACGTTTGTGCGCAATACATCGAAAACATCAATACCACCGGGGGATGCCTACGATGAGGTGATTTTTTAACACTTCTGGTCAAAAACGGGTTGAAGGTAGGCTCCATTCTGCATTAAACCTAAGGACGCCAGTGTCTGAAACCAAAAATTTAGGACTTGTTTCATTCAAGTTTCAAATCATCTCATCACTTGTGTTAGACGAGGTATAAAAGCAATGCAAAAAAAGAGCGAAGATCGCAAAGTCAATCCGCGGAGTGTGTTTGCGCTGTAGCGAGACCAATATTACTTCCATGTTATCTAGCAGCTTTCCTGCAGGAATAGCTCCCCGGAGCAGTGGTGTAATTGAACTGGTACAGTTAGAAAGCCACGGCCATTAGGGAAGTGCTGCGAGGCGAAGCAGCCACAGACATAGGCTTCAGCCGCAGTGTAAAGGCCGGCCTTATTCGTTCATCCGCTCCCATCACATTCCTCTAGTTCTTGCTCTACGCCGTCAAGGAAAGAAGGCTTGCTGGCTCCGTCCCAGAAAATACGATTTACGGTGCTTTGAGCGACCTAGGAAAAAGCTGAAATGACACAATTCAATCGTTTGGTGATTTGCACGGAGATTGATGAGAACGCAGGAGAAAAATAAATACGGAAAGCGGCAGTGGGTGGCCAGTCCCAACTACGAGGTGTGATACCGCTGCCTTTACCATCACGGTCGGCTTTGCACGCCAGCTGATGAGCGTGAACGACCGTGGCTAAGCGGTGTCTGATATAATTGACGGCCGAACAGAATCCGGCGATCGCGTGGTGTTGCTTGCACTCGCATGGCGTATCACACACCCATCTTCTTCTTTGTAAACACATCATTACCGGACGATTTGTTTTTGTCTGTTTCACTAATTCTATGGGTTTAATCAAGCGATTTGGGCTGAATACTATAGTGAGGATTTCAGCTGTCTGTAGGTCCTAAATAGTGAGGCAAATAATTTATGGTAAGTTAGTGAGATTGTTGTAAAGTCTTTTTTGAGGAGCCAATAATGAATGGTATTTAATCATGTGTACCAGAATAGTTACATTGTACACCATAAACTAATGGCATATAATGCCTACACGAGAAGTGCAACAATTTACAGAACAGTCGTTACTTTGTAGAGCATCAAGTGTTTTGTAACCTAAGGCAGCCATCCTGGGTCAGACATTCTGGCAACATAAAATAAGCCTAAACTGTTTCCACTCCAACGGATACACGACAGTTTACAAATTTACGCTGGTAAAGAGTGTAAGCATTTACGTTATTTTTAATAAACCAAGGGGTACTTTCTTTGTAGATATCGTATAATGCGAAACAAAATGTGGCGTGCAAGTAAGCCTGGCATCAAAAAAATTAATCACGCCTTGTTAGCATGTTGAGCACGCTACTATGAGGGTGGTCGATGCTTAAACGCTGATCGGCGCGAAGGATGATATCGACGAGGCCTAAGTTCATCAATCATGAACATTTTCGAACGATTGGGCGGAGACAACAAAAGTGTGGGAAATGATTGTCCAACGAGTAAAAGACAGAGAAGCAATTAGGCGGAGATATGCAACGTGGGTGGAGGCAACATGCTTAATCGTTGCACAAGCGCCTTTTTTGCGACACACCTTTATCCCAGAATGCGGACAGGTTCGTTTTGCCTGTATTTTTACCTCCCCCATCCCCAAAGTGGAATCGCTGTCGAGCTCAGTGTGGCGACGTTGCATAGTAAAAGTGAACGGCAAAAAACATGGAGGTTTCTGAAAATGAATCAAGAAAGCATTTTGATCCTGTCCCCGGCTGAAGAAGTTTTGGGTGGTGTCAAATTTTACGGGTTCTCTTAATATCAGAACAACGCCGTGCACATGGGCGAAATTATCGACAAGCGTGACAGGTGGTTTTAAGAAGAGAAGTTCAAAGCCAGATCGCTGCATAGACGACGCCTCGCTTTGCGCTTAGGCTAAAATCAATTGTTGTTGTGATGACAGACATTCCTGTGGGAAAAAGACAAAAATTGAAGTACATGTTATCCCCAATGGCCCAAATGGCAGCGCCGATACTGCAGTGCCAGTACCTTGAGTCTTGGTTCGTTCAGTAGCTACGTTGTAATATTGCGCTTGTACAGGAGTTGATGTCTATCCTCAACCAGACGATAATACTTGACTTGTTTTGCTACGTCTCGGATGTTCCGATCAATTTGACTTAAAAATCATGGCATACACAAACTTTTTAAAAGAATCTTTCTTTTTAAAACTCAAGTAAGAACACTTTGCGAGACGGAAGAATCTCCCATTGATTGTAAAGCAATTTTCTTGCGTATAGTTATCATTTAACACAGACAATGTGTGCTATTTTTTCTACTCTTCGGTATTCTCAAAATTTGTAAAAAAGTGCACAGCAGAGCCTTTTAAAAGGCAGCTCTTCAAGCTCCTGTGGTCATCTGTAGATTCCACCATTGGTATAGAAGTGGGACGGCTAACACAAGAAGTTTTTTTATGCTAGTGCCATTGTTAGTGCTTTAGCACGCCTTGTCTAAAAATTGAAGAATATGCCAAAACCTACCGGTAATGGCCACAAGAAAAACCAAACATCGTTGCCGTACCCTATTTATATGTGCCTCGAACAACGCGACAAGGGAGCGTTGAGGTGGGGTATAAAGGGGATATAAGGTCCTACAATTCTTGTTGGTCATTCCAAAAGGGTCATTATTGTACTCAATCAAAAGCGTTTTTCTGAAAACAAAAAAGCTCGCAAATAATTGAAATGTTGCGTCTATGTTGCCCACGAAATTTTTTTCTCGTGTAGCGGTAGCTGAACAGACCAAACAGGCAGCTGTATCAGTGATCGGCTGCGTGAACATGCGAACATATTAAAAATATATCAAACTGATCTCTATTAACTAATTGTGAGGAGCGTGTATGGCAGCCTATATTTGAGCAGTATGATATGATTAAAACTGATAGGAAGCAATGAACGAGCTGGATTTTTTAAAGCACGCAACACTTTTGAACGTGGTTGGAGGTGTGTGATCGTTTTAACACTGACCTTACTATCGATAAAAGTTCGATGTCGGTCGAACTCCATACCGTAGTACTGCATGTATGCCTGTTGTATCGGCGCCCTACTCAGGATGCCTTAATGAGCCAATCAGACGAATACAGCATTTGATTATTATTCGGCTCTTCGTCTGCGGGAACATCAGCAACTACATACCTTGTGAATGGAGCCTAGGATTAGTGTTTTGCTTTGACTTGTAGCTTTCTGCCATAGAACAGAAAGTCGTAGGGCAGCCAAATCGCTCATTTAAGACCAGAAAGGTTTCTTTTTTAGCAATAAAAAATGAAAATCCGACAAGTTCAAGTGCATTCAGATTACAGGATTACACTAGATTGAAACTTGCGCTGCGGGTAAGACGGCCAAGAAGGTTGGCAAATATTCTTTCTTAGTAGGGTCACCTCGTAGCTGTGCAAGTGAGGGTTTTAGCACAAATCTGAAGTTTTATAGGCTGCTTGGTACTGTCAGCGTTTTCCTACAATAGCGAAAGTGGGTTTCTAAACGGGGGAAGGCCACACATTCCCCCTCTCCAAAATAATTTTCTACTTCTTCGCAGAAACCTGACATCCTTCTTCCGGCTTCCACGTGATTATTGTTATTTTAAACTTTAAAGTAATTTTATTTGTACGACGTATTAAAAACTTCATGCCCGCTTGACGCGGGTCGTATCTAGAGATGCAAATTTAAAAAAATGATTTTGAGAGATTTGTAAACTATTTGGTGGTTTCCTTTGTAAAGAACAATATAAAAAACTAAAAAGATGATTCCGCACTGATCTAAAAAACGCTGAACATAATTGTAAAGTACAAGCCTTAACTGTCTCATCAAATACGATTAGTCGCCTTAGTTGCTGGTGACTACATGAATGCAACAAAATTACGGCTGCTCAAAAAGAAAATAAGTAAATAAAAAAAATAAAACAAACAAAATAAAAAATATGTTTTTTTATTCTAACGGGACTTTAACCCGAGTCGTTAAAGCCACAGCTAAGGGTACAAGCTACCGCGCTAACCCGCTATCCAGGATGAATCAAGAAATATCCCGATGCGTGTCGCTTGACAGGCAAGTGTGACAGCCCCGCACACGTGATACAGCTCTGAAAAACTATTCGATAATCACTGCCTTTCGCCTTCAAATCACTTAAGAGGTTTGATACCGTGACGAACTCTTTTTAACACTGAAATAAATATAATAGTTACGTGCTGCATCACAGATGTCCCAGAAGAACTTCCGCTCTCAAATTCAGCGGACGACTTCATGTAGAGGCATTTGTTGCAGAAAGCGTTTCCCTCAGTGCAGGTTTCTCGCATCCCAGCGGACTTCCCCGGAGAAACTCTCAATTTTAATGTTTTTCCGGAAGAAAAAAAAAAACTAGAAAAGCAATGTTTTATGTTTTTGTTTATTTTTATGTTACTTTATGTTTTTTTTCAACCGCTCACATGTTTAGTTGGCACGGGAAAGTAATGACAAGCCTGGAAATTTTCACCTATCTACGAGATAGTTATTAGCGGTCATCAACGCAGGAAACGCGTTTCTATTTTTTTCTCCTGTTACCATAACTTAGGTTGTATCTAACGTAACAAATGAATATTGCAAACGTCGATTTACAAAAGCTTTGCAATCGGTTTAAAACATCTAAACGTAGTCCACGAGCGAAAGCAATGTCTATGCACACAATGTATAGTGAACGTGCGGCTTTGTTTGACATTTAGCGGAGGGACGTCGGCCTATGCGCCTCGAGCGCTGCCTTTAGGGGCGCCACTTAAATCCCCCTAGCGGCCAGTTACGAAAGCAGCCGCGGGAGCCTCCGGCCCGCTCCTCGCTGCCGCCGCTGGTTTTGCGGCACGTTCACGACTGAGATTGACAGCTTGTGTGCGTTGGAAATACACATTTATGTGAAGCAGTCTCTCGGTTCGCAAATGTGGTATATTTACGAGTGTGTAAACATTTCCGATACAATATTAGTGTGGCAGGTTAGGTCTGTATAAGCACCAGGTGTGGGTCACAGTCCAACTTCGGGAAGCCGGCAAATGTATGAAGCTGATTGCAATTCCACTGTCCTGAAATTTACTAACAATGTCTCTGTGAGCAGCATTTCCTCAGGTGTTCAAGCTACGGCCATACACTACGATGTAAATCGATTTTGTGTGCTTGTATAATCTGGAGAAGCAATCATGGCTGACAGCCCGGCAGTTACGCTTGCCTCAGATATTCATCACTACTGTGATCAAGGCGATTTGGCATAAATTTCACAAACATTTTACAAAGAAGTACGACGGGGAATGCGAAATTATACTCTAGAAACAGCACTCGACAGAAGATTTTATGCTGGATCGTCTTGTCGCGAGGTGAGCGCTCGCAAATATTCATCTGCTACATACCTCCTCAATGAGCCACGCGGAGATGGGCTTACGGAGTAATCCGCATCCTCGACTAAGCGTTTCTTCAAAACATCTTCATATGCTAAGGGAGCCTGCAAAATCTAGCACAAACTGAAATCAGAGGGCCTTACGAGACACCAGTCTCTTTCAACTGCGCCTTTCCTCGCTTGTGAACTGCCTACCCCGTATATCTAAAAAATGCGTCCGCTGGGCGATCACCCGTTTGTTGAAGTTGATAAACAAAGGAAAGTGAACGCACAGCTTGTGTGTGATTTCTAAAACTTTCATTCCTTGATTTCGCCCCGAATTTGTACACTACAATAGTTAGGCGTCCACCTCCGTCTCTTCCCACCCCTAATCTCTTGAGAAATAGCAGTGCATTTCGCTTCTAGTTCATCTGGTGAGTCCTACCTGGTTTAGGTTTAGACCCGTTAGCATTTTTCGAGCTGCTCTAGGTTTTTTCCTTTCCCGTAGGAGCCATTTTCTGTCTTCCAGACTTGGCAGACCATTTATTTGTTCTGTGGATTCATTAACTTTACATGGGCCTGGTTGTAAGGCGTGAGCGCGCACATATTTAACCAACTACAGCCCCGGAATATACTTAACATTTTCGCGTGGCTAATATTTTCATAAAAGGCACACGATATTGTCGTAGATTGGATAATCACATCCCCGAAACATACATTTCTACGGCGTATATATATCAAAACAAAGCCGAATTCGTTGTCCGCGCTGCGAAATTTAACCAACCTCGTACTGTGCCAATACAAGATCTAAACGGCGCGACAACAGATTTGACACGTGCCTGGCGTATTAGGAGGTGACTGCGATGATAAGCTGTTGCCATCGCCCACCCCCGTAAGAGCGGCTTAGAAGCCCGCGGAACGCTTCCCCGGATAGCTCTTGCTGGCGTTCGAGCACTCTACCAAGACGCAGCTGTTTTTGGAAGTGCCGTGAACGTACTATTTGCTTACCGACATTACCATAACAAGTTCTTTAGGGCGCGGCCAAAAGGAGCGAGAAAGAACCAAACCCTCCATGACCCCCAATGAGAAATGCAGCGCTGCTCTCGTAAGCGCCGCGCAGAAGCCGCGGCAGGCGGCGCAGCGATCGCGAAGCTCGAGGCGCATAGTTACTGGATGATTGAATTATTCATTCCGCTAGCGCCGAGGGCCACGCAGACACAGCCCATCCGGCGTTCTATGGATGCCGAAACTGCGATTAAAGGGACCCTGTAACACTTTTTTCCACTGTTTTTGAAATTTCAAATGCTTGCAGGAAGTAGTAACCTAAGACATCCAGTACTTAGATTAGGAGGTCGCAAAGAACTGCAGCCAAAAATTACGGTGGTATGCAAACCAGATAACTTGTGAACTCGCTCAAAAGATTGTTATATTTTCCCCTGGTCCTGACGTTCTTCGATGGCTCGAATTACGTCACTAAGACCATGTAGCGGCTGTTGGCCAGTTTTCCTTCAGTTGCAGCAATGAACGCTTTTCGATTGCATCTTTAAAAATAAAGCCACAAAATTAAAGCAGAAATGGAAGGCATATCTGGTGCGATGAGAAAATTACGCAGTGCCTCTTCGTGCTGGCGATAACTATAGCATCCGCAGTGCTTCCACACGCAGAGGAAGGAGTGAAAGCGCTTATCAAAAGCGTTGCAAGGTCCGTTTAATTGCGGCAAAGCAGCACTATTGTGGGCGTGCATTGTGTGCTCGCTAATCTTTGCTTCTGCGGCTCAGTCAAACATATCTCAAGCTTAACCCTCGCTAACTCATGTGGCTCGCTTGCCCTAAACCACACGCGCACGTGCCCAGCCGTATCTGTGTGCTAATACACACGTGAAGCAGCAGATTCACCCTCGCGTTGTCACGTGGTACAGCAGCGGCGAACCACGTCTTCCTTTCTGCGCAATTTGCACAAAAAGGAATACACTCCTTGTGAGTTGGTGGCTGAATGTTGTTGCGACACGATGAATGACATTTAAAGAGGTAGCGTAGTACAGCTTTCGCTCTAAAACATTCCTACAATGAATACCAGCAGATATCAGGATTGAGCGAACCATTTAGACCGAAGGACTGGCAGAAGCACCGCATCATTTGCAGACTGACGACGGCTGGTGATGTCATAAGACTCTAATAGTCCAATTCCCGCGTGGGAAACGATGAATCTTCAGGTTGTCTTTAAAAGTCAGTGTAGTAATCTTACTCTCCCGAGTCTATCCTGAATTCTATTTTTCGTTCGGATAATGCTAATAGGGGACCTGAGAGCCTGTTTTTATTAACTCCTTTGAGAAAATCAGAAAGGCTGCAGAATTTGGCATCCCACCTTTTGATTACCTTACCGTTTTAAGTTGTGAAATTTCGAGAGGCAGTGTTTTTCCTCTACACTTGGAGTGCCCTTGGTAGAAGAAGCCAAAACTGCGTGTGCTGACATTCTCAATTTGTTTTTGACGTGGCGCATATCCTTAAACACGTGGATAACCCACCGGGAAGCAGCCCTAGGACAATCTGTAATCAATATGAAATGTGTGGAACTATTATCAAACTTTTCGTATCTGTACGATATGAGAAGCGCGTATTCCTTGTTAGCTTCAGTAAGGTAGAGAGTTTCACCTTAAATTTGTCCCATTTAACTCTATTCATACGATATTCGTCGCATGTTTACAAGAAGCATTCAGACAATTGGATTGAGAGCAGATGAGAGTAAGGGTTAATGGAGAATACCTCAGTAACTTCAGATTTTCTGATGACGTTGCCTTGCTAAGTAACTCGGGGGACGAATTGCAAAGCTTGTTTTCCACACTGAAAAAACACAGTAGAACCGTGTGCCTGAAAATTAATATGCAGCAAACTAAAGTATTGATCAATAATTTCGGGACAGCACAGCGGTTTGAGATAGATGGCGAGGCAGTGGAAATGGTAATCGAATATAACTACTTAGGCCGGTTTCGCATAATCACGCTTAGCGTGGCTGGCCTACAGGAAAAATAATGAGACTGTGGAAATCAAAACTGATGGGTTTTTAGGGTTAGAGAACGCTGCCTTCGTCGTGCGGAAAAACGTTCTTGAGTGTGATGAATCGCGTCTCTCCAAACGCGAGTCCCGATGAGTTGCTTGCGGGGGAGGTGTGTTTTCCCGATGATGTATTACCGAGTTAAGCGTGATTGAGTGCCTGTAACATCGGCTTACACGAGCCACTTGTCTGCAGTGCAGCAAAAACACGAAGAGAACAGTTTCGATAATAGCTGTGGCGGCATTGCAAGTTAAAATCGGCTGCATGTAAGACAGGCAAATGCCAACAAGATCGTTGTTTCAGTAAAACTTCTTTTCCACCTTGTTTACTAAGCCTTTTTGGTTGAAGCTTGTCACTTGCGCTTGGGGGGTAACTGGATGCAACGATTGGCAATTGTTTTGTTTAGACGGGTTTTATAGAGTAAAATCGTATTTTTGTGCGTTTAATCACGAGATTTATTTCAAACTGTCTTTTTTACTGCGTGCATTTGATTAGGCCGTAAATATAGTAAAGTTGGTGTCCCCGTTCAAGAATCAACCCAATGACGTATATAGTCATTGTCCTTAAAGGAGCCATGAAGAGAAAATGCAACTTCGTTTAATTTGAAAGAACTAGGATTCAGTATCTCACTCAGCTCCATTACAGCCCCAAAAGAGGTTTTTTTGACGAAAAAAAAGCAAGAAGTATTTAACAACTTTCAAATTTTGCGCCACAGTGACGTGTTATGAGCAAGAGTGACGTCATACGGGCCAACAATAAAACATAATTTTCAGTGCGTTAACTGCATGTTAGCATTCAAGTGATGCGGTCAAATGGAACTAGAGGCCCCATTACAGACGCCCAGTCGTGTGTCGTCACGACAGGTCAGTTAGGCGGCTGCCAATCGCACAAATAAGGTTCCGTGACGCCATAGAAAAGTTGCGGGAAATTGGCTAGGGGGTCGCGACTGCTTCACGCGTTTTCTTTAATATCTCCGTTATTTGTTCGAAGATTGCGATGATATTGGTATCATTGTTATCGGGACTAAGCCGTCTTTTTAATAAACCCAACTTGTATTTTGTCTTCATGGCTCCTTTAAAGATAACGTCTTCGCAATAGAACGATGGCGATGACCAGGATAAGGGTCGAAGTACCCCTCTTAAAATCCCTGGTACATCGAAACAGAAGTGATGTGATTTGTTCAAAAGTTGCTTGACTATAATGTTCGAATTTCACTAAACAGCATTGCGTACGTCCCCAAACATGTTTTGGCGTCTGCTGCGCAAAGCACGTGTTGATGCCATCTTATCATCCTTACGTACAAAAACATTCGCATTCCCTTTTTAATTCACCTTCTTCACTTTCTTAAATGCTATCTTTATCAGTTTCTGACCAAGTTGTTGAACAAGAGAACTATTTTGGTTGTTGTCGGCGTCATCGATAAGCCATGGCGGAACAAATTTTATCTCCGTTTGATGTGGTGATTCAAGACCAGCGTGAGACGGAAGAGCTGTTACTTGGTGTGTCTTGGATGTTCTTGGTTAAGCAAAGTAGTAGCGGCGCTAAACTTTGCAGTTCACTGGTGAATTTGCGAGAAAGATGGAAATATTGCATACCAAATTATAAGTGACAGCCCGAAATTGCAATTTATGATCACGTTTTCACATCCCTACGCACAGACTGCACAAACAAAAAAAATTGTGCCAATCCACTCTGTGAATGTGGTTGGGAAGCAAAGCTGCAAACGGCACCCACAACGATTACCCATGCCACATCACATAAATTCACCCACGTCGCTCTACAAATTGTTAAACCAGAGAGAAGTGAAATTCAGTAAATAACGGAAGGAGGCTGTCGACGTAAGAATAAACAAAATCAAAACATTAGACGTAATCAAGACGTTAAGGCATAAAATGAAGACGTAATGTGTTACTGCAGTTTTTATTATAAATGCAGTTTTTTATTAATAAATTTCGGTTGGCAGTGGCTCGCATCTGTCTTAACTCGTTTTCGTCTCGTGTTCGTGTTTTTCACACCTCGAAATCTTCCCAGTCTTGTCGGTGCAGCTGCCGCACATCAAGCTCTTGCTATTCGAAGCTCATACACGGAGGTTTTGAAGTCTATCGGCCCCTATATTGAGATCGCGCATAGACGACCATCGAGGCGCTGGCGCCATCTGTAGGCCCCACTGGGTACCTTCGCATGGCGTGACGGGCGTCATCGCCGGACATTGCGAGCCCGCAAACAGCTCCGCGGTTAAAAGTAGTGAGTTCTACTTCACACACACCAGAAAGGGGTAGAAGTAATGAAATACGTGATATTGAACTTGCTAAAATGCGACATTCATACAGAATACACCAGCATAAAAGATTAAAATTAGCGTTCTTCAAAAGTATTCTCTTGAAACGCAGCGCATACTTCCTGGATGTTTAAAGGGACACTGAAGTGATTTGCGAACATTGCGAGATTACTAGCCCAAATTGTAGTCCGGAGTCCATAGGTCTTGTTTCGACCGCTCTGAGCGTGTTTACGTTACTTTATTTAGTAGAAAAATCAAATTTAGAATGTTGTCCTACTCTCTGCACCCCCGCTCATTTTCTGTGGCGTTTTCGTGTGACGTCAGGAGGAGGTGACTTGGCAAATGGCTGCGCTCCTGCACGGCTCGCCGACAATCCGACACAGTCTGTCGGACCAGAGTTTATTCCGCCGGCCGCCGACGGGTAGTCGCAATTCGCTCGCTCAGTTGAAACTAAGCCACAACACATCTGTGAATGGAAGAATGTGCCTTTCCTTACTTTTTTAGTTTGTACAATGTATGAAGCTCCGAGTCCGGGTCGCTCCACACAAGCGCTGCACAAGTGCACATGCGACGCTTCGCTGACTGGTACGCTAGTAGGAAAATCTAAGGTCACTTGAAGGCGGGAGAAGAGTCAGAAAAGTCAATATAGGTAGCAAGGAAATAACATTAACTGAAAATTTTACCGTATAGCGTACAACTAGGGAGCAGGAAGCACTTTTTTGCGCTGGGTGAACACGCACAGTGGTCAGCAGCAGGACTGTACATTTGCGAACGCTCTTCCGTCTAAGAAATGCAATTGCTAGGCGTGAGATATTGTGGAAGTTTCGGGGACGCTTACTACACGAGCGCTATACAACAAATAGTCACCTAAGGTGTTTGAAATGCTAAAACTAAATAAAAGTGTGAAATTGTTACATATTATATACCTTATATATCCAACCCCGGCAGCGCTGGCTTGTTGGCGAGTGGTCTGAAGCGCTAGGATTTTTGTTTTGAAGTAGCAAGTTAGAATCTCCGAGAGTACATGCTTTTTTAGATGCGAAACATGTCGTGCTCGGGGCTGTGTCCCTCCCTCCCTCGTTGTCGTTGTCCGCCGTCCGCACTCTACAGCGCATGCGCATATCTTCAGCCCCGTCAGGGCTTGGGCTGACGTCAGCGCCGTCCACTATAAAAAGAAATAGATAGGCGGCGCCCTGTTTCGTTCCCATGGCTCTCTGGCCGCAACAGGATCTACGTGGCGCTCTTCCAACTGCGCATAATTTTTTCAGTTGATTTTTTGTTTGTGACCGATGTTCTCTAAACTGAGTTCACCATTTTTATAGCGTAACGTTCACTGCTGCACGAGTGAGTTCGTAGAACGCAAGCATACTTACACTGATGCGCTAGCGAGTTCTCGTTGGCGTGCTGTTGCCACAAGCACCGACAACTTGCGGGTTGTGGGCACAGGCTAGAATCACCAGATCCTTGGCCTGGTGCGAACATGCTTTTAACTATACAGGCATGAGTGAGGCAAGCTGCTGCGAATATGCGTGAAAAGCACATGGCATTTGAGTGTCTGCGGTGACGCGGAGGGCGTTCATCCACTGCCTAGGCCTATGATTGCTACGTACGATTTCAAACCTTCCTGGGAGCCTTATCTAATGCATTTTACAGCCGACAACATGACAGAAGCGGGGAATGACGATTAGTGAGATATCCAGACTGCCCATCCAACGATAACGTCGGATGACAAGCATGTTGTTTTACAGAACCGAAACTGAAACTTCTTTGAATGCTAGTCTTCGACATCATCCAATGATGGTGCATCTCCTCCCCACGTCCCAGTGTTTAGTTGGTGCAGCCACCACAGACCGCGCATAATAGTTTTTCTTGTTCCAAGCTTTTTAAAATAATTACCGACTTAGCAGCCGGATAAACGATGAAACGCGCGTTAATTTGACCCAGTATACGAAGTGCAAGCAAAAACGGGAGCTTGACAAGTTCACTTCAGTGTCCCTTTGCGTGCTAAGCGACTAAAAGTAGGAAGTTGCAATTTTATTATGGGCCTAAAGTGGCGTTGTAGGGAACACCTTTAGAAAACCTGTGCTGAGTAGTTTTTTTATGGGTGAAAAGCGGGGTCCCTATAGTAAAAGTCAGAGAGACTCTCAGAAATAGCATTTGAGATCGACACCAGTCCCTTAAATACAGAGGTACCTCAATACTCAATACATCGACCGCAATGTCGGCGCAAACACGTCAATAGAAAACATGGTAGGTGATATACGGGAATAATGGGTATCCCAAGGCGTACTGTGTTTAATACTCCAAAACACAGAAGTGTCTTCATTGTTAGTAACGGGAGCAAAAACGACACCTCAAAAATAACCATGCCGAACGCAGCAGCCAGACCTGAGTCATACTGGGAGTGAATGGTAGCGCAAAACAAACGGCAAAATAAATGCATTCGCTAAAGCGACACCATCAAAGTCGACGCTGTGCACAGACAGGTTATCCGGAGTCAACACGAAAAAACGAGGGTTTAGATTGTGTGAAAGTGGCATTATTAAAAACCATAGCTTTTTTAATAAGCTACATATATCTTTATAATACTGAAGTTGGGCCGCTGATATGTCTATGTAAGGTTTATTTCGTATCCTGTTTAGATTTTAATACCCACTCGGTCTGTGGGTTTTATACTTATGCTGTATAATTAATTTTTAAAAATATAGGGCATGAAGAGGAACCTATTGACACCTGGTTTCCCCATTGTTCTCCTAAATTGATACTTTTTTTCGTAAAAAATTGCTTCCGCTTAGTGTTTTGAGTTTGTTAAGAGATAATAAAATCCAGCAATGGCACTTTTTTCAGTGTGCAAGGCATTCTATATTTCCCTAAGATTTTACTACAAAACCTGCCGAGCTTTTATTGCGTGATTGCCTTACAGTAATAACAACTAGGCGCTTCGAATGAAACATGTCGCTGCAGGCACACGTAACTACCGAAATGATCGTAAAAATTTCAACACACAAGAATACTTTTGATATCAGTGAAATTCACGTTAAGAATCAGGAAATCGAATAGCATACTCGAGTGTGCGGTGATTCTGGTGCGTTTAAAAATTGCGTTTGGGCAACTGTTCGAAGCTGCATCTACATCAAAATTGTAGTGGAGCTCAGTGGCACCCAGCTTCACAATACCAAATTAGACAGCAGACAAAACAGTATATTTGAGTTCAGTAAGGAACTGGATAATATGCTCTAAAAGTATCTGGAGCTCTCTGAAAACAAGTGAAATCGGAGACACATTCAGGAGGCTGTACTTATTTTTAAGCGATGTTTCAAAGAAAAGACACAATTTAACCCTTCACCCGCGCAGTGTGGCGATTGACAAAACACGTGCAACGCATACGAAGAGACTGATTAGGGCGGACTTCTGGGCAGTTGGTATTCTATTGCAAGACCGTTCGAAGCGCAAAACATAAACGAGGGAAGACGAGAGGGCACAGGGAGCGCGTGTTCCTGTGCCCTCTCGTCGTCCCTCGTTTATGTTTTGCGCTTCGAACGGTCTTGCAATACGAAGAGAGAAATCCGTGTCATTGATATACCAAGTTCCAAATGCAATACGGCATAAAAACACCAAAACGTTTCACAAAAACACCACAATAATAAAACTTGCTGTGTAATCATAGAGTCCACCAATATTAAAAGGGAGTCAATGCCTCTTCCTATTATACACTGTATACGTCATTTCTGGCTTAGTCGTGATTGGGAGAGACGCTCACTTCCTGTTTGCCCAGAACCAGCGTTTTCTTCCCGATGCCCAGCATTTTGTGAAGCCGGGGCAAGAAAGAAAGAAAAGAAGAAAGAAACGAAGAAACAGGTTTTACGCAATTGTGATTTCAGACAATGATATTCAACAGTTCAAAGGGATCACCAAGAAATATAACACATAGGTGTTCTATCTTCCCTTTAGCGCAGATGAAAACGTTGCGCTGTTGGTGGTGACTAACGGTGGAGAAAACCTTAAAGAGGAACGTACATGCAATTATGACGCCTGGGTTTATTGGATCCCTGTAATAACGCGCTCCATTGTGTGTCAAGCACACGTTTTGGGAACCTTTACTTACACCTATTTCAAAACAATCACTCTTTTACCATTATTTAAACAGAATCTCAGTGACTTAATCTTTTGTATAATGTAACTTTCATAAATTTTTGCTTAAACTGCTGGTCTCATAGGCTGGCCCGAAAAAGGGACATGGTTTGGACAAAAAGCGGCCAAAATGCTTTTTCCCAACCTAAATAGGCGACGTTTATAAATTGATCCTGCAAGAGTGGACACCGAAACAGCCTCATGACTATCCCTGTTTACGCAGCATTCAATCTGAGTTAGTGGCGCGGTGTTTCATTCGTTGTGTTCTTTTTGGCGCACTGCCGGTTGCAGGGCTTTTTCCTCTGCCTTGTTTGTCGCTTCCGTCTCTTGCGGTAATTCATGTTGCCACCGACACTCATTTCACATGAAACGCTGGCGATGTACGTTTACGGCACCTGCCAGAATTCATTAGGCTAGAACACCACCGTCTCAATCATAGGCTAGAAAACAGCAATATTGCCAGACTTTCTACAGCCAAAGGAGAAGAAACGTGGCCGGCAGAGTTGCCCCGAGGTAGCAGCAGTGAGAAAGATCCTTACATGTTATGTCTTCTTCATCGCTGCAGTTACATTACATGTGACGTATTGATGCCATTCCCCTTAGAGCATTTGCGGACTTGTGCAGTGGGGGTGCTTGCTCCTGCGGTCGCTCAGACCTTTGGTCGTTCAGACCTTTGCAGTACGATTACATTACGGCATTCAGTAATTAAACATTATAATTTTAAGCGGGAAAACCAGAGCCTGTGGCATGATATTTTCTGGCATTTACTGCTAGATGCAACCACTGTAGTACAAGCACCCTAGAACTTCTTAAAGTGCAGATAAACTGGATTCAGCTTTTTTGTGCAAGAACATTGATGAGTGAATATGTGCTGAGGTTTTCACTCTCCAGTTTAAAAGCATTTAAACCAAACTTACTGAGTGGTGCTTCGAGACAAAAAAAATCTGATTGAAAAAGAGTATTCATGCGCGCGAGCATCTAAAGGGGCAAGGCTGAATTAAAAAGCTTGCAATTACTCAAAACCTACGCTTTAGGTACCTGGGAGTAGCACGTACCAGTAAATTGACGTGGTCCAAACACATCGATGCTGTCTCTGCATCTGCCCGCCGCAAACGTATTCTCCTAAGACTTCTACCCAGACACTCGCCCCCGCATATTATACGTTTAGCTTGCAACACGTTGATTAGGTCAAGAATAGAATGTGCATATATTGTTTGGGACCGTATACAAGCAAAAATTAGGCACACTTCCGTCTCATGACAACGATGGTTGAAGGCGAAGCTTTCGTGTGGGGGATTCTTTTGATGGCGAATCCCACACTTCGAGTACATGCGGCTGTGGACGGACGCATCACGTTTCTAGAATAGTCACAGTAGTTAAAGTTCGGGGGAAATGTTCATTTTTGTGGCCCTCGGCAATGCGAGGTAACCTTCACCGAGCTGCGCTGCAAGGTTCCAAGGCTTAATTTCTATCTGTTCAGATCAGAACTTTCACCTACATAACTATGTGTGCGGTGCCAGATCCCCGAAATAATCGAACATTTTTTTCTCGACTGTCGCCGTTTCTCAACAGCTAGACAACTGTTTTTGAAGGAGCCGATTGAGCGGTTGGGGTTGACTTAATCGATAACACTTATATTATCTATTGGCGCATCAAAGCTCGGGTTTGCAAGAAGGGATATATATAATTGCATTCAAAATTTTCTTTCTGCCTCAGGTCGTTTGAATTGCTAAACGGTGCTGATTAATGGTAATTCGGGTTTCATTCACAACGAAGTTTCCTTTTACAGCCTCTTTTCGGAAATAAGGATTTTGAAGTCCCCACGTATTTAACCGGTTTAGCCCTGGCCAATCCCCTCTTGTGGGTACGTGCCAAAACATTTGAGGACATCATCATCATCATCATCAACTCTTGGGTGTGCACTCCGTAGGCCTGATATTTGGGTTTTGGGTGTACGGCGTGAATCGGTGCTTTTGCTTGGCGTTCGCTGCGAGCAGGTCAAAACGGAGCAATTGGACAGATGAAGGCTTCATAATGCGAAGCACCCAGCTTCGATTCCGGCCACGCGAATCGTATTTTATTTCACTTTACTCGTGATCATTCTTCATCACCGTAAGAGAAAGCTGGCTTTCCTGCAGGGCGCATTAGTTACAACGACATAAGTGATGACACTAAAGCTTGCTTTAAAAGATTATCAAACTAGGGCAAATTAACAGATTTGCAGCCCATTTTATATACAACCGTTATGACAGGCATGATCGGCGTACTGAACGAAGGCCCACCAATTGAACTAGCTTTTTATAATCTGGAAGGAAGCCTGCTAGTATTGATTTTTTTCCACTCTGGCGTCGGGATTAAAAGTTTGTCCTTTCACCTCTTTGTGTCCTGTAGGCCTAATCCACCAAACCCACACGGAACTACCGTTCATATACACGCACTCCAATTTTTGCGAGAAGTGAGAAACAAAAATTCGTTCTTACAAGAATCATTTCATATAAAAATGACGTTCCTAGCCATGTATTTCTCGCAGAAAATCAACTCCGATCTATTCAAAACTCACTCAACATGTAAAATATCAGCTGCGACGGGTTCTTGTCCCAATTTCTATAGCTTGTTTTAGTGCATTATAAATGGTTTTTCTCTTTTTCAAACCCCGTTTTGTGATGCACTCTTGTGGGAAATAGGGGGTTTTAGAACGCTTTTCTTCTGATTTCTCTTCGTGCTTTTATTTTTTCTTGCGAGCAAACTCGAATAGAAATACATCATTGTTCAAGTTTGAAAAAAGAAATGGCCTTGGGCTGGCCATTTAGTACTACTAACTGACAACAGGTGTACCGCAGGGGCAACAGAATAGACGCCAGGATACGAGACTAGAAGGAAGGGGAGGCTTTTAACAGGATGGAGAAACAAAAAGGGATAAGGCGGATGCAAAGAATGGACCCCGGCAGCGCGGAACAGAAGCGGGTGGGGGTCAATACGGGAGGCCTTCGTCCTTCAGTGGCCCTAAATAGGCTTTTGATTATGATGATGGTTGTGCTGCTTTTATGCTATGCTTTCTGCTTTTTTTTCTGCATTGTTCACATATCGTGAACATTGTATCTCCTACCCCGTTCTCTGTGGGCCTTAAAAATGGCTTGCAGTACCTTATAAGTAAAATACAAATAACAATCGGGAGGCCCGGAATAGAGATGTCATGTCCGCAACACTGTAGTTAACTCACAACCTTAGCAGACAGCTTTCCGTTGTGCACCTGAATACGCTTCCTTTATTAATTTGAGCATCATATATCTCAGCAAAGCATCTCCCCGGGGGTCAAACAAAACCTTAAACATTCTCAAAACATTTCGATTATTTCTTTTTGTACCTTTTCAAACTAAACTAACTGGCATTTACGATAAAGGAACCAATTTGACAAAGTTCTTTACCAGACTGGTACAATTTTATGACAGAATTCGTGTTGTATTGATTGATTGATTGATTGATTGATTGATTGATTGTCGGGGTTAGCGCGCTGATGCTACTGAGGCGATGAGGTGCGCCGTAGTGGAGGGCTGCGGATTAGTTTTGCCACCTGGGGATCATTGACGTGCGCCAAAATTTGGAGCACACGGACATTGTTGCTTTTTGCCTCCATCGCAAAAGCTGTGGCCGCGATCGCGAATCAAACCCGCGTCTTTGTGCTCGGCAGTGCAACGCCATAGCCGCTGAGAAGCCGCGGCGGGTAATTCTTGTTTCGACACGAGCGCGAAGCTAAATGAGGCAACTTTGTGACTGATTTTATAAGAGACCTTCACTCATAAATAATTTGTAGAACGGTGGAACCCGGCTTTGAAGACCCGTACGCAAGGAGAGAGTAGGACAACACACACGCTCGGAATAGCAACAGCTGAATGAATAAAATTTTCAAGGAAAAGAGGAAAAGCCATGCGCCATAAAAACTAAAGTAAGTAGGTCACCTGATGACGCAATTCAAATTCGGCTCTTTTTCAAATATTCAGCTTCTTTGCCTGATACCGTTAGTGACGAAATACTCACGAACTTATCCAAACCCTGCTTTCGCATTTGATACCTTCGATAAGCTCCCGCTCGCACTGGGCGGTTCTCCTACCAATCATTTGTGTTTTTGTCAAGGAGGGGGGTGCATTCACAACCTTGGCAACGGGTAGGCATGTTTGGACCTCACCTGCGTAACAGAAGTTTCACGTTCTTTTTATGAATAAGTGCGTCGGTGTTCCCTCACTAACGGTATCAGGCAAAGAAGCAGAATTTTTGAAGAAAAAAAGCCAAATTTGAATTGCGTCATTAGCTTACCTTCTTACTTTAGTTTTTACGGTGCATGCCCTATCCTTGCTTTTCCTTCGAAGTTTTATTCATTAAAATGTTGCCAGTCCGAGCGTGTGTGTTGTCCTGCTCTCTACTCGTGTACGCGTCTTCAAGGCTGGGTTCCACCGTTCTTCAAAGTATGTACCAACCAGCCCAACACCCAACTCGTCTACCATACGTAATATTTAGACACCCTCCAGCTGATTGATTCAGGTGCTGGGACATAATTTTTTGCTGCATGTTGTGTCTTCTTGCCCAATGCTTCGACTGCTACAAAACGTCATGCTTCGCGGCAAAATTATGTTTCGCCAAGCGCCCTTTTAATCTTGACCAACCTGCCAATTTAACCGGGGAGGTAATATCCCCACCTCATGCAAATGCGTGAAAGTAGGCAAGTACTGTCGCTATGTAAAATTTGTGCACACAGCGCGCATTTGATTCGACGTCCGAGCACCGCCGCTGGATGGCATGGTTACGATTTTGGCGCTCTGCAGTACGCCATCAAGACTAGGTCCAGTCGAGTTAGACTATTGTAATCACAGAGAAAATATGTAAATGTACATTCATGATTTACCAGCGCAAATTAAACGGGACGAGAGAGGAGTACACAACACGAGCGCTCGTGTTGTGTACTCCTCCCTCGTCCCGTTTAATTTGCGCTGATAAATCATGAATGTATACCAACTAGCCCAGCTCTCGACCTTGATGTAAATGTACGCTGTTATCCCCAAGGCTACACTAACAAATGGCTCCTGATCTTCTAACCCCAGCCTTCGCATGAGGAAATTAGCAGAACAGTATGGGCAAGCGCATTTTCATAGAAGAATCTAGGAAGCTTCAGCCATATTCGTCTCAGTGACAGATAGGCTTACCCGTGCGGTCATAACAGGTTGCATGTTCTCTTTTTGGCAACGTTAGGCAATATTCTAGCTCTGACCAGTACTCTTTCGCAGGCTCTAGGTCCTTGTCCAAGTTTCCAACTAGCACACTTATATTCTTAAATATAACCAATCAAGGAGCGTCCTGTTACACTTGACAATTTTCTAATTTTCATTGAGCATTTGCTATTCTCTGTGGTGCAACACGAAGCGAAGGCAAAGTGACTTTGATGTTTGGGGTCTTTATTGGGTGACGAGGTTACCCATATATAACACCGCTGGAAACAAAATAATAAAGGGCTATTTCTATTTTCGCTAACCTCGGTGGACTGCTGTTTACATTCAGCTAAGTATCAAGAATAGCAAATCGTATACACAGATACACACTACCTAAACTTGTCTTCAAGTAAACAAAGCATTAGGGGTTTATGCAGATTTATCAATTTACCAAATCGTTATCCGCGCTAATAAACGGATAGAATAATTTCCATCCATGGATTATAATATTGCAATGACGTGTTGTTGCCTTTTCTACGGGCTTCCCTTTTAGTTGTTGCTGACTACTGTAATTAGTGTGGACGTTGCCGCCACCAATTAACGCGCAGCGGGGCTGGCAACGCGACGTCACGCCTTGCTTCACAGTTCGGGAGTCGTAACCATGTTACAGACTGCAGAGTAATGACCGTGAATTAGCGCGAACGTTGCGCCCAGGGGCGCTATTCTAGAAGGCCCGAGTTCCGCCTACTCCCGAGTGTCACGCTGCTTTAATTATGAAAGTAGAGATATTGGAGCATTCGATACACCTCGAGCGAAACCACCGGAATCGCGCGCAGCATGCCTGGAATATTAAGCGCATTGTATTGGGGCCGGTTACATGAATAAAGTACGGCTTGTGCTATCTTCCCCATGCAGCACCATCCGAAATCGATCTGCAATACTCACTCCAAAGCATAAACTAGATTACCCCACTCCTATTTTGAAATCCCCAGCCTAGCTGGTGGCCCCGCCCGGCGCGGGGCGGTCCGTTTTTCTCGGTGTTCTGTTCTTCTACTAAATTGTATTTTCTACTTGGCTTGAGGGTAGTCCCAGTGCAACTCTGCGCAAGGGAAAACCAAGTAATCAAAGGGGTCCCCTGCAGCGAGCGGAACGCGCTCTGCTCCCGACCATCAAATATTGCTTTTGTTTACGGCTTGAAGTGTGCACGTCCGGCGCTTATCAGACCTCGTCCCGTGTCAAGAGCGTGTTTGAGAATTAGAGAAGGCGTTTTTATACGTAGCAGTTGGGTCATTTGTCATCAACTGTGCTTTCGCGGTTGTGAAGAAGGCTCCAGTGGTAAAATCTTGTCTTGGCCTTTCTGTCGGCTCGTACAATATTGAACTCCAGTTCGCACCGAACACCTCCGCGACTGTGCCACCATTGGCTGACGGTGGCCTGGGGACTTCATTTTTGTTTGATGCTACGTTCTTGTCGCTGCTAGCAGGCATCAAATGAATATTTTGTGGCTTCGACGCTAGCCCACACAAAGTGGACGCCATAGGTGGGTGTGACTTCGGTTGTTACGCCGCGCCCACGAATGAGCTGGGTTTGTTTGACTGGCATTAGAACTCGGACTAAAATCTGGCATGGTTTTTCACGGCCGAGTTGAACTCGGGACCCCCGTGGTGGCCGCTGCTGCCCTGTGGTTTTTTTTTTTTTTATGGTTGCCGTAGCAGGCATATTTCTACCCCGACAGGTCTTTTAAACGAAGGAGGAATTCCGAGCTTGTTTTTAGCTCTCGAAAAGTGCTGTGCATTGGTTGTGCAGTCGTCTCGCGAGAGACCCCGGTTTGCGACGACTTAGAGGCGGCTTTCATTCCATGACCGTCGAGGAGCAAGTATAGTGTACGCTGTGGTTCTACGCGACGGGCAACTTCTACAGAAGCGTTGGTGGCGATCGCACCATCGACCACATCCAGTCGACCGTCAAGTGTGTGAGCAATACGATCACTGGAGACGTGTTTCCAAGGCCTCGCCTTTCTTTTAGGTGATTTGGCGGGCATGGCTTCCGCGGGTTCCTACCGCGCGTCTATCCATTTGCAGCCGGAGCGTGCACTTCAGTTATCGTATACACGCAAAACAGTTTTGAACGAAGTGTTGCATGGCTGTGCGTTTTGTTTACCATCAGCGCGACAGACAGACTCCCTCGACAGGTTGCGGGACGCGCAGTTCTCGTGAAAAGGTTACTGGCAGGACAGCCTATACGTATTACATATATTGTCGACCGTCGACGCACCGATAGCCGGTTGAGGTGGTTTATTCGCAGGGGTGAAGCCGATAGGAACGAAGGTCCTAGCGTTGAGCCACCACGCTACCATGCCCCATTCGCGCAGAATTCCCCCTTTTTGCACGGCTCGTGCCGAAGATGCGGACACAGAACATTTGCTATGGACATGCACTTCACTGGAAGCGGCCAGAACACGACACCTTCGAGGCACAGGCCTCCACCATGGCAGACCACCTGACCTTCGTCGGTGGATATGCGGACCTCACCACCGCTCCATCCTTGTGTTTCTGCGTAAAACGGGAGCTCATCTATACTTGTAACGAGGTATTTATGCCATCGGGTATGCTATCGCAATAAAAAAAGAAACATCCCAGCTCGTTTCTCGCGCATGCACCTTATGGGGTTCATCTTCTTCCCCTGACACGTCTTTGGCGCATATATCCTCGCGTCTGGATAGGACATAATCCTACCTTCCTCTTCCACAAGGTTAATGCTGGCACGGCGCATACCGCGATTGCTTGATTACCTGTTGCATGTATTCCTTATCCTCGCAACAATACAATCAACGGCGCGTGCCTATTTTCACAGGCGATCTTTGCACATTTCAACGGGTTTCGTTCAGCGTCACCTTCGTATGGCAGGAAGCAGAGCATGAAAAGAGAGTAAAGGGGAGAGCTAACAATAAAGTAACCGCGTGACGCCAGAGGGAGGGTACGCGGGAGTGAGAAGGGCACGAAGGAAGAAAGGGTTGTGAGGGGAATAAACTGTATGAAAACAACGACTGTGGAGAGCTTCTTCGAACAAAAGAGGTGAAGAGCTAAACAAAATAAAGAACACAAATATGAAAAGTGGTTGTCCTTGTTGCTATGCCTCCCTTCGTAACACATGGCCACTTGGCAATTGGCCCAAACTTGGGAGCTTTCAGGAACTAACGTGCCCGGTTCGCAAAATTCATAACACTGTGAAGTTGAAAACTAACAGCTGTAGAATAGTGCGTGCAGAGTGAAGCCCGTAAGTGATGTCAATGGAGTAGGACAGGTTCACACCATGCTCGCAGAACCCCGATTCTAGAGAGGCTGTGGCTTGTTTGAGTCTGCTTGCACACTAAGACGAACAAATGAAATAGGAGAAACTGTCGCAAACACGTAAAGCAGAAATTAATCCGTGCGAAAAGACAAAGAATCTAACGCGAGGAAAAAAGCGCAAGTACAATGTATTAGAAAAGAAGTTGTTAATAAGTATCGCCAGTCATTCGCCTTAAAAGCACGTAGGCAGAGTGAACAGGGCCGAGGATATGTTGTGTGGAAAAGCGGAAGGTTCAATAACGTAATGCGAGCTGGAACTGTTTTCAACGTGGCGCGCTTCTATCACGTGCTTTCTTTTTTTGCGAGTCGGCCGTTGTCCCGTGATTACACTGTCTCCCACCCACGGCAGAAACTACTTCTTAGGACGGAAAATTTCAAACGAAAAGCTCATATGAACTCCTGGAACAGAAAATAAAGTGAACTTTGTATTTAAATAGAGAATAATAGAGAAAAGGTACAATAAAATAAAGTAGTTGGAGTTTCTTGCCCCCAGTAGCTTCCAGTGCAGTTGGGGAACGAGTGAACGCACTGAAAGATGCGTAACGCTCTAGTCACGCACCCTTAAAGCGCGATGCCCTGGACTGATTACGTCACCTCAATAATCAGCAGATAGCATGAATCACCTTTTTAAAGCATTTTATCCCTGCCCCGAAATACTACCATTAGCTTACTATTATCGCCACAGCTCCGCCTTGCCCGAGGTTCGCTCACACTCGGGCCTTCTGGAATAGCACCCCATAATGGAACCTGCTTAATGTCTCCTAGGGGGCAATGTCCTCAGTAGACCACGCACAATGCGCCATCGTGCTTCGTCAGTTGTGCAGACAATGCGGGAAAGGAAACCCTAGCAAGCTGCATCTTGAGCAGGTGATATCCGGCCGCCCTAACTGATGCAAACATGCAGATGGAGGGAAGAGCAAAGACGGACGTATTTACGAGAGACGCCTTACGAACACACAAGGACACAAGACGTTGACGTGTTAGAAGCTGATAAAGCATATTATTTCTTAAAATGAAGACCTTACTTCATGTTTGTGCATCGGTTGTATAACAGAACATCGGACTTTGTGCGCCAAATTTACTATATTTCCAGGACAAGCATTACATACAGTGAAATTGCTTTTATTTACGTTTACTACATCGCACCTCAAGCATGTGGAAGCCTTTGGAAGACGGGTTTTTCCAAATGGGAATATTGTTTTGCTGCTGATGGCAATGAACGATTGTGCCAATACTTCGCACGATTGTTTGCACGATTTTACTATGTCGCACGATTGTTGCTCTCTATTCATACCTTCGGGCGGGGGCACAAAAAGAAGGATTGTTTTTTTTTGGTAGCGTAAAGTTTTGTTTTCGAACAACGTCAGGAATTTATCGCAAAAATGCATTTGCCATCTGCAGCGGGACGACTCGTTTTGTGCGCGATTTGTTGCACCAGTTCAGTTCCTACATAAATTTTCAGAGTTGGCAAGCTTCTTCGTAAATTCCATAACGTTTTTGGGATACTTTCCAAGGATAAAGCGGGGTATGTGTGACAGTGAGTATGCACCGATCACTGCATAAGGGTCATTGACCACATCTCTTCTGCGTGATTTTTATCTCTATTTATAATGGTGCATAGAAATCACGCTGAGAGCAAATAGCTTCTGAATAAAGAGATGCAAAACCGCGTTTTTATTTCAAAAATTTTAAAGCTTGCTTAAGTGCTTTGGCAAGACCAGTCTCTCAGAATTTATTACGAGTCACCAACTAGCCGACATGAGGTTCTAACCAAAAAAAAACCCGTTTACGGCATTAAAAAGGCATTTAAATGGCATAACAGGCTTGTTTCGCTAGTGTACGTCACAGTCTTCAGGTCACGATCCAGTGATCTAATGAAGCCCGCTCAGTGAACAGGGGCATAGTGATGTCATTACGAATAAATAATGCGATTTCAGGTACATAACCCGAGGGGAAATATAGCCTCCTACGTAATGATGCAAAGCCCTCTAAGTGTATTAAACATAGAACGTGGTTCATAGAAGGGCACAACGGATAACAAAAACCGGAAAACAAGGGGTAATAGCCAGCTTAAGGGTGAGCACATTGACTTCTCTGCATGCGCGGGCTAATGCCGGCTAAAAGATACGAATCAGATCAGAGCAAAAGCAACAACTACGGAAAGCAAAACCGCACATGCAATAGCTACTACGTGCTCATGTCAACGACCTTTAAAGCTGAAGTTCACGTCGGCGGCCATATGCGTGATGAACACGCCAAGATTATGCCTTTCAAGGTCAGCGTTTTGAGGGTGTAGTTATGCTATCACTGAAGTGGTCTTGTAACAAGCCTTTCACAAAGAAGCTGTGGCCCCTTTATAGCGCCGAATGTTTCTTGGCGTCTGTGTGTTCGCGTAAACCAGCGCAGCATTACATGCCTATGTAACAGCATATAATTGCAAATGTGTTTCCTCGGAATTTCGAATTCATTGGACCTGTATTTATGCTTGGAGGCCTCGCGACTTTTGAGGCAGCGGCATTTCGACGTTTAATTAATCCGAGGTTTCTTGGCACGTTAGTACCCTAGGCGTAAGAGTCAACTAAAGACAAGCCTAGAAAGGCTAAATCACATACCCGACTAGGTGCCAAGTACAGGGTGGTGCCACGATAACTGGAACACCATAAAAATAAAATTTTTTTGCTGAACGAACCGCCGCTCCGTTCGCGCTCAAACTTCACACGCAGGTCGCTTTTTGTGGTTTATTTTGTTTTACACTGGGAACAACGACGGTACTTACCTGTTAATTCTGAAAATAAATAAAAATGATTTTAGCCTGTGGGAAAATGGCGGCCGATTTGGACGTGCGAGCCAGCGCAAGTTGATCTTAGAACGACGGCACCACCTGGGGTATTCCGAGCGAAACACATGTTTGGGATTCACGGTAGGAAGGAGCCAAATGGTGGAGCAGGCGATTAGAAATTTCACCAAGGAATGAGCCAAATCAGCTAGCAGACGATCAGAAAACCCGCTTTCACATTTTCTGATCGTCTGCTCCTGGCGAATTCCAAACGTGCGTTTCGCTCTGAATACTCAGGTGGCGCTGCCGTTCCAAGATCAACTTGCGCTGCCTCGCAAATCCAAATCCGCCGCAATTTTCCCATAGGCGAAAATAGTTTTTATTTATTTTCAGAATAAACAGGTACGTATCGTCGTTTTTCCTGGTGTTAAACAAAATACACCACAAAATTCCACCTTCGTGTGAAGTTTGAGAGCGAGCAGAGCAGCGGTTCGCTCAGGAAAAATTTTTAAATTGTTCCAATTCTCGTCGCACCACACTTTACAACGCTCGCTTTTGTGACTTTACCACGAAGCATCAACCTCACCTTTTTTAGCTTCGTGATACTTTGTTTTGGCGAATGCAATTAGGTGAGCAAAATGACAAAAATAAGTACGTGACGAAATGAGATACGAAAGTCAAATATTGTAACGTACAGTAGAATCGGGCGAAAGTGCAGGTTGATAGGAAATCATTAAAATATATTCTGGCTATGTGAAAGACTTCACCAGATTCTTGTGACGTCTTTTGTCCTGTACCAAATGGTTGTGGACATCCAGTGTAGCACAGCACACTGCGAAGGATTTTCTAGTCGACTGTCTCAAGCGGTTTTCGTTTTCGAGAACATGCGTATTAAATGTTCAGTATCGGCCTCAGCCAACTAAAATTGTTTTAAAGGAGGCCAAATCTTCGCAAAAGAGCCGTTAGGTAACCACTGAAAGTGTAAACGACATCACGGGTTACTCTCGACGAAAGCATTCGCTTTTTCTGATCGCGTAAACGGGCATAAACACTTTGCGGCAACCAAACAACTAGAGCTGCATTGATACCGAAGCAAGAAGAAAAATCAACGTGGCATCAGCCTGCAAACACACTTTTTTGAAACGTACACTTGGGAAGGAAAAGCAAAGTATGCATATAAAATCCGCCATGACCAACGGAGCGAAGCGAATTTCGCCTGCTAAAAGGCAGAGCGCACCCTGCGGGAGTTTTTCTTGTGACCGGTGTTCCCGTCATGGGGGGATAACGTGGTACATTCCCCTACAGGAACCTTCAAACGGCCCCCTTTCGCTTTAAGCATGACTCGACTTCATGTTTGATGCTTGTGTCCGGGCAAGCTTCCCACTTCCTTTTTCCCTGCAGTCTGCGAAACGTAGTGGACATGCGGGTTCGGAACCTGGACATACGTGTTTCCAGAACCCATTGTTAACGCCCCGGCAGATGGCAGGTGGCCGCGCCCCATCTTAGTAGGCGCTATTCTTTGAGGTGTAAGAAAAGGCACCGACGTTTTGATCGGTACACATACTGGATTAGGGTAGAACTTAACCACGCATGAGTTTGACAAGTGAAGTGCGTAGACCGCCTTTTCTGAGTTTATTTGTCTTCTTTAGGCGTCTAGTTACACTGTCTTGTTTTTTGAGCGGCTCAGTGGTTAAGACATTGTCCTGCGGAGCCCAAGAACGTCGGTTCGATCCCGTCCTCATAGGCTACATTTCTCATAGAGGTGCAAAGCGAAAAACCCCCTGTGGGGAGATTTTTGTGCACATTATAATGATACCCAGAAGATAAAAATTATTGCCGAGAGCACCACTAATTGCGGTAATGCTCTATCGCATATTTATTGTCATTTTCAGCGTAAAAGAGAGGCCAGTAGATGGAATGCATTAGGGTGGGGCAACCAAAATTCCAATTTGAGGCGCACCTAATCGCAAGGCGTCACAATTGGTTTGGAGGTCAACAAATGTTCATTGGTGTAGTTCTGTGTAAAAAGCGTACTGTAAAGAACAAGTGCACGCAGAATTCAGAAGCACGGAAACATTACATTTTTTGGGAAGGTGCGAGCGACAGTCGTGGCGTATGATAGTATTCAATCCTAGCCAAGGTTTGCAGTTACCACTTGTGTGACTACTCCTAATTGACGTTTCTGCCGATGCAAACGGTAATTTATTTTATGCGCGCTGTTTAGTTTTGTAGGACAAAACAATGTTTCAAAGCTTGGATCTGTGTTTTATTCACAGCTAACCAAGCCAAATGCTAGAAACGAACTGCGCGTCACTATGGTCAGGAGCTAGCAGTGGACCGTTAGAGGAATTCAAAACTGCAATTGTTTGAGGGGTTTACTTGTCGCGCATATGACTGAAGGAACAGGGCTAACAACGCCCCATCTTTTCCAGCTCATCTGGCTACTCCTAGACGAAAAGTTATGCTAAGCGTCCGTCACGTGAGACGTAACGGCTCAGAACAAATGCCGGCGAATATTAAGCAAACCTGTCTTTCAATGGGCTCTTGACTCATTGCCTGTCTCATAAAAAAGCCTGTAAATTGATCTACTGTCCCCGTAAGGCCCTACGTTTAGTACGTCTTGTGCATATGGCTGAGAGAGGCAGTTCCTTCTCGGAGCACATAGTGCTCTTTAGCGCAAAAATGCTGTAGGTAGAAAAGAAAGAGTTGGCTTCGATCCGTGGTTGAAAAATGTGTACATGGTGGCAGAGGAAAGAAAACTCAGGAGTACCCTCTACAAGCAGTCGGAAGACTTCATTCAGATATTACCTACATGCCCGGCCTTTCACTCGATAAACTTCACATATAGAGGAAAATACCTACAAACTACAACTACACAGTGCATTCTTCTTACACATGTGGTATGGGGATTGCAACTGGGCGCCCTCAACAGGTCAAGCATGTAGATAATAATATGAGTTACTGTGCGAGCACACAACAACGCACATTTTGCGTCGTCAATAACGGGTGTCTTTCAAAATGCATTGTTCGCGCTTACGGCGCTAGACGCAGTGTCTGTCTTTTGACTTCGTCGCAGTGGAGCTCTTTGTATAACCAGTCGCTGCGAGCGTGTGGAAGGTCTTGTAATTTAGCAAGTACAGCGAGACAATCTGACATGAGACTCGTGTCTTGGAGCTGGTGCAATAGCCAGAAGACAATATAATACAAAAAACACTACAGTTCCTTACGGGCGCCATTATTTACTCTTTATCTGTAGAAAGGAACGATAGAAAGTCGAGATAATGAAATCCGAAGGCGTCCTTAGGACACGCCCTTTCCGTTGTTTGATTAGCTCTCAAGGACCGACCTTGGGGTACCGGTCTCTATGCTGCTCTCAATGTGTATTCAGAAAAAAATAGTTTGTCAACGTTTGCATGTCTTTGCTAACTATTTCCGTCTCCCAATGTATTCTTTGT
The DNA here is from genome assembly GCF_048455015.1 of Haemaphysalis longicornis. NCBI lineage: Eukaryota > Metazoa > Arthropoda > Arachnida > Ixodida > Ixodidae > Haemaphysalis > Haemaphysalis longicornis. Next base: position 37,248,966 of record NW_027526407.1, on the reverse strand, counting down.
CGGATATGGGTGGGTGGCGTTGCCATGCCGAAAGTGCGTGAGCGCGACAGTTTGCAACTAAACGTGCTTCAGCAAGCTTGTGCTGCTGTATATATTAGTCTCACCGGTGATACTGTGCCGGTGGGCTTACCCCAGTGGTAGAATGTTAGATTAGCATCTGGGAGACTGTATTTGAGTCCCATGGGCTTACGAAGTGCTCAGTGATGGAAGTGTAAGTTTACCTTCCGCAAAGTTGATAGGCGAAGGCTTCAGGAGGAAAAGTCGCGTTCGTTTGTTTGGATTGAAGCCCACTTTCTGTCTACGAAGGAGCGGAAAAAGCACGCCCCACGTGGGCAAAATGACTTGAGGCATTTTCGGATAATCGTGCTAAGAGAAACTGCAGAACACCTGCAAAAATGGTTGAAGAACTGCAATGAGAAAGCCCAGTCTTGAGGCAAAGAAATAATTATGAACAAATTCAAAGTAATAATAATTGAACTTCCCAAAAATGCCCTCATCAGTACATGTAGCGACATAATAAGAGCAAGTAAAACAGTTTAACTCCTTTGAACAGGTGCTCTGTGCTGTCCGTAACCACGAGCAAGAAATCCAGCTTCGGATAGGTACGTGCTGGGGCGTATCGTTCAAGCATCCCCAAATAATGAAAATGTAAGCTGCCGCTATCACTGAAGAACTAATACACCAATGCGTTCTGCCGGTGATAACACACGGAGCGGAAACTTGGCGCCTTAATAAATAGCTACAAAGCAACCTTCGGTCAGCTCAATGCGCGATGGTTCAATTGATGGTAGGAATGACGTTATGGCTCAGAAAACGAGATTCCCAAGTCAGGGACCAAACTCGAGCAGAGATTATTATTCAACTGAAGAAACAGAAATGGACTTGAGCAGCCATGTTCTGAGATGAATCACCAACTAGTGGACAAGCGACCTAACACAGTGGACTTTGAGAGACGGGTCTGGAAGAACGGCAAGGCCAACAAGTCGACGGAGGGACGAAATAGAAAAATTGGGGGTCAAACCTGACAAGAGCACGACAGGAGCGGTTGGAGGTCAAATGGAGACGCTTTCGTCCTGTAGTGGACCTTCGTAGGCTGTCGATGATGAAATTATGTAGAGGTGCTCAAAGAGCACCCACCAGAAATTACATGTACGAAGAAAATGTGCGTGAGAGAAAGAGGTTAGGTTGGTCAATGTGTGCCCGTGTGAGGCTACATCCGAAACATGTTCCTTCCATAAATATTCTTTAATTTAGGCAAGAAAGGAGACGTATATTTTTGTATATGTTGCCTACAAACCAAGATTACTGAAATTTCACCCCGGTAAATTTATTTTTTACTTACCGTACGTACCTCTAAACTGACTGAGGTGTGACTAGTAGCCCCATGAAATGCTTTGTGTCTCGGTATTCCACCTTTTCTAATTCCTCGTCATACTTGACCCGCTGCTCTATGCGTAATGTGGCGACGGCACTTCAAGGCTTTTTTTTGATCTTCCTTGTCTTGTCTTTCTGCAACATGGTTTCGAAATAAACTCAATTCAATTCAAACGTTTGAAATAGCTCCGCGGCAGAGGACGCTGCATCTTCTGACAGATCGCACAAACAGTCACAAAACCGAAGTGACGTGCTGGCCTGCCATCCTGCCAGGTGGCGTTGCCATGCCGAAAGTGTGTGAGCGAGACTGTTTGCAAATACAGCTGCTTCAGCAAGGTTGTGCTGCTATATGTATTATTATCACCGGTGGTACTCTGTTGGTGGTCTTACTCCAGGGGTAGACTGTTAAATTTGCATCTGGAGGACTTTGTGTTTGAGCCCCACGCGCCTTCGAAGTTCTCAGTGATGGAAGTGTAAGCGAACCTTCCGCAAAGTTCATAGGCCAATGCTTAAGTAGGAAAACTCGCGTTCGTCTGTTTTGGATAACTCACTTTAACGCAGGTTTCCCCCGGTCAGCCGGCCGCTCCTCGCTGGCTCGACGGCTCCAACGTCTCTTCAGCCTGGGCCTAATGGCATCGCTCTTCTCCAATTCGCCTTCAAAATCGGGGATTTCTTGCTGTAGGTTTGCATCGTGTACGCGCGTAGTTCAGCTGCCATATTTGTATTTCGAAGACTTTTATGTGTGAAGACCATTTTCAAGAGGTCAAAACTTATAATGCAATTGACCTTCAAGCCTCTGTATGACTGGCTTTTGAATGGCTGAGAATTATCCCGAAGTGAATTTAGAACAGCGCAAAAAGACGGGACGAGAAACGACAACATATGGCGCTGACAAGAAACTGGTGGATTTATTCCGCGCCTTGAGAAATATACAAAAAACAATGCTGCACTGTCAGCAATTGCCTGTCCTTACCTCACGGCTCTCGCCACGTGTCAGATCGCAACGCTGTAACAGCTTTGATCACTATTTGGTCAATTCAGGTGTATAGTTTCTGTGTTCTTTGTGTGAACTGTTTAATGTATATACTTCCTCATGATTTCTCCTGGCCTTCCTTGCTTCGGTATATTTCGCAAGCCGTGGAATAAACCTAACAGTGTCTTGTCAGCGCCTTGGATTGTTGTTTATTGTGCCGTGTTTTTGCGCTGTTTTGAATCCGGTTAGTATGCACCAACTAGCCAAAACCACCGTTCTTATGAAGTATTTTTTACCTCCAAATTTTCTTTAGCTCCCCACAAACAAAACCTATTTTTAAACAATAACAATTAATTTCCGAGTTTCTAACGCGAAAATTTATGATGTTCCCGCTGCCTGGCTTTTCCACAAGCAGTTTGAACTTTAAAAAACATGTAGCATGTTGCACAGGCGATACAAATCTAACAGGCTCATCCAACACCTTGAGGTGTGTGGAAGCAAATCAGGTACGCAGTCATTTTAATGGCCAATGACACTCTTAATTTGTGTCTAACGTGTATCGCCAAAAGATGTCTGCCTGAACAAAAAATTACCCCGCATTTCCCCGAGGGGGAGAATGTGAAAGTGCGAATGCACGGTTGTCGGCCCGCTTGCGGCGCTTGCGCTCGGCCCCCGCAGCCCACCGCCTCGCCGCCTTCTCTTCCATCTCTTCCATCGGGTTTGTAGTATCACGTGTACACCACGCAGTTATCAAGCCGCTATAACGCCGCTGAGTCGCCAACGCACGCCGCTGACGACGTAGTTTGAATGCGTTAAAGATGTAAGGCGCGTCTAACACTGATATCACCGTCGCGTCCGTAGCTTGGTCGGTAGAGCGTCGCGCTGCGGCCGCAAAGTCCTCGGATCGAAACCTGGCTCCGGATGCTGTTTCTTTTTCAAATATAGAGGAGCACTGCGCTTATAAAGTGTATTCACACTTAAAAAAGGCCATCTCGTTAGGACGACAAAAAAATTCGCTTTCGTTTTGTTTTTTCAAGTCTCCGACCGACGTATAACGTATAAAGCGTGAACCGCATGGAGCGTTTTCTGCTTGCGAAAACGCACCGCCCACGCCACAGGCGTGCTGACGCTGCCGCGGAGCCACCCGCACGCTGCGCGCGCCGCGGCCGGCGGCGGCAACATGGCGGCGGCTTCGGCAGCGAAGTGGTGTCGGGAGCTCGAGCGACCGCTTGTAAGCGCTCTCTAAAATGCCGCTCAAGGCACGCACGAAGTTGCTTGTGCGTTAAAGGAGCTTATAATGTGGATGAAAACGGTACTATAGAACATCATCGGCGTCGCTAGTGAAAGCGCCCGTTCAATATCTGCTGGTGTGGTAAGTCTAAACGTCCCCGGCGGAGCCAGACGGCTGCCCCCAGCGCTTCGAAACAGCCGCCATGAGGCGGGCGCCTCCCCATTGGCGCAAGTCGCCAGGCTCCTCCTACTGCCGCGTGCGACGCGCGTTAAAATCTAGCCAAGGCAGATGCTGCCGCGGGCGCGGAATCGTCGACGCGGGTGTCGAAAAAACCCACGCGCAACGCCGACGCTCGCGAATCGCGTGAAAAAAAGCTCCATGCGGTTTGGCCTTAACGCCTGGCCTACAAATACTCCTAATGGTTACTCGGATATAAACATGAACTTCATCTCAGGGCACCGACTTGGCATGCAGTCAAGGGCGTGTGTCAGAAAACACCCTTGGAGGCTATCGCCATGGAATACTGGGACTCGAGCTGTATACAACGCAGGCAGTGTAAGGCCGCAAGGCATCTAAGAAGAAGATAAGTACTCCCTGTGAAGCAGAAATCCGTTTTCATAATATGTTCATGATGCAATACTGCGTTCAAGGAAGAGCATCGCTTTTATATCAATAAAACGGTACTTCATCTAATAGTTTACTTGGAGCAAAAGTAAACGTAAGCTTAAAATATACATGCCAGAGATGTAGGTTAAAACGATGTGTGAAATCCGATGGATACTATGGTAGTGCCTGGAGGTTCGGCAATCGAAAAAAATATATTTCTCTCATACTTCGGAAATTAAAGTGCCTTTTTGGTATTACGAATGAAATTTTTTTCCAGCGTCTTGCCGGCTGTGGGCATGTGTTCCCCAGAAGAAAAGATTCCTAGCACTAGCTATCTGTATTTCAAAACACTGAACTAGGGTTAAATCCTGCATATGCAGGACCAATCTAAGCTACTACCTTTGATACCATGGAGCTACTGCGTTTGATAACATAAAACTTCCCTTCTATCCGCAGATTTCTCTAGTACGGTGGCTGTACAATTTGGCAGTTACTCGTGTACGAGCAAAGCTACCCGGACGGCGAACGTATTGGTTCATTCATTGAGGCTTTTTCAGAGCGGGCCCATAGCACGTATTCCAAGGATGTCTTAGCAGATGACGAATTTATTTTTTTTTTCACTATTAATGCATGGAGCGTTGGGCCCAGCCTATGGGGGGCACCTCTGGCTTTCTGGTAAGTATTGCACGATACTGCGGTGGAAAAGATACCGCTACTGCAAAACGTGTGGAAAAGAGTTTTTGCAAAGATACATCCCCAATTCTAGTGAAAGCAAAGTTCAATATAATTGACAAAAAAAGGCGATGTCGCAAGGCTTCAACAACTGTGCTTAAAAAAAGCGATTCGCACATAAGGCATAAATGTTTAAAGCAGTACAGCTAAAATTCCCAAAAATGTCAAGAAATAAAAGCAGGTTAGGTATTTCATCTACATCATTTTCTCACGCGTCGTCGCTAAATAAAACTACTACAATTTTCCTCTTTCCCGTGTTCCTCTGCACTGATAAAAACGCCTTCATTTCCGACTTAGTGGAAATAACAATAGACAAATGCATTTTAAAAGCTCACTAGCTAGCTGGTTATTATTTGCCCAATGACAACGAACACACGTTCACAGAGAACGGTGGTCTCGGTGCTCGTGTCTCAGGTATTTTATGATTAAAAGTTTAGCGTTCCATTGTGACAAAATCTTATGAAAGGCGACTTCCTAATTAAATGCCGACGTCCACGGCTAGCGAAAAGTTCTTCGCCTCTGCATGTAGAATAGCTGGTTTTTATCTGTTTCAAGCTACTACTGCCGGGTTGACAGCTTCTTGATAAGGCGTCTAACTATAAATTAGGGTAAAGGGTAAACGACTGCCGGCTGTAAATCTTGCATTCGAGAGAAGAAGGGGGTAAGAAAAACGTCATTTTATACATAGCACTTATCAAAGAGCAGCTACGAGAGTTTTTTATGTTTAACTTAGCCTCTAAGCGGGCTTGTGCACTTCGGGTTTAACGTTCCGATATGTTAAAACTTCGGCAGCTGCAGTGTATACAGCGTAGCGAAATATCGTTTCACGATACCTCCCCGACACTGGGCCTGTCGAGCAAACAGGGACAAAGCCCCACTAACTTGATTAAAACACGTGAGCTGGAAAAATATTGCAATAAATTTGAGGATTTTCGCAGATACCTAATTTACTTCCTTGCTTTGCTAACATAATATATAAGAAAGAAACGAGAAAAAGTATCGTCGGAACACATTGTTACCGGAAATTTCCATACCAAAGAAAATTGCCCGCATAAATTGCTCTGGTTAATCTTCTGTACTTTCAACGAAAATCTTAAATTACGTTGCTCAAAACGAATATTAAAAGTGCGGCGGGAAGCTCTGTGCCCAAAGAATCCTGTGTCATACACTCTTTCTAGCGCTAACTCTTGCCCACACCTTGAGCTGCGTTTTTTAGTGATGTGTTCAAGGATTGTCGCTCGTGTGGCATTAACGGAAATGAATATTTTTTTATACAGTCAATCTACTTGACCCGCACAGATTTTTAATCTAAAATACATTTTACATAATATCACAGTTTTACCAAGTAAAAAAAAATGTATATAACTCAGTTGTTCAAGCCCGTAAGTTCGGTAAACCGAATAGTTTACTGTTATATTTGGATTTGTTTATCTGACGGGATTAACCCACGTGTGCTTGAGAATATCTTCAACGGCTTTTCCAGGTTTAGTATGCTTGTATTTTTTTCAAGTGAGACCTATCTAAGTTAGAAGGCCATACATACAAATTGTTGTTTAATATGGCGAGATCTTCAAGTGGCGGCAGTTAAGATTTATAATAATACACGTATTAGAGCAACTGGAACACATGGCAAGGCAATTTAAAGGCCATAACGAAAATCAATGAACATATAAGGGAATCCAAAACATGAACGTATGGGTAAAAAGAACCATTAAAATGTAGTCGTAACTTGATCGAAGTTATTCGAAAAGCTACATTTGGACTTGTAGAGGAAAAAAAAAACAAAAATGAAGTGTAGTACAACGCTATTTAGTTCACTTCTAGCGCATAATATTGTGGTAAGCCAAAATGATGTCCTAACCGATGATGGAGCCTTTTCCACGTGGAAAAGGTTAGTGTTGGCAATGTGCCTGGCACTAGTATAGGCATAAGATGCGGTGTGCAAGCCGTGGATGACGTCATTAGAGATTGAAGAAAATAACAAGAGTTGGGCAGCATAGGCACAGCGTCGATACACAAAAGAATGACTCACTCTCTCATGATTTAGTGCCTTAGATACTCATATACGGAGGCAATACCCTGGCGACCTATTCAATTGTACAACTAAATCGCCCTTCTTTTAGGAACTGATAAATGGAACACTGTGCAGTACAGGCATATATATCTGTACACCGAATGAAGGGGTCACAATGCACCTAGATATCTGCGTAATAAACTTCCTTCGTGCATCGGTTTAACAAAATACAAGTTTTTTGAAACCAGTGCCCAATGCTGTAAACCAACTTCTACGTGAAAATTATCAAAAATCTCTGGATTGCACCTGCTTAGACAGGAGCGGAACCATTTTAGGGAGTGTTTTGAGGGAAGCTGAAATTATACACACTTACCTTAGCTTTAGAGTACTTCAGTGTAGCAAGCGTGACGCTGAATAAATAAGATATTTTATTGCGTAGAACTTAAGCACACCCTGGTGCGGTTTCACGCGCCGTCGTTCTTTATAATCTAGCGAATGAAGGAGACACTGACGACGAGATAGAATGATCCGGAAACCGGAGGAGGAAAATATGAAGAAAGTGGGAGTGGGAGGGCGGTCGGCGGTGGTGGTGGTGGTGGTGAAAGACATTTATTAAGACTATGTACAAGTGAGAGATAGGGGCGGCCTTAAGGGCCGACCCTGTAGAAACTCTAGGAGGAGTCCCTAGTCCGGGACCCCTGTGTCTTCCGCGGCGGCGCGCGCCCTGGCCACGAGGGCTCTTTGGCCCTCCAAGGTCGAGCCGCCGAGCAGGGCAGCCTCCCAGCTCTCACGGGTAGGGGGGGGAACGGGACGTGATTGGGAGGACCGCCGGGTTGGATGGGCACGCCCACACCATGTGGAAAGTATCCACGGATGATCACAGTGTGGGCATTCCCCGGAGAAGGCCGGATTGAAGTGCTAAGTATCGCCGGGCACAATACCGTGTTTGTGTATAGCCGTAAGAGCCAGCGCTCGTCAGCCTTAGTCAGGCCCGGCGCCGGAGGCGGAAATCGGAGCCTGTTTGATTTGTACATCGCTGTGATGTCGCGAAATCGCCGGCGGAAACGCGCAGCGAGATAACAGAGAGAACAAATAGGGCACCCAAGCTAGAGTGGGCAGGAACGAGGATAACAGGAATGCAAAAGGCCCGAGACACGGCCTCCCGCGGTGACTCGCTAAGAGGTAACTGCAGAGACGATAGCGTGACTTCATGCGTTCGCTGATGCGGCAATCACTTTGTGAAACGCAGTAGGTATGCGACGTCACGCGGAAGACTACACTTCGGCCTGCGCACAAATGTCATTTTAGGGAGTATCATGCGGGCTTGTATTCAGGGAGCTTGTATGCGGGGATGTTGCTTCGCCAATGAGACCTTGTTGCTGATCACGCGTTGATTGTCTTCATTTTCGGTATTGGCCGCGAGGCCCACCACTGGAGAGGCCGGCGCTGCGATCGTTTTGACGTCACTTGTAGGATCACCGTTCTTATCTTGCTGCGTAGTTGGCTTGCAGCGCGTGACACATCGCTTAGGAAGCGCGTTCTAAAAGTATTTTCGTGTTAATTTCCTTCGTTTGAAGTTAATTCTCAGTGCGTCAAGCGCAGTTCAGTTCGACCTAATGGTGACTGTATAACCGTGTCAACTGTGGTAGATTATCCGCAAACACCATGAGCGTGGTGGTGTATTACGCATGCGACCGAAGCATAAGCAGCGGCTTGTTTTCCCGATCAACAATGTGGACTACGACGATCGCCGAGTGAAGTTTCTAGATTTCCCTTGTTTGCAAGAAATGTATAAAGCAGGAAATCGTGAAGCGATAACTGCTCGCAGAAGCACACGCAGCCGCCGTGCCTGCCCGCACAGCCGACGGTGCGGCTTGAACCGACGCAGGTCGCGGCAGCAACAACTTGTCGCCGCTTTTTAAAATCACACAAGTCGTGGAAAAGAAGTTCCAGATTGGTGAAAGTGGATGTTAGGGTGATGAAAAATTCTGATAGGTAGTGTCATCAGCTGTGGTTTTCAAAGCGATGCTCAAATATATGCCGCGATTTACGCCGACCGGCCGCGGAGGTCGGTCCCGGCAGCGCCGGCCCGTTCAAGCATTGTGGGGCGAGCGGCCGAAGGATGGCTGTGCTTGCGCGCAAGAATCGGCCAAGGCCGTGCAGGTATCTTGATCATCGATCGCTTCAACGGAAATAACCGCGCTTACAGAGTTCCCAGTGCGGCGAAACGTTCTGTTAGGGACTGTCACTCGCAACTCTAACGGGGATGAAATATCTGCTGCGGAGCCAAGCCTAAAGTTCCCAACATCCGATTACGTGCATCCGAAGCCGGCTGCGAGATGTTGGCGAAGGCCCTCCCGTCGCGCTTCCCGTCGTCTTGCGCTTGGGTTCCTCTAACTTCTTGGGGACCCGCAACGCTCGGTTCGCCCATTCTAAATATCCCCATTACCGAAATCATTAACGACGTGTTTTTCCTCGTACGCAGCCTCGCCTTCTGTGAGCAGTCGTGAGTTTCGAAATTGATGCTTGAGAAATGCCGGCTTACTGTAAACATACAAAACACGCTGCAATTATAAATTACCCCGCCGAGCACCTAATGAAAACTAAATATAGCCTTGTCCGAACCCGCTCGAAAGCGTTGAAAACTCGCGTTTATAACGTTCATACATTGCGGAGAAGTCGCGAAAAGTAAACATGAGCCGTGCAGAGTACAGGCTACGGCAGAGATTAACCAAATCCGGGCATGACTATATAAACATCGTAGGGGAAATAGGCACTGATCAAGCCAAACTGCAGACCATAACAATACTTTTAAGCATGTGCGGCGAAGCAATCTGATTAGCGTTCTCGCGTCATTCATTTACCTGGCAATACGAGCAGTTCGCGCTTTGAGATCTTAAGTGAGCGACGCGTTTCCGTCGCTGTTACAAGGTGTTTGCTTGCACACACATGTCCCGTCACAAGTATTTCATAATGAATTTACAGCGTACTTTTGTCGGCATCAGTTGCATCGTCCTTGGCGTTAGCTGGCTGCGTATGTAAGAGCTGTGGGTCGCGATGGTAGCAATTGACTACCTAAACGCGGCGGTGTCGCCGGGAACAAGCGAGTCGCTGATTGCTTACCCGAATTATTTGGTTTACAGACAACTTTTTTTTGTAATTTGCATCAAATCCACAAGGAGCGGGCGAGATGGTGGCCACAAGAAAAAATTGGCCGCGTATCTGCTCCTTTCGTTGCAAATGTCGTCAAAAGACGATAGTCTTTATCGGCTTTTGCGAAGTAAATGCCTCCCTTCGCTTTCCCGCTCACCTCTCATGTTGTTCCTCGTGCGTCGCGCTCCTCCCAAGGTAAAGACGCCAAAGATTTCCTTAAATCATTTTAAATTTCCCGCGTTCCACTGCTCTAAACCATGTCTCTCGTTGCGAACGCTGCCGTACGGCGAAGACGTGCGTTAATCGAGGCGCCCTACTTCAACGTTTATAGAACCCCGTTTCCCTACTCCACGTGCGTTGCAAGCAGAACGTGGAACCTATCTAGTGGAACCTTGCGTAACTATTTCCAGTTGATTTCTTAAAATGGCGCCAGAAGCTATAGTGGCGCCATTTTAGTGGCGGCAGAAGCTATAATGGTGCCTATAGGGGCGCCACGGTGGAGTGAATTCTTTTTCTGCAGTTGATGAAGTATTTAATTTCGCAAAAGTCAAGCATATTTGATTTTTTATAAGGGAACACTGCAAATATCACTTCTGTATTGATTTGGTGTCTCATATTTGCGGAATGTCTTGTTCTTCTTCAACAATGTTGACAAGTATGAACCTTACACCAGACCTAGACGGGTAGATTTAGCTCTGACTATATAAGACTATTGCGCAGGCATTGTTTTCCTTTGGCCGGGTGGCTGAATCGAGTCACAGACCGACAGACGGACAGACAGACAGAAAGACAGACAGACATACAGACAGACCAAAATTTCTGGGCTTAAGTAGCCTAAGAAAGACTATCGTCTTTAAAAAACACGCTTCCGCATACGCACGGGAAATCTGCTGTAGCAGACGACAACACGATTCGGCGTCCTACAAGTGATGTCACTCGTAGGTGGCGCCACGGTATGGCCTCGAGGCCAATAGCATGGCCACTGCGTACAATAGGTATCTGTGCCCAAATTTGGCCTTCGTTTTGTGTATGACATTACGTCTCTGTGTCGGGCTGAGAAGCTTTGTTAGCGTTATTTCTTTTGTTGTCTTGAGTAAATCCACCTTCTAATGGCCCCAATTGTGGATAGCAGTATAAATGAAAAAAAAAAATACATAAATAAATCAGTCGTTAGCCAATGTTGTGTCTCTACAGTCAATGTTGGCCAGTATTCTTTTCAAGGGTTAGCTGTTTGAGACTCACCAAAACAATGTCATTCATTTGCTCGAAAAATATGCTGCTAACCTTTAGGCCCTTATAACAATTGTCTCATTTTAGACCAAGCAGGTGTTTCTGCTTACAAGCAGGATACAAAGCTAGATAGAAAGGAACAGGCAGAGGTGAGAAATAGGGAGACGGAGAGAGAGAGAGAGAGAGATGTATAGGCTACGGGAGAAACAGACATTGCGTAGCTTGTGGATTTCTGCCTGCTGATGTGGCAAGGTAAATTTGGCACCAATCATTTATTTTTATGGCTCCTTTAGTGTGCCCTAGAACAGCAGAAACGTGGGACCAGTAAATATTGGTGGGCCTTCAGTTTAGCATACTGTTGAAAGACGTAATCCCCAAACGCAGACTCTAGGTGATACTGTAGGACGAGCGCCCACTTACTACTTTCAAAGTATCTCAAGTGTACATTTAACGTTCTTCTTCAGCGGACTCATTAACTTTCCCTTAATGACCTGCAATTTAGGTTTATGGCTATCAATTTCCTCCCATGAGAATAATAAAAATTCAAGTTTTCTTTGATGTTTGGCCAAACAATATTCGTAAGATTCATCTGCGTAAATAATTTCTAAAAGTTGTACGACAATGTCTATATATTAGAGTTTGCAGAATGACATGGCAAAAGAAAAAAGCTACCCCAGGAAGAAAGTGCAGTGGTAAATACCACAGGGATGACCACAAAAAAAAGCACAAGTGCTGAAATGCTCTTGAGCAGTCCTAGTTGTTTTTTCGTACGAAATAATTCCGCAAATGGCGAATCTGGCTTAATGAATGCACAATCCCGATAGGTCGTTCTCTCAATCCGATACGATGGGCAAGAACAGGCCGCCGACCTTGCGATTTACTAACGTGCCACGTTGCGTGATATCTGCTACACCGTGCTCACTGCCATCTTCGTACAAAAGAATCAGACTGTCCTTGTCAGAAAATAAAAAAAAAATCCATTTAATGAAGATCTGAAAATTTTGACGTCGTTTTAAGGAACAAGGAGGGTTTTAATTCGTGCAACTAAATTTTTGTTCTACTTTGTCTAAATTAGACAGCGTGCGTGTGTTTTTCAGTTACGTTAGTGAGGTGTGACCCCCTACCCCTTTTCCCCCAACCATCCCTTTGGGACTAGGGATCTCTACTAATCACCATGAATTGTCTACGGTATGCGTGTTAACTGAGCTCAGGTTTGTCAATATGTTTGCCGTCTAACGTCAAGGCACACTAGACAGTCACCCAAGACCTATTGAGCAGGCGTGCCGCAGGTTTTCGTCTACTCTGCGCTCCTGCGATGTAATTAGAGGGCTTCTTTTTATACTCAAACCGGCGTAGAAGGGTGAAGAATTCTTCTGATCTACGAACTGCAGCTCAAGCAACTTCACGCTTTACTGCTGCGTTAAACTTTTTGTAATTGATTGCATGTCATGCCTAGTCAATCGCAAGACCTTTTAAGCCATGTTTTAGTCAGATACAGTAGAGTGCAGAACCAGAGTCTGAGTTTGTAAATTTATATGCAACATTGACAACATTAGGTTACGCAACCAGAATTACTACTATGAGCCACTTATTTGCGTCTAATTCATGTCACGTATGCACGCACCGACATGCTAAATATTGCGGAAGTTGGTATTTTAGCAAAAGCGAATGGCGCTGTTACAAACGCCTGAAATAAATATTTATGATGTGTTTATAAAATACAGCCCCTTTCGTGACCATGCTCGTCGTAAGGCGTAGGAATGGCCGTTGAAAATGCTGTTACCCTAAAATGATCGTTCGTTCAAGTGTACGTTACCATCGTTGTGCGAAACTAAATTTTCTTAAGAAAAGAGGTAATCTTCATTCGCCAAGTTTATAAAAAGCACGCCAAAATCCTGAATCCTGCTTCTTTTGGAAGTTTATGGCCACTAGTAATTCCTTTAGATAGTGCCCACAGTCTCGTTTGTATTTTTAAGAGCGGGTGGTAGCGTACACATTCCTTAAAACACTTGTCGTTTTGAGCATACAAACGAGGAGCCTAAATTGCCAAAAAAGAAAACTTGCAGAAGCCGTAAGGTTGGTCTTTGATTTCACATAGGCATTACGTCAAGCAATGAATTTATGAAGGCTTAATGCATTTATCCTAGAAATTATTTGTTCACTCATCTAGAAAGGAAATGTAAAAACAAAATTGGAATACAAAAGCTCGACAAGTGTTCCTCACGCTGTTTTTAAGCTTACACTATCTAAGTGAATTGCTAAACTGGTTGCAAGGGCTCATCCGTTTAGCCCTTAGATGGACGGCGCAAGAAATGTTGCCGTATCGCATGTACTGGTCGGAAAGGGCAGGTAATAGGTAAATCAGGTATTCAGAATCGTTTAATTGACTATACTGAAAGGGTAGCCTAAAAGAAAGAAAAGACGCTCAGTGCGAAAGTTATGCATAAACGTGTTTTCGTACATTCATGCGGTAATTAGCTGCCCGTGGTGCAGACTTTACGGAGTGGTTTGTGACTGACGAAGTTTGTGTAAAAGCGGTTCTTGAAAAAAAAACACACCTGGAAGCCCTGACCACTTCTGGGTGTGCTTGAACTTCCGAATGGACTATGAAAAATGTTTTCCTAAGATATCTACCACCACCTTTAGTTCTCTGAGGTAGATAGTGTAAAGCTGAAATCGCATTACGTTTAACAAAGTGCCCCTTTGCCACTCGCGTTGTTTAGAAAAACAGAAAAGCAAGCGATGGTGTCTATACACGTTATCAGTAGCGCTTGAATGCACAGGAAGGAACAGCAAGGAACGGAAGGGAACGGCCACTGTTTTTATTGTGTGCCCCTAGTGTCTGCAAAAGCCTCCACTAAGTGGCAAACAGTATGTTGAAAACAAATAAAATAAGTAATGAATCCGACATTGTTGGCAAAGTATGCTGCTAATACAAGAACCTCTTTCGAAGCGAAGCACATGGTGCGAATAGCATGTGATATTTTCTAAATTATTATTTTGTCATTGGACCCTTGTGCACCGTCTGATCGGCAAAATTTTGCAACGCTGACCAAAAAATTCCTATTTAGATGAAGCTCCAACTATGACGCAACACTAACTACTAACATCATTACCAACCAACCATAACTACCTACTGCCAACACTAACTACCAACAACTAACTACCAACAACAAGGTCAACTTTCATTAAGCGAGCTTCGCAGAGATTGGTCATGCAAACTTTTTATTAAAAGGACTGCATTTTAACGGTGAAGTGTTTTATGCCCGGGTACAACAAATCTTACACACGCCATTTCTGTGACGGAAGTGACGTCTCCAGGAGAGGTGCCACTGGCACTGCGGTGCCGGGATTCGAGCCCATACCTCTCGAGCCCTCTCGCCTCAACGGTAGGTACGTGGCGCTCTACCGACTGAGCTATAAGAGCAGAGACGTGAGCAGCTCTTTACGAACGTGCCTTATGTCCTTCCCTATCACTCATTCAAGTGGTGCGGCCGTCTTAAAGTGGTGAAGCGAAGTAGCGCATCGTGACGCTAATGAACGCCGAAAGTTGGCGTCTCGATGCCAGCACCTTCGTGTAGGGGGGAGGCGCGTGAATTGAGGCACCCTCCACGCTGGCATTGTTCTCATGACCGTTGTGTTTCAAGCTGCTGTTTCTGTGCATGTGATTTTTTTGTTTTGTTGACCCAGAATAAACCGTTTTTTTTTCTTGCCGGTGGGCATCACTTCGTCTGGTGGGGTCAGGCTCGCTAACCCTTCGAACGCGAAGGAGGTTCCTTTAACATGCAACTGCTCCTGTGAAGGCACCTTTCACTTTAGTACTTTACCGATTCCAATAAAAGCGGGGTCAACTACAATTTTTTTCAAATTGTTGCCGGGGAATATGAAAGAGTGTTTCATAAAATTATAAACCTAAGTCGTTTTTATAAGCCGACCGTTCCTTGCCCTCCACTGTACCGATAGAACTCTCTTGCAGGTTGGAGTATTCCTAACACGATTGTCTTTCTGTGAGTACATCCAAGCATGGGGTCGTTTGCCGAACTTTCCAGGTTATGGAGTATTTCTTTGTTTTTAAAAAGTGCGTTCACCATGGGTAAGTGCCAAGTATTTTTTTTTTTTTGCACACAACACATCTCTTCAATCTAACATCAGTTATGAGTCACCGTTCCGTAACATGATCTTCGCCAAACTTTTTTGTTGGTATCGCTTTAGAATAAAGTAGATTCCATAAAGCTTTCGGACCAAAATCACAATGTGTGAAAAACGCATTTTGGTAATTTGTTGTTTTTTTAATTTTTCCTGATATTTTCATTGTGTTGTGTACTCTACGTTCGTACCCACTCTTGCTCGGGCTAAATTATTGGCCTGCAATATTGTTAAGTCAACTAAATAAAATCAAGCTACAGCAGAAAGAACTGGCAAAATGGAATTTTATTTTCCTCCTCTTGGCGCTTGTTAGGCAACGCCGCTGGAATCATAGTTTTTCTCGTCCAAATTACCGTGTACGCAACTTCCACCTGGCTGGATATTTATGCGTGGCGTTTTCATTTTCGGGATTGATTTGCGGTCTTTCGTAGTAATATTTACCCACAAAGAATAAATGCTTCTCATAACGCAATTTTGGGCCTGGGCATGCAAATTGTATTTATTTTATGGTTGCCTCAGAAAGGGGTTTGGGTGTCTGGAACAGGGTAACCAAGGCTAGAGCGTAACTTCTGTCGTCACATGGGGAGGGCTTTCATTGCCATCATCCTTTTTACTTGACAGTAATGGAAGGGGAGTCCTTAATGACCCTTCGGGACAGCGCTGGAGAGGCATGGTCGTGCAAACTCTGCAGTAAGCATTTTTTGTTCCTGCCAAGTCCTGCTCTCCTCCTGCAGCCTTTATTTTTTATTCTTTTTTGGTTCTTTGTTCTTTTTTTAGTCTTTTTTGGTGAAATATCTGGGCCCCTCGGGCTTTGCCAATTCAATTAACAATTTTCTTGTGGTACTTACAGGCTGAGCTTTTTACTGGACCCTAATTAGCCCACATTTGAGTGTCCCAGCAGGATTCTGGGAAAGTAATCAAATTGGGTCATCGTGACGGTTTCACATCAGGCATCGTCTGGCAATTGAGACTTGAAAAAAGCAGTCAGCAAGTGTTCAAAGGCACGGGAGTGAAAGAAACCGTCGTCGATGTCGTCGTCATTTTGATCATCCTATCATCATGATCATCATTAACGCCTGTTTTCTCGCCGCCGTCATCTTCTCCTTCTGCAGCTGCCACATATACAACATTTTAGAAAATTGCAATGGCGTTACTCGAACAAAACCTTGTCCATACTGTTTACAGCACAGTGGAGTAGCTGCCAGTAATTCTTTCATTGATTACACCTAATTAAGAACTGTAAATAAACTCTGACTTGAAAAAAAAATCCTAATTATTTAAGTGTCAATGAAGCACTTCTAGTTACCCGCGAGAGGCACCTCACTGCGGAATTTTGAGACACCCTCTTACTGAGTAATTCTGACTTATATGGAAGCCCCACGAAATATGAAGAATACATGTGACAGCTCTTCCGCCCGCATAATAAAGCTCTGCACTGAAACAGCTGCCTTTGATTTAGCCGAATGAAATAATGAAAAGAAAGAACAAATCACTACTGAGTTTGTGCCTTTTCTGCCATACGTGCTCCGCGAGATTTGGTGTTGCTGCTTTTCCAATGCATGCCATTATCGATCTGATGCCCTCTTCTATTCGGGTGTGACAGCCGACGCCGTTTCTTAAAATCTGCTTATTTGGGGGCGCTGGTTTATGATGCTGGCGAGAGCGACGTCACGTGGTATTTCTCATGTTTCGTGGGTTTCTTTATCAGTCCAAATTAATGAGCACGCAATCAGTTGGTCGCTAAAAATACAGCACTTAGACGCCTATATCGGGTACGTACAAGCGCCTATCTGACACTTTAATAATTAAGACAGTACTTCCCAAGTTATGTAACAATTTAGAATTTTTATTTAGGTATTATAAACAAAAAATTACTGGTCGCTACTCCTCTGTGTTAGAAGCATTGCGAACTATGTTTTCTTCGACCCACGCCATTGCAGTTTTTTTAATGTGGGTGCATGACAGCTGGGACACGCTGCATAGCTAAGTAGTGGAAAAAAGAGTTGGGGTGCGCGGGAATAGTTTACCACAAGCGAGGTTATTGAAAGGAGGATCAAACCCAGTAGTATCTTAGTGTAATAAAGCTTAAGATATTTTACTGTACATACAGGACTGTCAACATCATTGTGGATGACAAACGTCATGCGGGTTTGAATGACGCTAAATTAAGTGGTTTTTAACCAAGGTGAACCACAACTCCGGGTCGGAAGGGTAAATGTCATCGAGGCCGGAGAGAAGATGGTATGTGAGCTAGAAGAAGCTTCACCAATACCGGGAGCGACAGAGATGGCATGAAGATGGCGTTGTTTCAGAAGGGTGGTCGACTGGACTTTGTGGCTCCGTCTGCTGCGAAGACCAGAGATTACGAAGAAAGATGTTAGTTTATCCCCCATGTTTTTCTCGGTCACCACTGAAAATCATGCCGAATGTTTGAAGTATATTTGTTCTACAGAGGCCACTTTGAGCCAGTTTGGTGGGCACCATGCGGCAACAAGAGAGAACTGCTAGCTTGAGTCGTTCGTCGATTGATGGTCAGTTATTTCTGCAAAATGGGATGCACACACTCAGAGACTTCTTGAGGGCTAGGCTTGTCACATCTTTTTTTTTTCCTAGCCCTTCCTATATTACTTCTCTTCTGAAAGTCTGATGGTGCTCTGCATTAGTTTTTGTGTGTTGGTATATAAAGTCGGATGTTTAGGGCTGTTTCATGATAGTCGTATCATTACATGAGACAAATCTTTAGATCTTATTTCTGCTTTAAAGACGATAGTCTTTCTTGGGCTACTTAAACCCAGAAATTTTGGTCTGTCTGTATGTCTGTATGTCTGTCCGTCTGTCTGTCTGTGAATCGATTCAGCCACCCGGCCAAAGCAAAGCAGTGCCTGCGCAATAGTCTTATATAGTCACAGATAAATCTACCCGTCTATGTCCGGTGTAATGTTCATACTTGTCAACATTGTGGAAGAAGAACAAGACATTACGTAAATATGAGACAAGAAATCAATACAGAAGTTATATTTGCAGTGTTCCTTTATACAAAATCAAACATGCTTCACTTTTGCGAAATTAAATACTTCTTCAACTGCAGAAAAAGAATTCACTCCGCCGTCGCCTGCTGTCGCCCGCGCCACTATAGCGTCTGGCGCCATTTTAAGAAATCAACCGGCAACAGTTACGCAAGGTTCCACTAGATAGGTTCCACGTTCTGCTTGCAACGCACGTGGAGTAGGGAAACGCGGTTCTATAAACGTTGAAGTAGGACGCCTCAATTAACGAGCGTGTTCGCCGTACGGCAGCGTTCGCATCGAGACACCCGGTTTAGAGCAGTGGAACGCGGGAAATTTAAAATGATTTAAGCAAACCTTTGGCGTCTTTACCTTGGGAGGAGCGCGACGCAAGAGGAACAACATGAGAGGTGAGCGAGAAAGCGAAGGGAGGCATTTACTTCGCAAAAGCCGATAAAGACTATCGTGTTTTGACGGCAGTTGCAACGAAAGGAGCAGATACGCGGCCAATTTTTTTAAGTCCCCTTCTGTTGGTGTCGTTGAGTAATGCATTCGCTCAACTATGTAGAGATAATTTCGGGTTAGTAATATTTCTCTTCGTCCAGATTCAACTAACATTTAGTGCACCTCTCGGAAAAACGCCAGTGCCCTTTAACCGTGCTGTTGAAACACTTTGCGTATGTAAGCTTGCAGTGAGCCACAGCGTGGTTGCCTAAACACCGAAACCAATGCCGCTGACACTCCTGACCGCCCCCGCGACTTGTTGGCTTTCGTGCTATTCTGCGTTCGGCGTCTTAGCCAGGCTACCTACATTCTCTACATCTACATCTCTAGCTTAGCTTCCGTTTCTCGTCGTTTTTCGGTGATAGCTTGGTACTGCATAGCTGCAGGTTATAGTCTCCGCCGTGACTGCGAGCTCGTACGCTGCTTCGATCGTCTGTTTTTTTCCCCCAGCAGCCGTTGTTGTGACTCCATCGGCAATTCCGAAATCCAACCCGTCAAGTATCCGTTCAATGAGTGGATACTTATTCCAGCCGAACCCACAGTTACTGGCTTACCTTCGCAAGGCGATGGCGTAGTGGGCACGCGACGTGCCACATTCCTGGTCCCGTTTCAAAAACACGTACGTCGAATACAGTTCGGGCGGATTTAGAGGCACGCGGTTCTCCGTGGTGTCTAAGAGGTCCCGGTATTCCACGTTCGGCTGTCGCAGGGGCTTGATGAGCGTCGATACCACGGAGTACGCTTTCTACCCGCAGCAACTGAGCAGCACCGGCCTCTTGTCCCCGTCCTGAGTCATCGTGTTGACGACAAATTACAGTTCGATGCGCTCGAAGTATTCTTCCCAAGTCGGATTTCACGGCCATTAAACTCTGTGATGCAGCCGGTGGTCACTGTTGTGGCTGCCGGCCCACAGGGGTCAGACCACGCCTCGTCGCCTTTGTAGTGACCCAAGCAGAAGCAAGCTGGCCCAGAAACAAATCAATTCATCTAAATCTAAATGGTAGCGTCAGCGCCAACACTCAATGGTGCTCAAGACGACAGAACCGAAAATACTCATGCTCTACAAGGTGTCCTGCACGTAATGCATGGTATAACTTGGCCGAACATCACAGATATTTTTTTATGATTGCTGAACTGAAAGATACTCCCAAATAGCGTTATGAGCTATCCCTAAAAAATTCCAGGTGCATTTGCATTGTTTACGCGGCAACCAAAGCATATTTATCGGCACCGTGCAGTTTTTTGGCTTCCCACAAACCCAACGTTTGTCGTTCACTATAGGCATATCACAGTCATTACTAAATAAAGGAAATGAAAAGGCTGGTCTAAAATGCATTTACACAAATTTGTGGAATACAATGCTCTACCTTCCATCGCACTGTGAGTTTTAAAATAAAATGGCGGCTGCAGCGGTGTGATAGCTTCCGAAAAACCTAGAAGTGAGGTTAGGGAGTTCTAGTCTAGCGCAAAAAACGGAGCAAACTCAGGTCGCTACCGTTGCATGTTCAAAGTGCTGAACTCTTAGGCCATGTGTTGTAATTACGTGATACCTTGTTTACTTTCTTTGGTAATAACAAACTAAGGTTTTACTGTGGGTCGAAACAAGGAAGTCCTTTTACTGCAGGCGACACACGGAATGAATGACAACATCAGAAATAAAAACAGGGTAAAAGAGTAATAGCTGCGCTAGGTTAATATGAGTAAAAGCAGCCATAAAGGTAATAACCTTCAGAATATGAAAATAACAAGCATCCTTAGAACCACCATAAAACTCTGTGAACCTGCATGAATTAGGTACCAACGAATGGAAAAGCTTCAGCTGGAACTTCAGTAAGACAGTTGCTGGGCGATTTGGCTCATATTACACAAATAAAATTCCGCGCAGCGAAAGACACGCACGGTGAAAGGACGGGACAGGGAATACCTCGGAACAGGATCTTTATTGAAAAGACGGCATGCATATATACATTCGGCCTAATCACGCGATAACACCATAACGTTCGCTTTCAGCGCACAAAAACACAAACACGGACACAGAAGACAAAAATCTGTCTTCTCTGTCCGTGTTTGTTGTGCGCTTAACAGGGAAGTTATGAAATACAAACTAGCCCGTACGAAAGCCCTTCTATAAAAACATAGGTTTTATAAAATTTGTTTAACAATAGTCTTTGCAACCAAGCCACACCTAAAAAATGCAATTCTCATTGAAACAATGTTGCATTCAGGTCCGTGAACGGCACTAACGCATTACTAGCTTAAGTTGTATGTTTAAAAAAATTGGGTAATTAAGTGTTGCCAAGATGCGTGTAAGCTCATCGGTCGCTGCTGAAGCCTGCATGTAACTATCTAGTTTCCACGCTTTACATTGTAAAGTGTGACTCAGGAGTGACAGAGGAAGAGTATTTCCATCCGCAGGAGTGTATTTATACAAAATGTTTAAGAAAAGATACTGAAGACAACTGTGCCGCACAGCATTAGGCAACCGAAAGAAAGAAGAAAAACTCCCACCTCCCCTCGCGGGAACCCCTGTGTAGATGCGACTCAAAGGGGGTTCACATTGCAGCGTTGGACAGCGGAGGAACGGCGCTGGAACGATGAAGCGGAGCGGCGCAGGCGCCGCGTTTTATAGCACGCATAACGGTGAGGGGAAGCGCCGGCGCCAGAGCGTCTGCCGCGGCTATGACGCAACACAATCCAACACAATCCACTATCCAAATCCAATCCAAGCCAAGCCAAGCCAATCCAATCCAATTGAATCCAATCCAATGCCCCTCGCGAGAGAGTGTTCGCTATCGGAGAGGAGAGGGGGTGAGGCGGAGAGCGCAGCTGGCGCGGCGAGGAGAATGGGGTAGGGGCGGACGCCGACAACGCCGGGTGGATGCAGGGACAAGGCGAGTGAATGAGATGCGTTCGCATCTAAAATGAATGTAGTCAGCTACTCTCCAAATGCTCTCACAGCTTTCAAGACAGCCTTAGTCTTATACCTTTCGGAATGTACAGTGGCCCCAGTTTTTTTTTTTGTCGCGGAATGATTACAAGTTCTTTAGGGTTTAGAAGGCCATGCTCAGGCGAAGAAACACGTCAACTAAAGCCGCCTGAAATTGTAAACGAAGCTTTGGGAGTTCAGCCATGGACACCGGAGGAGAGCGGTATTGTGAGATTCATGTGTCTTCATTTCAGGGCCTAATATTACCCCCGACGCTTTTCTGCGAGGAAGTGAATAAATGTCTCAGTGACAACTTTGGGTCTACATATTTTGTCGAAACAAGACAGATGTTTGAAGCTTCAATAGGTCACAATGCGGTCAGGGTTACCTGTGTTCGAGCAGCCCCCACGATGAAATAAAAATAGAATTAGAAAATTGGCAGTAGTGCCTCTTTTTCCAGCTGATGTTGTATAGACATTGGCGGCCTTGTAGACATGACTGCCTTCTTGGGTAATGTCTAGAGACATATTCTCAATATTTCGGTAGGTAAGTGGCTTAACTGAATGTGTTCGGTAAGCGCATGTGACAGTTTGCTTGTTTGCTTAGCGCTCACATTGCCAGCCATGCGCATGAAGCTCGGGAACATTATTTTTTCGCTGATATTAGTGCACACCCACAAAAATAAGAAAAACCCTTACAGTTTTCTCGTATGATAAAACAGGTCCGAATGAAAACACTCACGTCCTATTTGGGCACTCTCAGCAACGTACTCGCGACCAAGCTTGCTTTCGTCAATAGCGTTGCAGGCAGACTCAAATTTTACGACGTAAATGATAGGTACCAGGCGTACATTTCACTTCAAATTATCGTGTAAAAGTTATTGCATGTGGAAATCCAGAACGTCCCACAACTATATTGCGGTAGAGGTCATTGAAGGTAACTTGAGAGTGCTCCGGAGTAAGAGCCTAAATGTCCAACGAGACGAAAGATGCACCGAGACAGAAGGTCCAATCGAGCCTGAATGTGCAACGAGATGGAAGGTCCACCGAGACGGAATATCCACTGTTGGACCGTCCATCTCGTTGGACATTTAAACGCCAAATCTGGTTCATGTATTTCCTTTAATATCTCGAATATTTGTTTGAAGGTTTCTATAAAATTGGTGGCATTGTTATTGGAACAAGACAGTCTTTTTAATAAACCAAACTTGCATTTGGTTTTCATCGTTCCTTTACAGGGACACCGAAGTGAATTTTTCGAAGTGTTATTTCTGGTTGCATGGAGCGGCTTTACCTATGGAATTGATTATTTGACCGCTTAACAAACGTCTAGAGCCTTAGTTCCCCTGTATTGATTGAGAGAAGAGAAAACGTCGTGACTAACAATTTTAGCGACGCCCCATGTCACGTCATAATGTATTCAAACATACATAATCTTGAATTTCATGTCGTGGTTAACATATAAATTTTGCTTATCACACCCTATTTGCACGATGTTAAACATGCAAGCAATCAGCCAAATTTAGCCTTCCGAACCTGGCAGTATGTCGTGAGCAACATGGTGCGGTGGATGGTGTGAGGGAAGCCGCATTCTCGCACGCACCTTTTTTGAGAAAAACTCGCAACATGGCCAGCGCATTTTATAGGCTTCAAATTAAGCCAGTTAGATAATGCTTACAGTTCATTTCAGGCTCTTTGCAATGAAGGTATCTGATGTAACATTGTTTTCCCTAACACCCATAACGCCTGGTTTGACCGATTCTCGCTAGCAAATAGGTGGCACGAAGTTTTCTTCATTTGCTGGCGGAAAATTTCGGGCTCCTTATTATAGCGCATTTCTCGCTGAACGTAGGCGATCGCCATTAAACTGCTGTAATTACATGATGCCTTTTTTTATTCGATCACTGCTAGCTGCAAAGTAGATATCATACGGGATCGGATAAATAAATGATCAGCCACAATTTGGCTGATGCAATTTGGAGCCGAAATCAAAGATGATGTCATGTTTTAAGCGATTAGCACTTCATTGCGTTTAATTTATATGTCAGCCCACTGGGCTCTTGTAAACGCTGAGCTGCTGATACCTTCACGTACAAATTGTGAATTATAAATTGGTTATGTGAAAGACAACGTGGAAAGCAAGCGTTTGAAAGGGGGAACATCCAAGTCTCACCACGGAAAATGAGGAAAAGGAGCTGGCAGATTTTTTAAAACATAAAGGTCGCATTTTTTTTTCATTCGACTCAATCAGCGCTTGTGATACTTATTGCTTATCGCATGTTGGCAGTTCCTTAGAGCCTTCAAAATTGACGCAATGGCAGGGGAAATTGTATAACCTTCCGAGGCGTTTCCCAAGAGCAACGGTGTCGTTTAAAGCTGCTATGTTCACGTCAGAGACGTAAACAGAATTCCAGTTCGGGGTTGAAAACGCCAAAAAAGGAGAACGAACATGAAAGAAACAAAACAAAACAACGAAAACAACAACAAAAAAACAGGGAATCAAAAGCAAAAACTCCGATGTGTCATGAGCGTACTTTGCATATCAATCATCATCATCATCATCAGCCTACTCAGCCTACTGCATCGCCTTATGATTATGTGTCATTTAAGTTTAGTTTTCTCAGGGACGTTGAACAACGGCTCACAACGGCAGCAACAGCAGAACAAAGGAGGTAGCAGCAGACATTAAACTCTCTCAAGGCTGTGTGAAGCTTGCGACAGAAACGTGATGACCAGTAGGCGCTATTTAATGATAGCCACAGTTACTTGCCTCGTATTCCTCCCGCTCTCTCCCCCCTCCCCCGAGCTGGAAAGTTTCGCCCCGTCCCGGCCCCCAACTCCGCACGCCGGTTCAGAGGACGCAACTATGCCATCGCTGGAGCCCGTGGCGCCCTCCTTCAGAATGCCGCCGATCCTTTTCTGCAGGGCCGCAGCCGGCGCTTGGTAGAGGAAGACATACGATTTTCGAGCGAAGCTGTCTGTTGCTAGGATCCAGCAGATCAGCTGCCGCGAGAGACCGAACGTAGTAGACCACCAATTTTCAGCGCATGAAAAAAAATCTATAAAAAATTGGCTGGCGATTATGATTCTCCCTAATACGATATTTGGGCACAACTGCTTAGCTGTTTTGACTGTGCAAAATATGCTGAGGCACATAATTTCAGACGGACATATTTGTATGGTTACAGAAAGCTCGTATTTCCAGTGGCTGACGAAGCACATGCACCCTTTGCCTCGCTCATTCTTCAGCACTCACTCGGGGTTCTGGCGTCAGCGAAGCTGGGCTTCCGCTTTGGCAGCTCTTTTAGCTGCAGCGGCTGACGAAGCGCACGACCGGTTGCCTCACTCGCAGTTCAGCACCCACTCCTGATGTCTGCAGTTCGTTGAGGAATCAATCACTCGTGGGTTCTCTCGACGGTGAGCCTCCGCGATGGCGGCGAGAAGTGCGTCTCAGGAAGGGAACGCGAACTGCGTCTTAAACGAACGCACATTATAGTCACGCGCATGCCCCCTCACGTTTTCGCCAAGCGTCGCGCCGTCGAGCGCCTCGTGCGGGCACAGCATACTGCCCCCTCCCCTCCCCACCGCACACTTTCGGAGAGCGCTGGCTCGCGCCGCCGCGGCGAATCGCCCTCCCCTCTCAATGTCGCGACGCTTTCCTTCTTTGCTTTCTTTGACTCCTAGGTCTTCCATTCGTTTTTCACTCATCGTTCTCCCCATCGTTCGCTCGGTCTCGACGACGCGGATGAGCCCAGGGACGGGCGCCAAAGGGCTGCGCCCTAAAATGATCGCTGAGTCTCCCTATTTTGATATAACACGTCCTATATTGCAGCTGGAGACGAAATCTTCCTAGCAGTACATTAGTGTTTGTAGATGAAGCCGACTTCAAGAGAACCGGTGTAAGCTTGATTTTTGTAAGCTGGCTTCCTCACACTGTGTGTTGCACAGTGTGGCACAGTAATCTACAAAGGGAGTATGGTTACAGCCTCACTTTACACTTCATGCCGCCTCCGTCTCTATCCTGAGTCGAGATTCGTCGCGAAATTGACCTGTAGGAGGCGACAGCGTCGCGCTGCCAGTGTGGATACTCCGCTGAGAGGTAGCGGGCGAATGCACGCTGTGGGCTCGCTTTGTGCCTGTTTCGCGCCGTATGTGCACACGAACGGTGTTGACAAGAGTGGTATGCTGTAGTTATGTTCCTGGACGTTCAATGTATCGCACGGAAGCCGTAATATGTTTTCATTACAACGTCAAAAAGCGGCGACCCATCGGGAATTACTGAACGGCCAAAATAATCCCAATGAACCTGCACACCGTGGCTCGTAGAAAGCTCTATCTTTCCCGAACGCGACTTTTAACACTGCATAAAAACAAGCATAGGGACAAATCAGGAAGCCCCGATCTCAGGAATTCAGTTGACAGCAGTTTCAGTCGCTTTTATTTGTAACATGACGCATAATTGCATTTACAGGATGCCCTGAAACGGTAACAGAACTCACAATTTTTTTATAATAGCTAGCCGAATGTCTTTTTTTTATATTCCCTACGTTCCCTACGTCCCTACGTTCGAAACGGTCGCACAGAACACCACGTTTCCCGTTGATATCGCGGCCGATTTCTGAAAGGCACCGATGAATTTTCGCCGCTGGTTTCCTTTTCACCTTGGGCTTACACAGTCCGTGCACTGTATCCAACCATTGCGACCCGGGGTTTATTCAGAATTTCGATTTGGAGAGGGTGTAAAAATCCTCCGCGAGGGGGGGGACTGTTGAGGGGGTGTGTGTATGAATCCCTGGGCGGGGTGCCAGGCCGTGGTTGTGAAATCTTTTTTTTTGGGGGGGGGGGGGTTCCAAATCCTTGTGGGGGGACGGGTGTCATGGGGTGTTGAGCGGCGTGTATAAATCCCTGATTGCGGAGACGAACCGCTCCTTTTAGATGCGACGCATCTCTTTAACTCGCCTTGTTAAACGCAAGTTAAGCCGGATGCACGCATCCGGCGTCCATCAGCGCGCCTCTCCCCCATTCTCCTCGCCACGCCAGCTGCACGCTAACGCCGCTCCCTGAAATTACTAAGGTAGCGCCATCTTTAGATCTCACCGCGTTTCGCCCTCGCCCGCGCTCCTTTACTCCTTCGTTTCTTGCCATTTTCTTTTTAGCCGGCGAACGCCGCGCGCCATTGGCCAACGGCCAGTGACGTATACCTCGTCCCCGCGTTTGTTTTTTCTTCTCTTCGCCGCCACTGTCCATTCGCTTGTGTTGTTGTGCCGAGTTGTTGTGCCTTCGGTGCTTGAATAAGGTCAGTGATGGAAAAAAAACTTTTCCTAATTCCGACCGGCAAACGCAACGCAGAAAGGAGAAAAGTTTGGCTGCACAGAATTGGACGGGCTGACTTCAAGCCCACGCTATCATCACGACTTTGCGAGGTAAGTTTTTGCACTTTCTGTTCCCGCTTTGCCAAATTGTGCGCACGTTTGAGCGGCCACTTACGACGAAATGCGTATTCACTGTGCAACGGTCGACCACCCTTTGTTCTAAGCAGGCATTACAAACTGCGGGCAGTTTGTCACACGTCGTAAGCTTTCCTTTAGGCATGAGTCCGTGTATTGGTTGTGTGCGCTCTTACTTTTTGGTGGAATCAAGGGCGTAGCATCTCCAGCCGGTGGTCGTACGGTTGCCGTACCGCAAAGAATTTCAGCTGCATTCGGGCTCGTTTTGGTCGATGGCAGCTTGCTTCCGACCGTGTAGCGAATGCGTTCAGAGTGCGTGTGGGCTCTGTTGCGTGGAATCTTGTATTGTGTAGGCCCCCCGGTAGTATTATAAGCCCGTTGTTATGACATTGAAGCGATTTGCTGCGCAACGTGCGGCGCACATTGGGGCAATTAAAGGGAAAAAAGTTTGCGGCTAGGGTAAAAAGCTTACCTAATTTAGTGACCGCGCCGTTACGCTAGCGTTCATTCGTAATTTCTGTTGTCGCTTCGTTAAATTCGTGCGCATTTGAGTGGCCACTTGAAATGCATGTTTGCCCCGCTTGCTTTACATGTGAGGGCGTGAACTTGCAGGTTGTGCGCTTACTTCATTTTAATTGTCAACGGTGTAGCATATCCGGTCATTGTCATGTGACCCAAAACACGCGATGTAAATGTATTCTCAGCAGACCTATTTTTGTTCAGCATTTATCAGCCGCAAGTTGACGTTGGATGTGGCACTGAGCAAGTGCAGAAATGCGAATTCAACCCTGCCACGTTTGAACGATCGCTATTGTCTGGCATTATACCTATACTTGCGGAGCGTTTGTGGCAGATCTGAGACTCTGTGGTGCAATTTTCGTCTTTCTCAATAGGATCATTTCACCGAAGACCAATTTGAGAAATGGATATTGGAGAAGCTTGGCGTTAAAAAGCTGGAACAAAATGCCATTCCCAGCATTTTTTCACACAGGAAGCCACCACAGCAGCGCAAGCCACCTGCTCGACATAAGAGCACCATTTTACTGTTTTGTCTACTGGATACCTTTCCACCTTTGCGTCTCCAATCCTACCTATGCATACAGGAAATGCACCATTATGCAATCAACGTTACTGACGAGGCCCCGAATAATCCAAGGAGTCTTTTGCTGCTGGTGAGTACACGTAATTTCCACAATTTATGTGTGCTAAAGTTTCTCACAAGTTTCGCAGCTTACTTTTTCCAGGTTTCATTCAGTTTTGCAGTCATCAGAGGGGCAGATTCCTTACCTGCTACGGAATGGGGCTCCAGTGTCCTTTCAGCATGTATTTTTTTCACCTTGCACCGCCCTCTAATAGTGCAGGATTGTTGTTGGAGTATTTAATTTCACCACTACATTGATGTAATAGGTCCAGACAGACAGACTTCATGGCGTGACAGCAATGAACTCCTCCTTCAGCAGCTGCCCACGTAGATTGTAAGTTCTCTTTCTGCGTGTCATTAACTTACTTTGCAAGTGAACACACTGTTCATGACTTCTCCCTTCTTTGCAGCCGCCCCTCCAGTGGCCAACGCAGACATTCCCGGCTGCTCCTGGCATGGTACAGACTACTCGCGTACTGCACTGCAACTTGACATGAGTGATGTCGTGTGACAGTCTCTGCTGGTGTGTTTCATCTGCAGGCGCTCAAGCTGCTGCTTCACCTCAAAACCATCTCCTGGCTGCTGTGGCCCACCAAGACCATTTGCTGGCTGCTGCTGTCCACCAAGACAGTGAGTGCCGCTTGCAATTGCGTTGCCGGCATGTTTCACTGGCAGACTCGAAACCCTGAATTCCACTTTGCTCCTTCACACGCAGGTCAAACCTCGCCCTCTAGTCCAAGATGCTTCCCTGCTCCAGCAACGTGGAACGCATCCTCTGATTCCTGTAAGTGTTTGCCTTGTGGACAGCAGGAGCCACAGTCTCCGAGTGGGCTGCTTGTCTTCTCCCTTCTTTGCAGCCGCCCCTCCAGCGGCCAATGCAGACATTCCCGGCTGCTCCTGGCATGGTACGGACTACTCGCCTACTGCACTGCCACTTGGCACTTATCTTGCTGAGATGAGTGATGTCGTGTGACACTGTCTCTGTCGGTGTGTTTCTTCTGCAGGTGCTCAAGCTGCTGCTCCACCTGAAGACAATCTCCTAGCAGCTGCTTCACCTCAATGCCATTTCCTGGCTGCTGCTGTCCACCAAGACCGTGAGTGCCGCTTGCATTGCGTTGTCGGCATGTTTCACTGGCGAACTCGAAACCCTGAATTCCGCTTTTCTCCTTCACACGCAGGTCAAACTTGGCCCTCTAGTCCAAGATGCTTCCCTGCTCCAGCAACGTGGAACGCATCCTCTGCTGCCTGTAAGTGTTTGCCTTGTGGACAGCAGGAGGCACAGTCTCTGAGTCGGCTGCTTATGTCTTCTCCCTTCTTCTTTGCAGCCGCCCCTCCAGTGGCCAATGCAGACATTCCCGGCTGCTCCTGGCATGGTAAAGACTACTCGCCTACTCCACTGCCACTTGGCACTTATCTTGCTGAGGTGAGTGATGTCGTGTGACACTGTCTCTGCCGGTGTGTTTCTTCTGCAGGCGCTCAAGCTGCTGCTCCACCTCAAGACAATCTCCTAGCTGCTGCTTCACCTCAATGCCATTTCCTGGCTGCTGCTGTCCACCAAGACCGTGAGTGCCGCTTGCATTGCGTTGTCGGCATGTTTCACTGGCGAACTCGAAACCCTGAATTCCGCTTTTCTCCTTCACACGCAGGTCAAACTTGGCCCTCTAGTCCAAGATGCTTCCCTGCTCCAGCAACGTGGAACGCATCCTCTGCTTCCTGTAAGTGTTTGCCTTGTGGACAGCAGGAGCCACAGTCTCCGAGTGGGCTGCTTATGTCTTATCCCTTCTTCTTTGCAGCCGACCCTCCAGTGGCCAACGCAGACATTCCCAGCTGCTCTTGGCATGGTAAAGACTACTCGCCTACTGCACTGCCACTTGGCACTTATCTTGCTGAGGTGAGTGATGTCGTGTGACACTGTCTCTGCTGGTGTATTTCTTCTGCAGGCGCTCAAGCTGCTGCTCCACCTGAAGACAATCTCCTGGCTGCTGCTTCACCTCAATGCCATTTCCTGGTTGCTGCTGCCCACCAAGACCGTGAGTGCCGCTTGCATTGCGTTGTTGGCATGTTTCACTGGCAGACTCGAAACCCTGAATTCCATTTTGCTCCTCCACACGCAGGTCAAACTTCGCCCTCTAGTCCAAGATGCTTCCCTGCTCCAGCAACGTCGAACGCATCCTCTGGTGCCTGTAAGTGTTTGCCTTGTAAACAGCAGGAGCCAAAGCCTCCGAGTGGGCTGCTTATGTCTTCTCCCTTCTTTGCAGCCGCCCCTCCAGTGGCCAACGCAGACATTCCCGGCTGCTCCTGGCATGGTAGAGACTGCTCGCCTACTGCACTGCAACTTGGCACTTATCTTGCTGAGATGAGTGATGTCGTGTGACACTATCTCTGCCGGTGTGTTTCTTCTGCAGGCGCTCAAG
This sequence comes from Haemaphysalis longicornis, assembly GCF_048455015.1. Lineage (NCBI taxonomy): Eukaryota > Metazoa > Arthropoda > Arachnida > Ixodida > Ixodidae > Haemaphysalis > Haemaphysalis longicornis. Next base: position 37,218,071 of record NW_027526407.1, on the reverse strand, counting down.
CTGCTGCTCCACCTCAAGACAATCTTCTGGCTGCTGCTTCACCTCAATGCCATTTCCTGGTTGCTGCTGCCCACCAAGACCGTGAGTGCCGCTTGCATTGCGTTGTTGGCATGTTTCACTGGCAGACTCGAAACCCTGAATTCCATTTTGCTCCTCCACACGCAGGTCAAACTTCGCCCTCTAGTCCAAGATTCTTCCCGGCTCCAGCAACGTGGAACGCATCCTCTGCTTCGCTTAAGTGTTTTCCTTGTGGACAGCAGGAGCCACAGTCTCCGAGTGGGCTGCTTATGTCTTATCCCTTCTTCTTTGCAGCCGACCCTCCAGTGGCCATCGCAGATATTCCCAGCTGCTCCTGGCATGGTACAGACTACTCGCGTACTGCACTGCCACTTGGCACTTATCTTGCTGAGAAGAGTTATGTCGTGTGACTGTCTCTGCCGGTGTGTTTCTTCTGCAGGCGCTCAAGCTGCTGCTTCACCTCAAGACCATCTCCTGGCTGCTGCTTCACCTCAAGACCATCTCCTGGCTGCTGCTTCACCTCAGGACAATCTCCTGGCTGCTGCTTCACCTCAATGCCTTTTCCTGGCTGCTGCTGTCCACCAAGACCATGAGTGCCGCTTGCATTGCGTTGTTGGCATGTTTCACTGGCAGACTCGAAACACTGAATTCCATTTTGCTCCTCCACATGCAGGTCAAACTTCGCCCTCTAGTCCAAGATGCTTCCCTGCTCCAGCAACGTGCAACGCATCCTCTGCTTCCTGTAAGTGTTTGCCCTTGGACAGCAGGAGCCACAGTCTCCGAGTGTATGCTTATGTCTTCTCCCTTCTTCTTTGCAGCCGCCCCTCCAGTGGCCAACGCAGACATTCCCGGCTGCTCCTGGCATGGTACAGACCACTCGCCTACTGCACTGCCACTTGGCACTTATCTTGCTGAGGTGAGTGATGTCGTGTGACACTGTCTCTGCTGGTGTATTTCTTCTGCAGGCGCTCAAGCTGCTGCTCCACCTCAAGACAATCTCCTGGCTGCTGCTTCACCTCAATGCCATTTCCTGGCTGCTGCTGTCCACCAAGACCGTGAGTGCCGCTTGCATTGCGTTGTTGGCATGTTTCACTGGCAGACTCGAAACCCTGAATTCCACTTTGCTCCTTCACACGCAGGTCAAACTTCGACCTCTAGTCCAAGATGCTTCCGTGCTCCAGCAACGTGGAATGCATCCTCTGCTTCCTGTAAGTGTTTGCCTTGTGGACAGCAGGAGCCACAGTCTCCGAGTGGGCTGCTTATTTCTTCTCCCTTCTTCTTTGCAGCCGCCCCTCCAGTGGCCATTGCAGACATTCGCGGCTGCTCCTGGCATTGGTAGAGACTACTCGCCTACTGCACTGCCACTTGGCACTTATCTTGCTGAGATGAGTGACGTCGTGTGACAGTCTCTGCTGGTGTGTTTCATTTGCAGGCGCTCAAGCTGCTGCTTCACCTCAAGACCATCTCCTGGCTGCTGCTTCACCTCAAGACCATCTCCTGGCTGCTGCTTCACCTCAGGACAATCTCCTGGCTGCTGCCTCACGTCAAGGCCATTTCCTGGCTGCTGCTGCCCACCAAGACCGTGAGTGCCGCTTGCATTCAATGATAGCCGGCTATAGGATGGGTCAAAGATAAATTTTCTTTATAGTTCAGACTGCTGTGTCCACCAGATTGCATTAGGAAGGAAGGAAGTTCATATTTGCTTGTATCTTATTATTTGGTATGTGCTTGGCTGTAAAGTGTAAAGTGAAGTTGCCAAAATATTGGTAATAGACGCCTCAATCATATTTTATGGTTGTGAATTAGTTTTAGTCTCAGGATTCATGCACAGAATTTTGCACACATTCTTGGTTCTTTTTTATGTTACGACATTTACTGTCGATTGTAAAAGTTTGTTCGGAAAACATAGTTTCGTTCGGCTTCAGTCTCAAGATTTTTGACACAAAAGAAATTGTGCAATTTATGGTCAATTGAACCTATAAATGCGGTTGTGTGCCTTTTAAAAAAGTTGTGACGACAAATACCAATACAAGTTCTCTACAGGTGCACATCACATCTGATATTGTTTTTAGAAGCCACCACCAGAAAACATGATTGCAATTGTAGTGGGGGTCCAGTTTTGTCTAGTTGTATCACTTGAGTGCTAATGTGTAGTGAGCACACTGATAACTGTTTTCAGTGGTCCCTCTAGTGCACCAATGTTGTGATCGTCACGGGCATGAAATTCTGAAGTTCTGTTATTTCTTCTTTTTTTTGTTCAGACTACGTTTTTTGTGTGTGTCATGTCAAGTTAACCAAAATTTCAAGATATCCAAGTTTGACGCCACGAGGGCTAACTGTATATATAACTTGAAATTGTGCCATTAGTCAGAAATTGTTGCGTTTCATTTACTAACAGAGCCTCCAGACATACACCTGTAACCATGAATTGCATTAGGGCACCATGGTGATAGGTCGTAAGCCTCCAAGGCCCTGGTGATGACACGCGCAGCACCATGGTACTGCGCATGCCATCACCTTAAAAAGACGGTGTGAGGATGCTCAACACCCTTTTTTTAGGGTGTTGAGCGTCCTCAACACCCGTTTTTAAGGGTGTTGAGCATCCTAAACACCCTTTTTTATAGGTGTTGAGCGCAACACCCTTTTTTTGTTCTTACACATTTTTTCGTCCGTACACCCTTTTTTTGCGAAAACACCTTTTAAGGGTGTTAGCCATGGGACAAGGTTTTTACACCCTTTTCGGCCAAAAAGGGTGTAAAAAAGTTTAGTGTGTAGGAAGAATGGCCGCCCTAAGTTATGGGCATCCGTAAATTGTAACTGTCCATAAATGAAAGATGTCACTGGTCTCCACCAGGGTTTAGAGTTACGGTCTGTTGTTGAAATAAAAATGATTTATAATATAACCATTGCATAGGTAATAGAAGAACAGCGGTAAGTGACTGAAGCTTTAATTTTGTGCCACGTTGTACATTGTCCCACAAGAAACTACAAATCAACATTGTATCCTGCGCAACCTCCCTTACAGTTAATAATTACAAAGAATATTTCGAAAGAGCTTCAAACATGTAGCTGCTGTTTAGTTATCAGACTTCGCAGCGTCTTTGTTCTTCTTCATAGATTTAATATATTTTATTGGTAGAAATGTCGGTTTCGTTTCTTTTGGGAAGCTTGTATTCCAATAAAAATGATCATGTTTTTTTTCTACGTTGTACACCAAATATGTTTAATGTTTTTGTGGATTCGTATATCTTATTGTAAACCCGGATGCATATGTAATGCTGTGGGCTAACTTGTACTGCTAGCCGGCTACACCCTCAAGCTTTGTAAGCAGCATTTACCCTCGGCAACGAAGCAATTGTACGTGGGGAATAAAATAGATCGGAGAAGAAATGGAATGTTAGTCTTGCCGCAGTTTTCATGCGGCTAGTTCAGGTTCAAGAGAAGTTCCCAAATCATCGTGACATCGTGTAGCTAAGTATTACTATACTTTGTCCAAACCATTTTCAGGTTTTTATTAAGCTTAAGAGCATGCGGTACGCCAATAGTCGCTGCAATAAGATAGGCGACATTCACTAAAAATGTTTGAGAGCTGTAACGTGATGGGATGGCGTTCGCTCCTCTGAAATGTGCACATTTTCCTATCGTTTGTGCTCAAGTTCCACGCGGAAAATTCTTACCAGCATTCCTACTTTACGTAACTGTAGTTTTACTAAATACTCGAAACTTCACTAAGGCTGCCATTGAAGTAACAAAACAACTCAATTGACCATGAACATGCACAGCAATCTATGGACAGCTGCCGTGTCTTCACTCGTGTGACAATGACGTCGATGTCATTACCATCCTACGTACTGTTTTTGTCTTTTATCTTGTTAATTGCAGTCACCATATCTCATTAAATTTATCCTGTGGGACAGCAAGCCCTGCAATTAAAAGGCTTACCGGTTTCTTTCTTATAAAAAAGCAGCGTCTCTTCGTCTCTGTGTATTTGGGCAGTACAGAAGTACCATCCTCTGTATGCTTGCATCGGCAACTTGATCTGCACCATAGGACAAGGAACTCCCGCTTTTGACATGAACAACTTTTATTACACCTTTTTACATAAGTACAACGCAACCACCGGCTTACCACAAAAGCATAGGCGCAGGAAGGGGCCATCACACAAACACAACAAATGTGCACAACACCGTCTGATGAAAGCACTTTAGAATATGTTATAGATATCATCAAGCAGCAGCACTTCCACGCACACGAATTTGTTTTCTGAAAAAAAAAATGGGCCACCATAAAAATGTACTTCGATCACTGCGACTGTCGACTGTACAGGTTCCGGCAAGTAACATATTCATTGTATTCACAAGCACCAGGAATTTAAACCAGCAGATAAGCATACCCTGCTTCCGTTGTGCCCACCTTGATAACGCCCTTTGCAGGAACAAATTACTTTTTGTGCGTGCGTGTGTGTGTGCGTGTGTGTGCGTGTGTTTGTGTGTGTGTGTGTGTTTGAAGCACCGCGTAACACGATTGATTGATTATATGGTCTAACGCGCCGATCCTTCACAGGTGATGAGGCGCGTCGTAGTGGATGGCTGTGGTTTCATTTTGTACATCTGGGGATCTTTAGGATGCGCCGAAATCTCGACAACTCGACACACGGGCGTTAATGCTTTCCCCTCCATGCAACTGAAACACTAGCATTAACACGCAGGCTATAGTGTACTGCTGAGAGTGAGTAATAAAATTTTGGCCTAAAGTATTGTATTTGACCCTCCGTTACAATGTGGCCAAGCAAGTCCTTCATAGTAGCCTTTGTTACCTAAATTTACACTTCTTTTTCTTGCGCGATAAACGTTAATGTTATACGTATTTTCCTTGTACGATACGAAATAAAAAAAATATGGATCGGCTTCAAAAACAGATGGGTTACTACAGTTATGTTGATCGATATCTCAGCGTGAGTTTTTCACACAAAAAAAACTTTATCCGCCTAAAAGGTTGACAGCCCAATCAGCAAACCAAACGTAGTTTTGCTCTCTATGCTAAGCACCTTCTGAAACCATACAAACGCATTCCAATAGTTCTTCCGGTCGTTCAGCATTGTTTATCTAACGCATACCAATAAGAAAGATCAAGCATTAGACTATGCCAAGATCAGAGCTGTCACCAATTCTGCCGTATTTTGCCCGTGTTTTGGTGGGGTGAGACACGGGGCGCTTTTTGCCCACTCCGGCCTAATACAGAAAGTAAATGCGGGGCGTGTATACACTGTCGCCCTTTTACAAGTGTGTTGAACAGGACACAGAGACGGTCTTTGAAACGATGAAAGGGGGCACAAGTACGCAGGTACTTTGAGAGCTTTTTTGTAACAACCGTACAAAAAAGTGATTTTCTATCTAGAACTAGGAGATTTACAACATTTACGAAATGAAATAGAAGCACAGCTACAAAGAACACTTTACAGGGTTTAATTACTCAGAAAGGACATTAAACATCTTGGTGCTGAGACGTACACCGTGATTAGTAACTCGTGTATTGAGTTTAACAAGCACTGTTATGCCAGCGAAGCTGATAAGGCAGTCCGGGTCACGGCACAGGTATAAATGCAATAAATACGACTTTACAACATGACACATGTAATGAACTATATACACTAAGTTTTCAGTTAGATTTTTTGTCGGTTTGTGCAATGGGACCTTTCTGGAAATAAATTTCATAACAGGCCCGCGAAGGAACCTAATGAGCTTACCCGCAAAAATTGTGAACATGCCATGGCGCATTCTAATCTTTCGATGGGGTTACATCGTAGACAAGCAAAATCTATTATGAGATGACGTGCTAAAGTAGGGTAGATGAAAAAGGCTATGAGTAGTGACCTTCTAGGCAAAGCATAATAACTGCTTTCTTCAAACAGTCATACGGCATCTTGAAGGGACAAGGAATGAACATGCGTACCGGGTGAGTAAACGTTGACGGCTTTCCTGAAAAACGACTCTCCTTTGTTTATTCTAATTTCTAGGCTACGGTGCTTGTTCTGGTGAAGCAAAAATTATCTCAGCAACATGCTCATGTAGCAAAGAAAGAAACAATTATTTGTAGTCTAGGGCTCTGGCGTCGATTTTATTACGACGTTGTGTGTCTGTATGTGTAAAGGGGCCCTGCGCGCTAATCTTCTCTCAATATAATTAGAGCCAATAAATGTGAGCTTGTCTTTCGTCGGGGCAGGTTTTCTATACAACAACGGGTCACGGCCCGCAGAAAACCATCTCGCACAAACCACAATTTCGTAGTGCAGCGCCCTATCACTACTCCTACCCCGTTTTCTGTGACCTAAAAATTGATTTGGTATTCTTATAGGTTTTCCTTTTAAATATTTCTTTCGTCATTTTTCTGCAGTACAATATTATCTGGTCATTTTAGATGTGTAAAAATGGGGGCCATCCCGCAACGCCGCTACTAGATGAGCTATTAAACGATCCAGTCATAGCGAGCACAGGTGCAGACCAAGACACTCCCACGAGTGCAGTGAGCAGACACGTTGCGAACACAGAACGCCCAAGCGGCGGATCTGTTAACATTCTAACCGGAACTGATTTATTTCAGAAAAACATCAAAACACAAATGAGTTATGTCAGGTAAAAACTCAGCAATTTGTATATTTAAAATTGTACTGATTGCAGGCACGGTTAGTGCAGTGAGATTTAGCTGCCGACGACGAATGTGGCGTAAGCCTGATGGTTTCTTCCCAAAGAAGACAGGACTAGGAGCCCCGACCGGAAGACCAGCTCAATTTCAAGAAAACGTTGTCTACGTAAAAAGCCCGGACTCCTTGCTTTTTCTTTTTTTAGAGAGGCAAAGTTCAAGGGGTTGGTAATAGAGCAGCGCGTAGCTTTGGATTAGTAGCCGCTTTTATCATTGCGAGACTCCTGATATCGCCTTTATTCGTGTTTTATTAAACGGTGCGACTGCATTCAGGTTCATTAGCAACTTCATTAGCAATGATCATCAGTGAATTTTAAGGGTTCGGCTTTATTTTCTACTGATAACGTTCTGGCCGAACTATTTTACAATGTAGGATAGACTTTTTGCATGATGCTTGTCAAGTGTAATTGCAACTTTTGTATCCATGAAGAGAAAAGGTTATGGATAAACGAAACAAAAAACTCAGCAGCTTCAATCTTTTGAGCAGAAGCAACAAAGACTGAATTATTTTTATTTTAGTTTGTACAGCTGCAAAGAGCAATTTTTTTTAAAGCGAGAAGTGGCTGCTGTTACAGGTGCCTAATAAACAAGCTTGAATTCACGACTGTAAAGCCCCTCAAAAACAGCTCCTTGCCTTAGAACCCTAAGCTGCTTTCGATATTATTGTTAGTGAAACAAACGTACGCATATTCCTTACATTGTGCTGTAACTCACTCGTGGTATTACCATACATTTTGCCATCGAATATTTCAGAAGAACAAGAATACCTATTTGTTCCATTGATATAGTTTTAGAAAAACATGGCCAAGTGTAAGGCTTCTTTTAAAACAAGGTATTCCGTGTTTTTATGCTTATCAAGTGTTGCTTTCAGGTAAAACGCGCTTCTACACCCCACAATTGATAAAACACTAAAAATAATGAGCACTCTAGTTTTTGATGTTGTTTGGATGAAAATGCTGCAATAAATCTTACATGAAGGATGAGCCAAAATCACTGTTTTATGCTACCAAAATGAGAGATGGCTCGTATATTGTACCACACTCTTGCGTAGTTTCCTTATTGACTAACACAAAACCACGAATAGCTGACCTCCATTGGGGGATAGATTATACCCGCGCACTGTTGGGGCTGTGATTAGTGGGGTTTTCACAAAGTATTTTTGTATACCGCAAAAAGTCGTTTGAAGGCACGATTTCAGCCTAAGCTGGATGTGTTCTGGCGAATGCTCACACCTGTTATGCTTCTGTCGTGTGTAGCTTACACAAGCAAGCATTGCAAATGACTGCATGCTTAAAACCACAAAAAAAATATCGGTTGATTTTTGAGAGTGCTTCGTCCTTTGAAAGCTTGGTCTGACGCAGAGCTATCAAAAGTGTGAAGAAAAAAACGGATAAAGAAGATAACGAAAAAATACGGGTAATTTATTTCCCGCATGGGCATGGCTGAGGACTGAAAAAAGAAATCATTTTGCATGTTTTTATAGGGTTTGGTCAGCCTAGACGGAATTTGGCTAATGGTCGAAATTGAAAGGCAGCTTTCACTATTCCGTAGCTCTAAAGAATGGTTTCTCGTAGAAAAATGCTTTTTGTTCATAGTATACAAAACCAGGCGTAATAACTAGACAGGTGAATGCACTACGGCGGAAGCCATTACAGCTGTTTATTGTTAGGTGTTTTTTTTTTTGCTGCAGGAGCTAATGCTAAAGATGGCAACACAGTCACCCAAATTTTATACCGTTAGAAAACTGCTATCTCGGCACAGTCAGAAAAACTATAAGTAGGAATCGCAAATACGAATAAACGCGGTAATATTACCCAGCCTGTTGCAGAACGGTTGACCGATCGGAGTCTCGCGAAACGCTTCTAAGAGCATAAATACAAAAAAATGGTGATATCGCAATCTTAAAAATAGTTCAACTGGGCATTAGTGAAAATCCTCAAAACGCTTTATTTTGGGTGTTTTAATTCAAGAAGTATAGCGAAGGTGGCTTAGTTGGGAGTCCAGACTTGGAAGTCCACGACACAAAATGCCTTTTTTCTCAACCCGGTAAGCCCAGCAGTTACGTTCGACAGGTGCCTTAAATTCCTGCTATCTAGGGGATTTTGCGAACACTGGGTCCGACATTATACTGTGCACTAGTGTGCATTTCTGTAAGAGCCACGAGGATTTCTTCTCTTGCAATGAGGTGTTAAATGATGTAATTTTTCTTGTATTTCTTGCCCCACATGTATGCGGACTTGTTCACCTCGTTGCCCCCGAAGAGTAATTAGTGTTGGCCCGAAAAAGAGCAGCAAGGAATCCAGGCATAAATTAATAATTGATAGCTTTCGCGCACATAATAAACCATCGTTGTGTGTGTAGAATTAGGGATACAACAGGTTTAAGTACAAGGGCTATGGAGATATGGTCTGTCGGGAATGTGTTCGTGAGCACGGGTACTTATGAAGAATAGATAGTCGTTTCAGTGTTTACTCTGTGTGTCAACTTTTGGCAGTGCGCACATTTAAAAAATTCATGACCTCTTTGTTAGAATTATGTACACATAGATACACGAGGTTATGTACACGCCACACAAACAAGAGTGCGTTTTTAGCACCGCATGCTCATGGTGAAGGCTGTGTGAGTTTAAACTGAAAAATAAGCTCGTTTTTTTTACTAACACATGATTCAGCCACCTTCACCGGACACGCTTGAAGCATTGAAAACGCGTCATGCGTTTTTCATGTGAAGGCCATGCCACGTTCCACAAACAGCCATTCCGTCTGCTCTCGGCATAGATTTGTGGCTGCAATACAACCGAGATATCGCTACCAAATTTTCTCTCTTTCTGCAAGCCGTTCCCTTTATGAGCACAGCAGTGATATAATTTTTTATGTTTCAAAGCAAGAGCCATATTTCCGAATAACGTAAAAAATACGAGAAATGACAACCGAAAGGCAATTTTAGGTGGGCTCTTGTCTTATCGAAGTTGCGCAAATATGTCCAAATCTTAATTTTCTTTCTCGAATATAGGTCATCCCTGCGTCTTCTATGTCACCCATGTTTGGAGCTGCTTCAGGTTTTATTCAAAGTAGTGTCTAGCAGGCCTTAAAGGCAGACCGCAAACACGCATCACTACCGTAATATTGTGCCTACAATTCAGTTCAAGGCTTGTACAAACTTCATAGAGACAGGCGTGTCCAAAAAACGCCTGTTTCGGTCGTGGGAAACCATTCCACAATAAAAGCTTCTCTAGTAGAGTGGGGCGTCTTGCTTACCAGCAAGCAAAAGCCGCAAAAAAAGTGTTTTTCTTTACTTCACCGGCCTAAAGTGCTGTGATTATTTCTTATTAAATGCCTGGAAGACCAAACAATTTAAATCCAAAAAAGCACCTTACTGAAGAGAAATTCATTCGACAAAAATGTGTTGGACAGTGGCTAATTTTTACAGTGCTTGAATCGACGAACGTGGCCGAAGAAGTTTGAGGCACCGGATAATGACGAAATTATCACTTTTCGTATTAGCAGATTAAGTTTTGGTGTAAGCTTTAGTTTTGCCAATTTTACGCTCGCGTGGGTCGAAAAACACGCTTGGGTCCAGTTTGTGGTGCTCTACAGACAACTTTGGCCGGTAGCACACGACACAGGGTGTAGCGGTTAGAGAAAGCAGTTCGACACTTCTTCCCACTGTGTTGTCCGGTGCGCCTACTTTCCAGCACGAGCTCTCGAGACGATATTTTGTTAATTTCGGAAATCAATATGGGGCAAGTATATTGGAACAGCCTTTCTCGAGGACATCGTTTCCACCATGACGGCTGTTTGCACATGCGGCACGAATTTTGGCAGAAGTGGTCGGGAAAATAATGCTGTTCAAATCCTGTGATATTTTTCAGACACCTTGGGCCTTGCTTGTTTAGCGTTGCTACTAAGGTTTTTATTTAGCTGCTGCGAGTAATTTTGCAGCGCTGTATCCAGGCAATCGTGGTGTATGGACTTCACCATATCCTTGAAGGACGTTCATAGGACGTTCCTTGTTCATATATGTTGACGTCCTCTTTGGTCCTGTTAGATATTGACATCCTGTGTGACATCGTGTTCATCAGTTTTTATGGTCATCGCAAGCCGCAGCTGTGCCGCTGTAGTCATTCTGGACGGTGCTGGATAAAATATCTGTTGTTTGAATCTGGCAAACTCTCGAAAGCTAATGCTTAGGCCATGCCGCGAAGATGTGTGCCCTGACAAACCTGCAAGCTAGATTTGTTATCGGCGGCTGAAAAACTGGAGAGACATTTTCGCCTCTGGTAGGCCTGCTGGCTATCAGTGTCTCTGAGGTTCCCATCAATCATGTAAGGAAACAAGCTACAGAGCTCCACATGATAAATACGTAGGGAAACCCATGAGGACTTGAGCGCACATTTCCCTCAACGCCAGATTATTCCCGAGAGAATAAACCAGACAATTCACACGATCGTTTCCGACGCGTCACTGTTCTTTTCACTCGCAACGACTGAACCGCTAAGCACTGTGTTTTCGTGTTCAGGCACGTCACTTTCAGGAGACGTCTCCACCGGCTCCTGGTTAGGCTTAACACGGAGCACGGTTTGAATGAGCGTTCTCATGGCCAGGTCTGCGGTGTCATCGGTGGTCGGTCCACCGTTGTCCACGCGTTGAACGACGGAGTATGGTTTGAGCGTGCTGAGCCTGGTGTTGTCGAGGATCGAGTGATTGGCCCCCACGATGACCACCGTGGCGGCCGCGTCGAATTCCCCGGCCGACAGCCGCTGCTTGGTCTTGGAGAGTGTGCACAGGGCATCTCGAAACGCCTCTCTGTACTTGACGGACATGAGTGAGTAGAGTATTGGGTTGATTGTGGCACTGAAGTAGTACAGGCAACCTGGAAAAAGAAATGCAAAAGGGTGAAAAAAATAGTATATAAGGGTTGCGCATTTTTTACCCATTAAATTTTGTCCAGCAGAAATACCGAAGTCGCGAAATGAGAATCAAACATTTCTGCCGTTTAAAATTTCAGGAATATTACGAAAAGATGCCTTTGTCGCACTGCGTGACGGCAAATGTCGTCGAAACAATATTTTTTGCCGGCCTGCCACTTTACTACTTTGCCGTTCTTCGTTCCTTCCCCTCACTTTATTTTACTCCTATCTCGCTCTTCTAGCGATTCACTGCATGGACGTTCTCTCCATGCAATTCCATTTTGCCGCTTACGGTGCTAGCATGCCTTTTTTAGGATAGCGCTCAGTTGCTTCTTGTTTTTTTTGTATCTTACTCTGCCTAGAACAGCACGAGCGAGAGCTGTGTTGTTTTTGAGCTCACTTTTATCTAGCAGGTGCTGGAGTCTTTCTGTGACATTTTGACGCATTGGTTTTTATTAGTACGTCAAAACCCATTCCAAAGTATGTTCTTGGCTAAAAAAACATGGCAATGGCTGGGTAAATGCTTATATGTTGTCTTAAACGTTTTGAGGGCTGCCTTTGAGCAACCTAATCAAGACATCTGTGACTAAGGCCGGCAGTTTTAGTTGTTTGGAAGGACCCTCCCTACATACACTCTTACTCGTGGAATTCTGAAACGTTTGCCCAGATCCCAGATGGCGGATTAGAGAGGCAGACACAAATATACAGATGGGCAGACGAACGTTTTCACGGAAGTAGCCTAAGAAATAATGTGATCTTTATAACAAAGGCGATAGTAAACAAAGAAAATTAATTGCTGGCTCCAACGTAGCTGAGAAAGTCTTACCAGCCGTGTAGTAGAGAACCTCGTTGAGGGTTCGGAGTCCGGTGGTCCACTGGCTTGGACTAACGTACACCACCAACAGGCGTTGCGTGTGGAAGGGTGCCCAGCAGACGAAGAACGCGATGACAACCGCCACTAGAATAAAGGGTGGACGTGGGGCGAGACGTTTAGTGAACTACTTTCTCTGGAGTGAAAATAGATATAAATTCTTTGCTTGGAAAAACTACATATAGCGCCTAATTTTAAAATTTTAAATTGCGCCCTTGTTCTTCTTAACAGGGTCTGGTAGAAGAAATATACACTTTGAAAATATTTGCGTGTTTTATTTGGTCAAACAGATGCGCTGGGTCCACACCGTAAGTTTGAAGCTTTTCGCCGCAGCTGCACTTCAGTAATTTTACTACAGCTATACTACATCTCAATTTCGGCAGCCACTACCTGCGGCTGTTGGCACAACAATTTTTTGCCTGTTTAGGTACCATTTCAACAAAAGGAACTGAAGCTCAAACTCGAAAAAACTCAAATCTATTATGCACTTCAAATGTCCTCTTAAAGTAGTTTTGTCTAACTGTTGCTTCGGTCACTAGTGCTGAGAATTTACATAAGTTTTTAAATCAAGAACTCTACAATATTACAGGTTTGATGGTCATTCTTTGTGTCCCAAGGGACCTTTGGCAACCATCAAGCAAGCGGGGCCTTTCTCGTCACTTCTCTTTCTCGGACCCTCTCCTCTCTGGTGCCACATGACGAGGCGAGGGGGAAACGGCTGCTCCGCCATAGCTGGATTGTTTTGTGCTTCCTGTCCCGTCTGTGGGTGTGATTCGATCCAAGCGAATAACGTGTTTAGGCGAGGGTTGAACGGCTGCTGTTCCGTCGCTTAGTATCGGTGTCTCGCCATGGCTGCCGCAGTAGCTCTGCTGTTTGCGCCGGTCTTTCAGGGAAGTAATCAAATAACGGAGTACGTAGAGCTATGCGAAAGGAAGCGGAATCTGAGGAAAAGGCAAATTTTCAAAAAAAAAACAGCCTACGTAGAGTCTTTGCCTTCGCTGATAACTGGGTTTTGTAGTGTTCAACCTTAGCCCTTGTCTTATACTGCGTATTACGACGGCAGTTTCTTTTCACAAAAAGATTCTCTGGCCACCTAACATCTGCAAGCCATCTGTATTCTACAGAGTTTGTGATAATTGCAGTTTGACCTAAGAGGAAGAACCGCTTACCAAGCATCCTGTGCACTGGCCTCCTCTGTTGCCTGGCCTGCTGTCCTGGCGCCGGCTGGCTTCTGAGCCGGATACCTATCTTTAGGTACAGCACGGCTATCAAGGTCATTGGCAGGCAGAAGAAAGCGAACGTGGAACACTGCAACAGCGGCAGGCTCACAGTCGTCGTGTCCATGGGCAGCGCGCAGAAGGCGGACTCAGGCACAACGCGGCCCGAGCCCACGGGGAAGTCGACAAAGTTCACTCTTGTGTAGACGGCGAACGGGATGGCGCTCACTAGGGACATCACCTGCAAAACCAAGCAATATAATCGTACATAATAGTTAGGCAGATAATGCACAAGGGGTTAATAAGGACGATATGAGCAAAGTGGCTTTGAAACGACGCCCTAGGATTTCGATCATTTGTACAGATTAAAAAACGCTGAAAAGTTGAGCTTCGATTGGTTTATTAGCTTATTAGCAAGGGGCAACATCTCGCAGAAGGGATTATCAAGTTTCGATCGTTAGTTTTAACAACAGGCAATGTACGCGGGTAACTGTTATTAGGCAAGAAGGTTTCACCACTTCGAAGATTGTTATTTGCTTTACAATCATGAAAATACTCAACAGTTTGCAAGTACATAATATTACCTTGGTTTTTTATGATAATGCGATATATCTGCTGCCGGCTGTTTCCGTGTTTTGAGTCAAAATGGCAGCCATTTCTGTAATTTAAATTCGAGATATTACGTCGTATTCCGTACACTGTAAGTTCGTTGTAAAGAGCATGAAGTTCGTTGTGAAGAGCATGAAGCAATGAAGTTCCTTCTTTTTTTTTCGTGGTATTTATGACATCATTCCTTCAGCTGTTTTATACAGCTGACTTTCCAACTGGGTTTAGAACAACCTAACAGCAATGTCGCTTTCCTCTTCTTATGCGATCACAAACTCTCAGCAATAATGTAGACTGGGGTGACAAATCGCAATGTATGTTTAGCAGTGAAGAGCTTTGCTGGACCTAATAAGCTGCATAACCAACCATAAAATGAAACATAGCGACCGTGATGTAGGCCAAAGAGACTCCAATAACACTTAAAATGTGTCTTGCAGATACACAAAGCCGTGTATCCTGAATAGTATTATAAATGTCGTTCCACATGGTCTTTTACTTTATAACTGGGCTGCGAAATTTCGGACTTTGGTTCTGGTAAAATTCAGACGGTGTTGATCGGAGTTTAATTTTATGCAAAATGTTTTTGTTTTTCGAATATTGTATCTTATAAATATCAAATTTTCCGTAATGTAATCCAGATTTTATTCCGCTTTATTTTAAACACTCCAAATTATAAGTGAAATGATATCTCAACATGAACACCTAAGAGCACTAGGAGCAAATTTTTATTGTCTCAGAGATTTCAATGAGAGACCCACATACATGTACACAAGCACGAATAGCTATATGTAAACTATGTGCGGTTCTAATATTACAAACTTCAAGCCTGTTCAAATTCCCACTAGCACACTTTACGAGATTGTTATCGTTGATAGAAGCGCGCTCCTTTTGATCTATGATTTTCAGCATACAAAATGGCCTTTCTAACTTTCCACCTAGAAATAGGTAGGGCGAGAAGCCTCAGCGTGCAGCGAGAAAGCCCTGGCCGCTGCTCAGCGTCGACTCTCCAAGACGAGGTTGGCTCAACAATGTCACTTACTTCATACCTCTGGAAGTTTTCAAAATATTTTATGAGCTGGCTTATGTCATCACTTTCAAGACACATTAACTTGCAAGGTGCACTAAAAGAGTGTAAACGTGCACCCGTCTTGATAAATGTAAAACTAGTGAAAAAGCAGGCATGTCACGGCACGTGATGTCGCAGAAGCTTTTTGTGTCCAAGCAAGTAAGGGTAGGTAATCCTTGCTAACTAAGTGGGGTGGAGGGGAAAAAATAGCCTCCTTGTGGTACTGGTGACAATTCCTAGTTATCTCCGAAAAGTTCGAATGGCCAGTGGTGCCGATCACGTATCCGATATCCTAAAGTCTGAACTTCAATTGTCATTTTTGCCGCCGTGGGCTCTAAAATCGATGTTTACCAAATAAATCTGAATTTTCCAAAATTTCACCTGCGAGCGTTTCGAATTTTTAGGGATTAATCCGGAAACCCATAGCTCTATTGGTAACGATTTCTTTCCGGTTAAAGGGATCTCGGATGTTGAATGGCCACTTACTGCACCATATCGGGTACGCATTTAGGCTTACACGTTGTGTTCGTACTTTTTTCGTGTTTTATACCCAACCACTTTCAAAAAACGTTTTTGTAGCGATGAGGTGGCAATGTACAGACTTTCTTCTAAATCAATGTACGTGCACATTGTTCTCAACATATGGCCCGTAAATACAAGGTACCTTGCGCCCATGGTTCATTCACAAAGGCGGGAAATAGTAGTTGATGAGAATTCATGCAAAGCGTAAGAAGAGTGGGCTTCACAGCATTATATTGAATGGCAAGTTTTCAACTTTTTGTGTTCACGGTGGAAGAATGACGCATATTCTACGAGTTATGTATATGCTTGATGGCATAACCAGAGCCCTTTTTCTTGGCGCCCATTTTCTTCGCGTGAGACTTTTGTCACCCAGTCATCATTATTTCACACTGTAGCAAAACATAGATTAAACAGAGAGTAATTTTATTATAGCAGAGAGCTGTGGATTTTAAAAAACTTGCGTCCACAATAAAAATATTCAAGACGTAAAGAGTCACATGAGTGAAAGCTTACGGTTCCAAACCCTAGAGGTAATGTAATTGCTAGCAAGGGCAAATAATAAGTGATATAATGTAAAAATAGCAAACTTTTTAGTTCATTACTCCAAATGGGGTGGAGTGCTGAACTTCTGAGTCTTATTTTATTGTTTTCCTATTTTGGTATTTTGCTATTACAGAAACCAGTAAAAATCAGCAGTGTACGGGTTACAGGACTATCTACGTCTATAGACGTAATGACTATAGTGTTTATTTGGCGCTATGTCACAATATGTTACTTTATGGGCAACAGAAAGTTTGCCCGAATAATAATTATGTGGCTGGCGGCCTAACGGTGAGGACTCCGCAGTGCAGATCAAACGAAGTAGAAACATGTCGCAATTTTTTATGATAACGCAATAATAAGAAAGGCGCGGTGAAGCGTAAACTAAAGCTCTAGAGAAAACCGTTACCCGGCCGCACACCAATATTTATAATGCGTGTTTATACAATCTTCATTATGTGCTGATTGGATGTTTTTTTTTCGGGTGAACTCGAAATGTTTGTTTAATGTATGTAACAATAAATGAAAACTGCGCTCAATCAGAGGCGCGGTAACAGCAATTTATAGAAATGTTTAGGCATCGCACTTATTTGCCACCACTCTTTCTGGACGCCAGACTGGCCGCTACAAAAAGTTTTTATTTCAAACAACCGATGGGAGTACGGCTAAGTTGATGACAAGTGGCACAATTGTTCATCTGCGGGCCAACACACGCACAGATAGTCATCGTTTGTATGGTCTTCGTAACCTGCCCAGCATATAGAGACTTTTGTTTTATTGTACAGTGGGTATCTCGGCTCCGCTGCGTGTTCCGGATTTAGGGCAAGTACTGTACCTCCTAAGGAACAATATACTTTTTACTGTTTCAAGGAAGACACTGATGAGGCCATGTGTTCTACCGCCTACTCCACTTGCATTGCCGGCGCACCCGAGTGCCATGCCCATCTCACTGCTCATCCTGCTGCTTCGTTCCCGGATCTGTGATATAAATCTCAAATTATCTAATAGGAGTGAAATCGTGATCCACTCTCTTGGTTGTATGAAGCAGAAAACAAAGGATTTTTCAAGACAAAGGTACAATTGTAGGGACCTGCTCTAGCCTAGAGCTTGGCATAGAATATATTCAAGGACACACTATCATTGGGTGTTTATGACTCGTGTTCTGCATTGTTGTCTATACATTAACCATCTAATTTCGAGTTTTCCCAGCAAACAAAAACAAGAAAGGGGAAGAAAAGCTGCTTCATCTTGCCTATGCAGGTTTATTGCCTGTCAAAATAAATGATCGGTGGTCAGCACCCAAACAACTCGTTTGTTAAAAGCCATGTTCGTCAGCGTATTGGCTGCCTCACCCAGATGACGCCGATGATGCGGACGGCCCGTGTCAGGCTAGACGTGGTCTGCAGGAAGAGAGGGTGGTAGATGGCCACGTAGCGCTCCGCCGTGAATGCCACGATGGTGAGCACCGAGGCGTACGAAGTAGCCTCGGCCACGAGGGCCCTGAACCGGCACAGGGCCTCGCCCAGTCGCCACGGGTACTGCTGCCAGTAGAGCTTCAGGTCGTTGGGAAGGCCTGCAAGCACGGGAATGCGACAAAAACAATTAGGTGTCATAGAAACTGGGGCAAAAGAAAGCCCTTGGTATTATCTCAGAGACTGCTAAAATGTGCAAAATATCTGCACTGTAGCAAAAGAAGAACCCACGACGGATGATTTTAGGTGCGGAGCACCTTAGGACCTCACAATATCCGTCCACGTCCGTGCGCATAGCATTTACACTTGCAAAAAATTACAAACGCACCGGCAGGATTCGAGGCTGTGCCTGGTAGACCAGACAGAGTTAGTGCCAGACGTGTTACCCATTGCGCTACGCCCGTGAGTTAGTACCCGTGAGTCAAACGCCTTACACCCTCGCCTGTAACGGTGCGGAGTGTATTAGGACCTCCCAATGTCTGTCCGCGTCTATCTGTGCGCACAGCACCCGATTTGCGCCCCAACCACCATTCAATTTGGGCCGTGAGTTGCATGCAGTTTCATTTGGGGAATAATCAAGGTGCAACTCACGGCTCAAATCGAATGATGGTAGGGATGCAAATCGGATGCCACCCGGGGCGCAACTTGGATGTCATTTTGAGACCCCGTACTACGCACCCTCGCCATCATCCACAGAGTGGAGATGCTGCCATTGTTTTACATAACAATAATACTTGCCTCAGAAGAAACTTGCCTCAGAAGAAAGCACCATAGGAAGTGATGAGATTTTATTGTCGATAGACAAGATGAAGCAATAAAAAGCACGATACCTTGATTTTCCAGTTTTGAAGCCTAAAAACTTGGTTCATAACGACTGATGAAAGGAATTCTCTTGCTTTTCTAGTTACGTCATCACCCTGCCTATGCATAAAGCGGGAAACGTTTCAGATTCTAGTAGTACCGATGATTTTGTACCACAGAGCTTTAGAAACCTGTTTTGAGTCTTGTGCGAAGTAAAGTAACAGTTTTCTCCGACCTTTGTTTCTATAAAAGGAGACATTGGGAGTTACGTGCGCCATGTAGCGATGAACCATAAGATTCGTTATTTCTTCGGGGGGCCAACTCCGCAGATTTTTTGGACATCGCAGGATTTCAGGCACATTGTGCTCAGAATTTTGAAAGGTTGAGGCACAGTTTTCTAAAATCCCGTTATCAAGGAACGACGCTGCGTCATATTAAATTTGAACATTCTAAACTAGCCCTATCGAGAGTTGAGAGTCTTGAAATGCGAAATATTGATTAGTGAGTGTTGGAACTTGGAAATCATGGCGACGCTCAAAGACCAGCGCGTGGAATGAAATTTTTTTTCTTACATTGCACGCGGAAATCTTATTTGCCATCCATTCTTTTCAGATATGTAAGCGATGACACGTAATTCTAAAAATAGTTATTTTATACCATAATTATGCCAATCCTACGAAAACGTATACAAAGTTATCGTTGAAGTATTCAGAGTGAGAACTTGTTTGGCGCAAAATATAGGCCTACATCTACATCTTAAATCTCTACATATTAAAGAGTGATACCATTTTCGTCAAATCCCCGCAAGCGAAAAAACGGGGTGTTTCTAGTGGTCGTTTCTGCCCTTTACTATGTCAACATTTAAACTGATACTTTTCTTTTACCTGTATAGAAAATATGCTGTAATCAGTGTATAAATCCGGAAAGAAATACTCCGACGCTGACTGCCTGTCTCGCACCACCATCGATCCACCACTCTGATGAAAACGGCGCAGCCTTCGGAGCGACCTAGACGCCTAGCAGCGTGCCGACCCGGAGTTACGCATCGTGATCGACTACCTCGATTGACGCAACGCAGCGTGCCAAGGGCCTTCAAACGCAGTTTACCTGCATTCAGCCTCGAAAACTCCATCGTCGTGAAGAAAAATTTCAACCCGCGAACGAGAACAAACTATCTTCTTGTTATCCTCGTATACCTTCGGGACGAACCTTCGGAAGCATGTCACGACAACCCGTCTTTTGGACATCTAAGCACAGCACGCAATATTGGAAAAAGCAAGACGAAGTACTGTTGGCCTCTCGATGTCTCCAACTACTTCCGGAGCTGCCACGACTGCCAGCGACAAAAAAAACCGCCGATGAGACCCGCCGGACTTCCGAAATCGATCGCCGTCCCATCGAGGTCCTTCCAACAGACCGGAGCGTATCTTCTTGGCAGGTTCCCTACGTCACGATCCGAGAACAAGTGGATTGTCATAGCGACCGACTACATGACCCACTGCGCAGATACTGCCGCTCCTCCGAGGGGGACCGCACATGAAGTCGCGAAGTTCGTTAGACATAAACTTGCGCTGCGATATGTAGCCCCTGAGGTACTAGTCAGGTACCACGGAACGGCATTTACTGCGGAGCTCATGCAAGGCGTCCTGCGCTCCAGTGACACGAATCACCGAAAGACTGCGGCATATCACCCTCAGACGAAGGAACCAACCTAACGCCTAAACACGACCATGGCCTATAGGCTTTCTATGTAACCTATTGTTGCGGTCGCGTTCAATACAGGTGTCCAGAAAATTGCGCGGATGGCTCCATTCCTGCTTGTCTACGGTCAACAGCCGACGTCGGTGCTCGACGCCATGCAGCCAGAGGTAGGCGACGAAGACCTCAACGCGGACGTCAAAGGATACCTGCAGCTTGCGGAGGGAGCCCGCCAGCTTGATCGCGTACGTACTACGTCCCAGCAGCTTGCGTATGATGGACGGTAAACCTTCCAACTCCGGGATGCCGAGTATAACCCAGGTGATCTTGTGTGGGTTTGGAATCCCATTCCACGTCGCGAACTGAGTGAGAAGCTGCTGTGACTGTAATTCTGAGCCTACATAATCCAACGACGTGGTGGCCAACTTATCAACGACGTTGGCCCCGACACTGATTCCGGCACATCACGACGGCGCACGCGGCCGGAAGTCGTCCACGTGGTTCGCGTGAAACCTTCATACGCATGATGGCGGCCATTTTTGTTTTTACTGTCATTTTCCTTCAGAATCGGGTATATGAACTCTTATAGGGAGGTAATGCCGCGAACGATGCATTCTGCTTGTATACTTGTCTTTTGGTTTTACCATCCGGTGGCGATCTTTTGAATGCCGCACGGGCTATCTTATTTTGCTAGGGAGAGTGGGAGAATGTCACTTGCATTAAACATTCTTCTTTGATCTCTAGTGTTTTTGATGAAATTCGACGTTTCGCGAAACAATCGCGCTAAAAGATAAATGCTCCCATGGCAGCCGCAGCGCTATTCGAATCGCTTACACTCGCCTGTGTACGCGACTTGTTGACTGCTTCGTCACCGCTGTGCGAACGTTTGAGTTCATAGCCGAGCACAGGTTTGCTACAAAAAAGTTTTGTTCCCTCAGGAAACCTGGGTCGTGCTTGGATACGTGACAATATGTAGCATGTATGCGGCTGTTTAAACAGCCGGTTTTCTCTTCCTCTTCAACTGTAAAGTTTCTACACTAGTGGTCACTATTGTTGGTGTCGTTGGCGAGTTTAACATAAACAATACCTTGCCACAAAACAAGATGAAATTTTTATGAACAAATGGAACTGACCAAACGGAATTGGGGAGAACCGACGCTGACTCAGTTACATTTAGCTACGACAGTAAGGCACGCTTATATTCAGTATTTGGGCCTTCACGCAGTGGACATTTTCTTGACATTTTGTATGCACACTTTGTTCATTCCTTTTAGAGGATAAGGTGAAGAAATATTTATTTCAGGGGTTAGTTTTAGATAGGTTGCCGCAAAATAAAACGTTCTGCTTTGGATAGAAAGGATTATGTGGATCCTCTAGTGTTTATTACCCTTCTTCCTATGTCAGCTCAAGCTTCCCTTTATCTCTATTTTCCCTTGCGCTTCTTTGTAAATCATTCTCGTAACAGCCGCATAAAGTGCAAATGTAAAAATCTAGTCCAAATCCATCGGCGTCCAATACAAAACGTTCGGCTGGGTTAATTTGTTTGCAGTATTCGCAATAGTAGTTAACGAAGTTGCATCAGCGCCAGTCCCGTCTCTCCCATTTGTATTGCCGCTTCTGCACTAAGGTTTATTGCCAAACCAGTCTTTTTCATGAGTAAAGAATAAGAAGTGCTGCTTTTTTTACGCATGCATAGTGAGCATCCGCTAAAAATTACACAAAAAGGTACAAAACGCGTTATACGTCTCTTTACTCTAGTCAACCCACGACTTCGTAACCAATGGGATTTGCATATATTATGCAAGGCTGTGTGGTTTGCGATTTGAATAAAAGAAAGAGCAGATGTTTAGACGTTTTTTTTTGCTGATTTTGACATTTTGTTCATACTTGGCCTCAGAAGGTAGCACCTGTTTAAAAAAAAGGCACTGCATTATAGAGGACGACAAGGTTTGGTTACTTGCGGGTGGGCGACCGTTTAGCCTTCATCTAGAAGCAGACGTTCCAATATGCTTAGTTTACTTGATACGTGTGTATCTAAAAAAAGTTCAGACATCCAAAGTGGCTTTTTGCGAACCCAAGAAGAAAAATATTGCACCTGAGAAGATTTTGAAGCAGGGGGCACCGGCAGTTTGGTCTTTGCGGGTAAGTTTTTATATCGAATAAGTTTTCTTTTCAAACTGCCTTGCTCAGCGTTGCTCCACACTTCTTGGTAAGCTCTAAATGAGGTGTTAAAAATCACAACTGGGAATCAGAGTTTATTGCTTAGTATGTCATATATAAGGGTATTTCTCGTATATAGGTATGTCGTGTTTAGTTCGTATTCGTATATAGGTCTTTTTGTCGTATACTGGTATGTGGTGTATAGGTCGTATATAGCTACTGACGTTTTCAATTTTACCACCCTTTCAGAAGATGTATAATGGTTTAAACTACGGCGATAGGTGCTCCGAAGTAACTGCTAATATAAGAACACCCGATAGGGTGTGAGGAATTGAATCTCTTTTTTGGTAGCGTGTATATTTCGGGTATGACTAACCCAAGCTTATGCTTACGGTATTTAACTTACGCCAATACAAGACACGCTGTAAATAAAACTACGTATAAGTAGAAATGCGCCAGCTGGTCGGAATCGATGGGAACAAACTATACATATTCGTACGAGCTGTGCACAGATATCGGGGGAAGTGTCATGGCCAAAATAAATGGAAGAATGATACGGCATCTACGCGTTCCTTGGGAAATGCACCTAGAGGGGCATTTTTGAATATTTCTTTGTGGCGGTAAGCTACTCATACTTTCCCAGACCTTTCCGCTATTCTCATCAGCCCTCTCGTTAGCCCAGTGGACGTCAGCCTATTTTGTTGCTGAAAGTTAACCGCCTCTTCTCTACCCAATTTAACCTAGGTGCATGTTGACCTTAAGTTGCATCACTTAAAACCAGGACAAAATGCACTTAAAGTCAAAATACCACCTCCCTTCTGTTATGCACTTGTGTTTTATGTTTACTGTGTTTAAGAGGTCCCAAGCACTAAACAATATTGCACCATGTTGTCCGTGTGGTGACCTGAACCTGAAGATTGAACAGCACAAAATTTTGTACATGGATGAAGCAGAACTACGCAACAGAAGGTCTGTGTTGTGTAGTTGTGCGTCGAGATACCGGCGCATGTCAAATACTGCCGTGTGGTCAAAATTAATTGCTGCTGAGAACAAGGACGCTGGTTCCAATCCCGGCCGCGGCGGATGCTTTTCTGGTGGAGGCAAAAAGCAAAAACGCTCGTGCTCGAGATTTTGCCGAACTTCAAAGATCGCCAGGTGGTGAAAATTAATCCGTAACCCTCCACTACGGCGCCCCTCATCGCCTGCGTTGCGTCAGCGCGTTAAACCCCACAGTCAATTAATTAATTATTAATCAATCAATCAATCAATCAATCAATCAATCAATCAATCAATCAATCAATCAATAAAAATCAACTAATCAATCTTTTCAGGTAATCATCATCATTATTCTTTCCTTGTTGCGGAAGTGTCCACACACGGGAAAGCTAATGCAGGTATACCCTACTTTGTGAGTATGCAACGTTTTGCATGACAAACCACAGCAAGTCTGCGTATTCACTGCTGTTTGTGTGCTCAGGCCTATTTCTGCGATCTTAAGAATTATGGTGTCAACCAGTACTTAATATGAAGTGAAATGAGTGCAAAGAGAAGCGTTCCGATGGAAGCCAGCTGTTGACGTTGAACGTAAAAGAATAATGTAACGCCTAATGCCCCGCTTCAGTCGTAGCCTCAAGGAACCTTTACTTTCGTGTTAACGACGCGACAGTTGACGCCGTAATCATTCTACCTCGAGCAGAAAATTTGGGTTGAGCGTAACCATTGGCCGAACGTTCATTGTTCCCATAGTGACGTCTTCCGCTGTGTGATCCGCATCATCTTGCGTACGGATGGCCACTCTCTCCGCGCCAAAGTGAGTGATTGGGTGCCAATATGGCTTTGTCAGCTGTGTTTCTGACAGCCAATTGTAATTTATCTGCACCGTCTCTTGCACGGCGGCGGTTTCGCTTACTGAAGCCCGCAATGCATTCCTAAAATATGACAGAAAATGCAACAAAGCGGGGTTGGGTGACGAAGCAAAACGAGGAACTGATTAGAAAGAACACCAGCAACATGTTGCTGCGTGCGTTCAACTTTCAATATCGGACTGTTCGTACCCGTCGTAAAACGTTTTCCGCTAATCGGTGGACCATACAATCTCCAAATCTCCAATGAGTTGCAAAGAAAATACAAAAATGTGTTAGTTTAACTTCTCATCCACAATCGTAATAGTACGCCTTAAAGACACGGAGGATTTATAAGCAATCACACTACCCAATAATGACAATTATATGTTTTTCTTCATAAGCAGGTAGTTTTCTTTTAGATGAAATTGACAAAGCATCTGAAGCACTTCCAAATACGAAACATTTCGTGTAATTAGATGCATAATTCAACCCCAATTGTTGCCTAGTTTTGCTCCAGGAGTGTTAATGAGCATGAAAAATAAAGAAGTCGAAGTAGGACAGAACATTTGTTGCCATTCTTAAAGAAACCATTGGCCGTTTGATCCCCTCGTGCCGCGATCTAAGAACATTTACACACGCGCCATGAACCCGAGAAAAGCGAAAAAAGGAACCGATTAGCAGACATCTGGTGCTGAATACAACAGGGACACCTGGGCACTTATCAAGGCAGACGGTCGGGCATACGTGATTTCTAAAACCTGGTCTCTTTAAAGTACGTCCAATTAACCCTGCACTCCTGGGCGGCCGTAATTATAAACTTAATCCTCTTTTTCATAGTAGTGCGTTCCCTGTTTTCGCCATTTCTCGCATTTTGTTACTGCATCTCCGCAAGCTACCACAAAAAAATCTAGCGCTCGGAAATAATTGCAGCTAGGTATCATTTCTGGCTCTCAATGAGCTGGCGTGTCCTTTTTGATCATTTGACATCAAGCGCTGGCTTCACGAGGTGTCTATTCTTTATCATTTGTGCGGCATTATTGTTTGCCATTATACATCGCCAAAAAAATTGCGTTACCGCAAATCAGGAAAAGCATCAGACTAAGTGCGCGCAGTTTAAAGAAAATGTTTCCGCTGTTTTTTTTTATAATATTTTATAACAATGTTATTGCGGCAACACGAGGTTTAGTGTTCCGGCCCTGGGGCGTGCTTTTCATTTTTTTTAAATAATTTTGAACACATGCGCAGTGCTCAGTTTCGCGATTTATATTATAGCAGAAGAGTCCCGGCTAAACAAAACCGTTGAAGTAGTTTTCTTTTATTCCCCTGAACCGTGTTATGGTTCTCTTGTGTATTGGCTTCTAGACATTTCAGTGGTGCTAATCATTGACTGGTTCACTGGTTTTATTGTTGCGCAAGGTAAGGAATTAAACAGGCACCACAATTAAAAGATGCAGTCAAGCCTTTTAGTCAAGGTAAGTGGCTTTCAAAAAACAACGTTGCCAACCAGTACACTGTTACATAACCTACTAAAAGCAGATCAAGTTTATAAGCTAACATTAGGAATCTGGTTTTCCCTATAGCGATGATTCACATGTACCCGCTGCGGAGACTAAGTGGCTAAGGCGTTGCGCTGCTGAGCACGAGGTTGCGGGTTCGAGTCCCGGCAGCAGCGGCCGCTTTTCTGATGGAGGCGAAAAGCGAAAACGCTCGTTTGTACGACATTTCGGCGCACGTTAACGACCCCCATGTGGTCAGAATTAATCCGGAGCCCTCCACTACGGCATGCCTCATAGTCTGTTCTGCGTCGGCGCGTTACACCCTACACTCAATCAATCAATCAATCAAATCAATGATTTACATGTTATGTTCATGTAGTGCACAGATGGCTCCTGCTGTAGCCAACTTCTGGTTGGCTTCTTTATTTTTCCATAAAGTCAGTTCGTAGCAAGGTGAATAAAGCAGAATGATTCGAGACACAACAAAAACTGTGCCTTTTATAATGTTCTATTACATCAGTTTTTTTATAAATTTCTTCATCTTACTCATAAACCCTTTTATCTGCCATTCAAGCTTAACTCACAATAGGACTGCTTAACTCGCATTAGGTCGCCTGTGTTTCATATGAAAGCTGCAGGATAAAAGAGGCGCAGAATTATTTGCCTAGAAGAATTAACTACAATCACGCTACATTTTGTGTTTTTCTTTATATTTCCTCTCTTTATTTTTACGTCCTTGCGCAGTCACGTCCGGATTGTGATTATAGTGCGTGGCGAGGCAATCTTGGACGCAGCACAGATTGACCCATCTTTCGATGCACAAGACTGTGTTAGCTACAACATTTCGTATCATTCTGTACATTTTCAATCCTTCTTGGCGGCTAGCAACGCTTTGTTTACTTGAAAGCTGGACTCAGTTCTCCCAGTCAGCCGTGACGCGATAAGGTTCGCTTCATCTTACTTCATAATAAAAGAGCTTTTTGGTTCCCCGTCTACAACGGGTGCGCACATAAAATTGCCCAATGCCATGAACTTCATCAAAAAGTTACAACACAACACTCAGACACAGTGAAAGAGGAGGCAGCACAATAAAACTATATCCCAAATGTTTCCAATGGCACAAAGCGGGCAGCACTTAAACACAGACATGCCTTGCCCAACTTGCACAGCTTGCGATAACAATCAGTGGTAGTATCATCGGCAGAATTACTTTTTGTCGCCTAAACGAAGGAAAAGGAATAAATAAAAGCGAGGAACTAAAAAAGTCACATACAAGAAAGCGGCTCTCAAAAGAAGCAAGTAATTATTAGCCGCAGTATGCTTGCCTGGGGTGGAAACGCCAATGAGTCATGAAAGAAAACAGAAACGAATGCGCGAGACGGAAGGGCCGCATTCCGTTTTAGATTAAGTGCTTTTTTATTTCCTTCTATTCTGACGATCGTCCACCGAAGGAAGGTAACGTTAGTGGTTGTAGGCGGGCGGAACAGCCTTATGGTTTGCGACTAAAGTTTGCTGCAGACAACTGGACATTGGAGTGCAATTCGCAGACAACTAAAAAATGACAACTAAACCGTGACGAAAAGGTGACAATCACGCAAAACCCCCTGGCGCCCTTGACTACGGAGCCCTACACACTTTGAAGATGATGAACTTCTTGCAAGCATCCCGATTCGGTGCACCCATGCACTCGCCCACTAAATGTGCCTTTTCTGCCCCTGGGGTGCTTTTTCTGCTGGTATGACTAGCAACGTTTTGTGGTTACAATTGCGTCTAACATCAACCTATGTGCATAGGTTAAGCTGTGAAGTCCTATGCATGGTTCAACAGCCTAGTGTTCTTATGTTTCGGTGTTTTGAAGATGTTTAGTCTGTCCAATTCTTTTGTAATTCGCGCCTTTATGTAAAGAGACAGTTAGCCACTTGTTGACAAAAACAGGGTTTGCTTGTGTATCGGACAGTCCCGTGCCAATACGTGATGAAAAGTTGTTTCTGTAACTAGTACGTGCGTCCCAACGTTTGCCAACTCCATCTTTGCGGCCGTTTTGCCAGTTTTCTTTGTGTTCAGACCACACATTTAAGCGTCAGACGACTGAGAGGTATAGGCGTGGGAGAGAGAAAAGACGCTGTTTTTTTTTACAGGTGCGAGTTGAACTGCAAATATAGCACAACTACTCTTCGAGTACAGGTTAGAGTGGCCTAGATGCACAGCTGAGTGGCAAGTGTATCAAAAACAACTACTTTTATATTTAAAGTGAATGTGGCGGGGTTGGAGTTCAGCATTGAATGTCAGCTTCTCAGGGTCTACTGATATCGATGGTGTTTTAGTTTCGAAACGGCGAAAAACCTTGCGATAAAAAGTATAAAAAACTGCGTAACAAAAATCAAACAAAGACAAAGGCTATATAAAACCTCTCAGAAAAGCGCTTGCCTCTTCTGGTTTGTTTGAGTCAAGAATAGGCACGACAAAAAAAGGCTACAAAGATAGTAGGACGGGGAACAGGAAATATATTTAGAAATAAGGGGAGGAGGTGAGTCTGGTGCGGCATTACATTCATGCTACGGAAGTGAACAGGAATAGAGGCAGGTGGAAACATGCGAGACTGCGGTCCTCCGGAACACTCAAATAAGGTGAAGTGTATTAGACGGCGAGAAGGGGAAAAAATTAGCTGTTCATGACATTCCTGCCTGTTGTCAGCCATTAGACAGTCGTGAGTTGTACCACCTCATGGTAAAACTAACACCATCATTTAGGCACTGCAATGTGAGGCGAAGAAACAACAAAAAGGGCACCTTACAAGTGAATTTTCTTTAGCATAAAAGCGAAAATTACATAAGTAAAAGTTTGGGCGTTTCAAGTGACGAAACCTGGGCATTGAGACAAGAAGTAGTAAAAAGTTTCGGGATCGCTTAGGCCTCATGGGGGCGGTTAATATTTGCCGAAATCTCGACACCCACGAGTTTTGGTGTTTTGCCTACACCAGAAAGAAAGCTGCAAAGGCCAGGACCACACCCGCGTCCGTTTTTCCAACTACGTAACGCCTTAGCCAGTGAACCACCTTGGAGGTTATGAATGCTAAAAAAGCAGGTGGCACTTGGCTGTGGCTGCAATTGGATTTCTTTATTATTGAGTGCCGATTATTTTGCAGCAAAATGCTTACGCTTGGCGAATAAGAACCAGAAACAAGCAAAGGGTGATCAGCAACCATACGAGGTGACGCAATGAATTGTGGAACAACCAGCATAGGAGGAGATGTAAGAAAAGAGTGGGGTGTTTTGAATGTAAACAAATTTTCGTTAAAGGACCTTGTGGAGTACCAAACAACGCAGTGAAGATTGCGGAAAAACCCCATCTGACATAGTGTCTCAGGAGTACCTGCAAGAGAGTAGTGAATGTTCGTGAAGTGCATCTGTGATCACTAAAAAAATTAAAACAACCCAAAGTAAAAATACGTAGTTGTACTAAAAGATTTTATAGAGTTACAGAATAATTATTGTGCTCCTGAATATTGTTTTTTTATATATTCTGCCGATGAATATTTTAAGCCGCAAGGGCAACGGACAACTCCACGTACTGCTTGCCTGATGGCCCAGAAACCAGAAGCAAGAAATTACGTCATGCTTGGTGGGTGGCCCGTGCACCAATGAGACTACGTACTAGGAGCAAAATCCAGCACACTTAGGCCTCGCGCCTTATCCTGGAACTCTAAAGCGTTATCATACCCGGCGATGAGGAGAACTCCGTAGTGCGTCCGGACGAGATGTACGGCCGTACATCTGCGCCAGGTGCACGCTGTTTGCACCATCCTCACTGCAATGACTTCCTAATGGCGCAAAACCCCATACTTCAACTGTTCTAACTATCCGCATTTCTGACAGCCATTGAACGGGGGAGGTTAAAGGAAAGCATTGAATTATTTTTCCTGGTTTTTCTTATCAGCACCACATCGTAACCCGAGCTTCGAGCTCACAACCGTCGACTGACGTGGAATGCAAACGCATCTGAGTAAGAAAGTCCATCTTGTAGTTTTACGCGCAGGAGCTGCGTCCAGGAAGTGAGACGAAGCGTAGTTGAGGGATTCAAATTGTTTAACAATTCCTCACGTTTACGTTCATTACATCCTCGAGAAAAAATGGCTTCCACGTCCGGGATCAAACCTTCAACTCTGTGTTTTGCGCCCGGCAAGCCTTATCTCACCCGCAAGTGTTGGTGTGGAAGGAGACCTTTAGGTAGTTCCGTTCACCAGAACCCTCACCTGTAAAGTGGCTCGGCTTTACTGTGCCTCATTGACACACAGCAGGTTACAAAATGAACGAACTCCAGATCTCCCGAGGAAGTGTACAAGTGAGTACGGGCTCCAGGTTCCGCCTGTTCCGTAAAAAGCCACTGGGAAACCACCGGAGATCCTCAATTTCCTCTGTCTTTCCGCTTGGGCGAGAAGCTCCACGCAGGGCATTTTAAGGGAAAAGCAAGAAAAAAACCAAAACAGATGTAACGCTAAAGCTAAATGAAGGTTATAAAAGCCGTCTTTGTTGACCTGAAATTATTTCGTTATGAAGAACAGTGACCCATTTTATGACGGAAGCAAGGAACATAAGGGGCAATGTAACCGCTACATAGCGATGCCTAGGGACACCGCCGTTGCACACTTCGTAGCTTCCACCCTCTCAGTAGCAAAGGCGTTGTGCTGCTGCGCACGAGGACGCGGGTTCGATTCCCGGCCATGGCGCCCATTTTTCTGATGGAGGTGAAAAGCGAAAACGCCCGTGCGTTCGAAATTTGGGCGCGCGTTAAAGATCCCCAGGTGGTCAAAATTAATGCCGAGCCCCACGCTAAGGCCCACCTCACCGCCTTTGTAGCGTCGGTGCTTTAAGCCCAAAATAAATCGTACTTTCACCGTACTAATTAGAGCTTTTGAGAAGTGTCATAAAAAACATTTGATGCGGCGAGGATTACATCGCGGTATCTACTTCATCTACGGTTTTCACCTGAACGCCAGCGGAAACGCTGAGGTATATTTCGCTATGGCTACCACCGTAAATAAATTATTACAATTCCTAAACAGAGCCACACAAATGTTTTCGCTATGGTACTCTTTACAAATAAAAAGAAATTATTAAAACAGCTGTTTATAATGTCATAACTGTCATCTTGCCATCGATGAGAGGGACGCAAGAGACGCGGCAAGTTGCCTCTCTCGACAAGTGTTTTAACTGGTATTGCGTGAAAGCTCACTTTCTCTTTGGTTGGCAGTGCCATGTGAAAGTGGACAATATATTTTGAAGTGACACATCACTCTTTTTTTTCCCAAGACGCTTGCAGAGGCAGAGTATGGCAGGCTTTCGCCTATACTTTCAAGACATGGAAATACCCGAGCGGCGGTAACCCTGCGCATAGGCAATGCTTATCACAGGGATGCAGAGCTTGGCCGTTGCTCGGCGTTACCTTCACGACCTGTGCCTTGGAATATAAACAACTCTAGGGTCACAACCTTTGCAGATATTCTGTGGAAAGGAACGATAAAAAGAACCGCGTCTGGCAGCAGGGCATGCCCGGAGGCACGCCGTGTTCACAAATACTTCTTTTCACTTATACGCGCCAAGCAATCCCTACGCTGCGAAAACAAGCTCTTTGTAACGTTCCACCATACCACTTTATGAGCTTAGTGAGTCCTGCTCCCGTAATACACCTGAATCTTCTATAATTACGTTTGCTAAACTTTTTGGCCCGTGTTACCTACGTTGTTGTCAGAGGGTGTACGCGGAATGAACTTGTAAATGAACTTGAAAACGCAATGCCTAAGCGCGACCTCTTAAGCTCACTGCAGTAACTGATTTACTCACATCATGGGGCTAAATGAGAGATGTTATTGTCATTGGAAATCAGTGACTGCGATGGAAAGTTTGACATTTACCTCAATGCAGCCGAACTCCTCAAAAGAAAAGCTGTACACCTTTCTCAAAAACTTCGCAGTTGAAGAAAACTTTGTCCTGGTTCGTGATTCGAACGTAGGACCAGCGCGTAACTGGAGCAGCCGCACAACCAAATGAGCTAACCAGGCCAGGAGGCTAGCAGTTTGTAGCGTGAGAGTGAATTGATCAACAACTCCAAGTGATGGACGGGTGTTATCGCAACAACGCAATAGCGGCTGTTGCCACGCAACAGATGCAGCCAAAGAAAGGTTTACGAAGCCAGCTTCTCATAATCAGCATTCATGTGATGTGAAGGCGGTCTAGTTATCAGGATTTTTTTAGTTTTATATCATGTATTTTCGGCATTGCCTTTTTACGGCCGTTTAATACCCACGCGTCTGTTTGCGACTAGTCACTAAAATTAATCCGTGTGACGGGTAGTTGCAAGAGAAAAAAAGCAACAAAACGCCCCACCAAATGCTTTTAAAAATGTCCACCGAGTTTTGAAGCTTCATAAGAAGATGGCTTATGTGGCTTTTAATGAATGTATTCGCTGCTAATTATTCTGGCACAGCACTGAAGCCGACTTTGAAGTTCCATAATATATAGCTGAGCGTGAGGAATGAAGGCTCACGCATTTTCTGATGATTTTCATTTGGAGTCTTCGAAAATATAATCCCTTAGTCAGTGATGTAGCCAGATAAAAGCGTTGAGCTGGGATGTGTAGTACCATCGCAGACAAGGATATATTTAGGCTTCCATACAACCGGGATTTTGAGTTAGGAATCTTGACAACCTCAAACCCTGACAGGTTGTCTGCCTCTCGCACAAGCAGCGTTTGCGCAGTAATCTGTGTAGTTTCCCAATACTGGTGAGGCCGAGGGCCCTACAAGTGAGTGGTCCGCTTGTCTGCTCGTTTACGCTAATTTTATTTCACTTCGAATTGTTGCATTTATGAGCTCATCGGTTGAAACTGTCAACACCAATTTCCTGGGCACCCGCTCCTCGTACATTAGTACCTCTATCATTTTTAAGCATTGTGAAGCGTGTCAAGCACTGCATGCATTCTGTTTCTAAATAGTCTATATTACACGTTGTTGTGCACCAGTTGACAGCATCACGTGCACTTAAACAATACTGACTTTACTTTAAAAGCTCTGTGACTTTAAAAGGCCTTTCAAAACACGTTCACCGCAATGTACAGAATTACCTTTTTTTCAAATATATCACATTTGCCACAATAACTCGATACTTCCATGAGGCTGGTAGATCAACGTAATAATACTGCGAATATATTTTAAAGAAATGTTGCGGAAACGAAGTTGCAATACCCACCTGTGTCTTTTTATTCGATCACGTGAGCCAATCAGTTGATATAAACTGAAGTTTAAACAAGTCACGTTCCGTGGCTGGGAAATAAACTGGTCTCAACACAGACCATGCAGTGGTAAAAAGGGACAAAAACTATATGTTTCCTTATATATTTAAGTTCCCCTATTAAAATTTAAGGGAAGCTTGACCGCACCTGCCTAGAGTGGTGCCATTTCAATGTCGCTAAGTGGTCTCTGTTTCCGAGCCAAACGACCCAAACAACACGCCCACCAACGCAGAATGTACTGCGGGAGGCTGGAATAACAAGCACTTCAAATAGAGCTTCAAGCGTCCAAGGTGGCGCACTGCCTCATTCGGCCTTCATCCAGCCCTAGACACATCACCTGTGTCTGCTAAGCTTAGACCCATTCACCACCCGCGTGACGCCACCTTTCCCGCTGTCTACGCGCTCCACTTGGCTCGTGGCCCGTCGGAAAAGCGTCGCGTCCCTTGCGGCACCGGGCATACCTAAGCTAAGTGCACTCGACACTGGCACGAGACGTCGCCTGTGCATGTAACCGCAAAACATACGAAGAAGAGCCATACGAAGAAAAGCGTGTCACCGCAAAGAAGAGCCATGACGCAGCAGTGGCGGATAGGGCTTGTCCCGTGTGGCGTTATTTGAGAAAACCACTGGGAAACAAAATTTCTTTAAGGCAGCGTTATCAAGAGGGAGCCATTGGTGAGGTGTTTACCTCCCATAATACAGTATAAAGACTCCGTTGATTATGCTTTTCTGCTATTAAAGTGATTGTGCAGTTGGAAACGCGTTAGCCGGGAGGGATTGCTACCAGTGGAGCTCCGACGACATTAGTGAAGTGCGCGCTGGGCTTACATGCTTATTTTCAATTAGTTAGCAATGTACCAAAGTGCTCACTCAAATTGACACCACAATATTCTACCCGAATGAATGTAGAGGGAGCCTAGTACTTTCTATAGTGCGTTTTACGTGCCCGAAGGCCCGGAACTAACTTTGCTGAACGCGTCTCAGTAAGGGCCATTCGAGACAACAAATCGGAACTTGGGCAACTCGCTAGAGTTGGTCCTCAGTGTAAGCAACTCCTAAATCACAATTCCCTGTTACTAACTGGGCCATCCTGCTACCAGGAAGTCAGCCTGTTTTCTTTTGTTCGGAGCTTTTCTTCGACTAAAAAGAAAGGCTATTTCGTTTCCTCGCCTTAGGGGTGCGAAAATTATTGGTTGTGCACTTTGGTAGGAGTGGAGAAAAAAGCATAAAAGTCTTAAACTTGGCTTTTTGTTACCAATTATTATCGCTTATTGGTTTATTTGGCTACCACTTCTGTAAAAAAACAATACATCAAACAGCAAGGATCTGACTGAGGGTGTTAGTTGCCACTTGCAAAGCTATGGTGTAGCCAACAGAATTGCTTTTATGTCTC
The DNA here is from genome assembly GCF_048455015.1 of Haemaphysalis longicornis. NCBI lineage: Eukaryota > Metazoa > Arthropoda > Arachnida > Ixodida > Ixodidae > Haemaphysalis > Haemaphysalis longicornis. Next base: position 37,183,472 of record NW_027526407.1, on the reverse strand, counting down.
CCAGAGAGGGGCAAGTCGCAGAGATAAACGCCTGTACCAACCGTCCACGATAACAACGTTGGCGGATGACCATTTGGGAGTTAATGCTCGAGTTCATATTAGGAGAAAATCGGCTTCTTCAGGGAGGTAGAAAGCAAGGCAAGCAAGCGAGTTGGCTTTCGTGGGGTGTTGGGGCTGTGCTCTACTCGTACGTGTTTTTCCGTTGTTCTAGAAAGCCAAGCAGTATGCTTTTTGGCTGTGTTACTATTAGGCAAAACCTATTTATTTTTTGTTTATGTTTTATTTTTTTAATTATTTATTTATTTATTTATTTATTTATTTATTTGTTCATTTATTTATTTATTTATTTATTTATTTATTTATTTATTTATTTATTTATTTATTTATTTATTTATTTATTTATTTATTTATTTATTTATTTATTTATTTATTTATTTATTTATTTATTAGGGTGCCCACCAAATCAATCTGAGATTTGCGCATCAGAACCTTCACCAGTCTAGTTTTTGCCTACTCTGCATTACCTGTGGACATGGGGGGGGGGGTGTGGACGCCTAAAAATAAATTGCCTGCGTCGCTTCTTGATCAAGCACGTCCCCCATGAATGGGGCCCATTCTCAAAAAATCAGTACGAAGCGCGCATGCGTGTAGTTTAAGAACTTTTCAGCCCAACGGTACTGCATGAGTCGGAGGCTTTGCGCTCTGTTGTTTGCAATTTAATGATCTGCCCTGCGCCAAATGTCCGTGGCAGGAAGTGGACTTCCTTTTCTGGAACGCTGCCTACAGTACCTAATATATATATATTAGCTAAAAAGTGTATTTTCTCTACATAACAGGCAATAGAATTTGAATAGAAAACCGCATAACTACTTCACCCAATCAGCAAATATTCGTGAAGAAGAGACTGTTCTTTCCTCTAAAAAGAGGGCAGACTGCGTCTCGTTCTCTGACCTCGGAAACTTGTCGAAAAAGTTTAGAGAAAAGTTCTTAGGCCCTGTTGCTGGAGAGTTCTTGTGTCAGATGGGGAACAAAGGCGGTAGGCGGTGAGAGGAAGTTTACGCAAACCCAAAAAACAAAAGAAATGACAAGGTTCTTCAACCCCGGAGTATCATGCTAAGCCACCATACTCTTCTGCTTGTAAGGTTTCGCCGTATTCTTCACGGTGCGTTAGCCATGCAATGTGGCACAGGAACAGTTCCATAGGCTTCAGATTACGCCCGCATTATTGGAGCTACCGGCGCAAATTTTTGTAATGGATAATCTTGGCAATCATTTGTTGCCTGATGCTTGTCGAAGCAGGTACCTTTGATGTGTCCTTCTGTTAACTCTGTGCAATGAATAAATTTTGGAGTCACGCAATCTAAATCGAATGACGCTAAACCGACTAACTTTTTATCAAATTTGTCATGTCTTTCATAAGACTTTTGTCATTATTTTTCCCTTTTGAATAAAATAGCTTAAAACCTAGATACCCCGGTGATTAGTAGGCAATGAAGCAAGGTGAGTGATATGAAAAACAATGTATTCCGGTCCGTTTTCGGCCTCTGTAAAGAAAGTGTGCTGCACATTTGTATTTGTATGATATGCGGCCTTTGCCTCATGCCAGAAAGGATAAGACCTTGCTACTAAGGAGTTTGTTCGCAAGAAATCTTAGCCAACGAATGTAGAATAATGGTGTGCGCTGCTGTCTTCCTAAGGCAGATATACCTACACAGCAGCTTACTGGCTCAAAAATCTGCAATACACAGAAAACAATTTTGTCTACCTTGGTCTAAAGCTTTGTGGCTACAATACACGTGTCTTCCGAGGGGATGTGGCCACTGTGGATGGGATTCGCCGGGTAGTCGATCTTGCTGTAACGGCCCTCACACCGTAATTACATTCATCTTCGTCTGTAATCTCAGCCGTGGCGGCCAGATTCACTATGTGAACGTATTAGTCACTGAGCCACCGTGGTTGGTGGAAAGCAATCTAGATATGTTGGCGAACAGAACGTATGCCTTTACTTCCTGTTCAAAAAGGCAGGACAGGGAGTTCGGCTAAGAGGACGCCACTCTAGAGGGTGGTGCTGAATGCGAAAAGAAATTAATGAAAACATTGCGCCGCGTTCGGGACTCCGATATGGACGTAAGTATTATACGGTTACGCGAACAGACACATTGCACGGACCTTTCGCCCCTAATTATTACGATGCAATGCTGTGCCTTTAGAAGTACATGTGGATGTGCCAATCAAAATAACAATCGCAGCAAGAAACACAGACCTTCGGCTAGATAGACATTCTGAGGTTTTAAATATTGAAAAACCCACAGCAGAGAATTAAATTGTATACCCGGCCCTCGAATACTGTGGATGTCACATCGCAAAGTCATTCTGTGATATTCTTAGAGTAAAAAAGGCGCCGTCCTGCACGTTTTCTCTTCCGCTGTCTCTGCATTATCCAGGCAACAAAACCTATTCACACGCAGACGGCCGACCGAAAGGCAGACAGACAGACAAAAAGATATTGAGTGCATGGCTTACCGAAGACGAGTATGAGCAGGTCGGAAATGGCGAGGGAGAAGAGGTAGTAATTGGTGGGCGTTTGGAAGTGCGAGTTGCGCGCGATCACCAGGCACACGGTCACGTTTCCCACCACGCCACTCACGAACACAACCACGTACAACACTGTGAGCGGAATCACAATGGGAAGCAAGATGTGTTGCGGGCCCAGTCGTAGTTCCAAGTACTCCCGTATAGTGGCATTGTCCTCCAGTGAACTCGCTGCGGCCACCGCCACGTTCTCCATCGGCGTTCACAGTCTGTACGCACAGTTGTCGTGGAACAAAGTGCGTTCTCTGTTTCTGGATGTAACTACACGTCGTATCGCTGTGATGTCTTTACTCACAACACGATTCCCACTTTGGGTTTGCTAAAACTACGGGACCGGGGCGAAGTCTTCATGTCTGCACAATTGGGACGTGGAACAGTGAGCCTGTTCCACGTCCATCACTTTGAGTAGAGCAGCGTTGGTTTCCCGCCAACTTCTTCAGAGCAAGGAAAAGGGCATTCCTCGTCCAGCTGCAAAAAGCACCTAGGAATGCGCTGTTGTACGCACAGCTGGTTAAAGGTACCACGTTTTTGTAAAGCACTAAGAATCCACACTGCTTGTCTTGGACTGCTGATGCTTCTTCGTTTGTGGTACCGTATTCAAGTCATTTGGTCAGGGAGGTACTGCACTGTTCAAGCTGGATTTTGCGTGACGGTGGTTGACGAACGTCGCTGCTTGTCACGATTCATTGCGCAGCGGACTTCACCGATAGGTCGCAGGTATTCCATGGAAATACTTGAGGTTCCTCATCCAGTGTTTCCCAATCAATGGTGCTGTGCAGGTTGAGCCTACGAGAGAGTAAAACAAAAAAATATTTAGCCATCACGCATCCGTTTTGCATTTTTGACACGTTTCACAAAATAGGGATGATTGGAAGCCCACACCGACGATGCATCTTGTGTCTAGGCTCTAAGCCGCGTTTACGCCCCGTATTAGTGCTGAGGTTGCGTGTTTGTGGCATCTCATTTTACCACTACTCTTCCGGCTCTCCACTTATGAACACCAGGATGACTTCCCATTCTAAGCGGAGTTCCACTTCACTAAGAAGACACAACGTATTCTATAGGGGTTACGTGCTAGAGGCAGATGCACTGTGTTACGGCGCCGTACTTGCCCTTTAATATCGTAGAAAAACCAATGCTTAAGAAAAGTTGGCAATCCGAATGGTTCCGGGTGTCATGTCTTCCCGTTTTATACGTAAAAAGTTGATTTTAATGGTAGTTCTTTGTGAGGAGAACGTCGGTCATGAGGAAGCGAGGATGCATGCACCTGCTTGCACTTTTACAAGAATCATTTGACGTGCATACAACGCTTATTCAAAATATTTGTAAGCAAGTTAAATTGCCTCCCATTTTATGGTCACCCTCAGTATCGCATAGAACAGGAGCGGAGAAATAGAAATTTGCTGGTGTACTGGAGTTACCACCCAGCAAACTGTGTGAGGTGAAGTGCTTGCCTCATAACTATACTCGTTGCCTTATCATTGTTGGTGATTGTTTTCATCATGCGCATGATCTAATTGCCTTGCTTCAAAAGTTGTTGAGTTTTCGTACAAGACTCGCCGTCCTTCTCGATGCGAAGCCTATACTAACAGAAGCGAATTACCTCCACCTCACCCTAACCTAGACAGGCAGCAATTAGTATTACTGAGACAAGACAGACTAAAACGACATGCACCCCCGCTAGACGATATCTTTTCTCTAAAGGAAGGGCACAAGAACCACCAGCCTGCAAACACTTGGGTAGATATCCCAATCAGCAACATATTCTATGGGAATGTCCCTACACTATTCTAAGCATTCCTGACATACATAAACCGACACAGCTGCAATATCCCATTGACCAAATCTGGCTGACTCTCGCCTCCACTTTTGAGGAACTGTTGGCTCTAGTGCAGTACATCAAAAACGCACTAGAGCTGCGTTCAGCATTCGCTGAAGACGGCCTGTAATTGGGTTGTCTGAACCACCTCTGGTTCTAAATAAAGTTTTTTCTCTCTCTTTCTCTCTCTTTCTTATCATTGCAGCTTTTTCCTACACCACAAGGGTATTGGGTTCATATTGGCGATTCGTGAACGCAAAGCAACAGATACCAAAATGCAGCAAAAGCCTTCTCTTCAATAGTGTTTCCAGTGACTACGGCGACATGTTCTAGGAAAATGCCCCACTTTGGGTTCCGTCGTCACCTCCAGTACATAAAAACAGAGGTCAACGTATTGGATTTACCAAAATTTCTCTTCCAGGCGCAAATTTTATCGTCGACGACAGCGCTGAGGCTATTCTCGTAAACGTAGCCGTGTCGGAATGCTTGGGAAATCTTAGGAGACAGTCGGCGGTGTGACACGATGACCAGCCGCTTAGCAAGCGAAACAGCTTTTCCCGTCAAAATTGGAGGTAATAGTGTCTTGCTCGCGGTCTCAGACCCGATGCCCCTGTTCAGAGCTGTGTCGCCTACGAAAACGCCCCAGTGCAAAGCCAGCGTAAGACATGACGGCGAGAGTTCAAATTCCTCATTGTGGCGCGTTTACGACTGCCTATTGAATAAAACGTAATTAGCGGCGATTGCTTTTGGTGGTAGAGTACCTAAGATGAAGGAAGCACTGAAGCCCTGCTGACAATGAACAAGGACGTCTCTAGGAGATGTCGCTCTTAACTCGATTCGCGAGAGATGTGACGAGAGACTGCCCCCCGGGAGCAGCGAGCTTTAACTTTGTTAAGCCTCAATTGAGGCCTGCTTCGGCGAAATAAAATGACAACGCTGAAACCGACTCTTGAGCCACAAATTGGAAAGATGGTTGCGTAAATCTTTTAGGTACTGCAGTGACGGGTTATGTAATGCTTATTACGAAACCGGCAAGATCCATTTTCGGCATGCGAATGCTGGCGAATGTATTGTGCTCCCGGAGACGAGAATATCCCAAATGTGGTTACGAGTGTCCGCGAAGTTTTATTCCGATCGTTGCACCCCCCCAAGAGAGAACGGCAATTTCCTTTTTGAAATAACTGCTTTGCGTGTGCCTACGTTTTCTACAGGAACCTCTAAACGTAAATCATTTTTTGTTCAATTTCATTCGCATTATTCTTTCTCGCTCCATTTAAAATACACTTCCTCGTGCAAGTTGCTCAGCGTTAACACAACTTTGCCCTTCCTGTGAACATACCTTTGGCCACTCGGCAGTGATGGTATTTTTTGACTGAATTTTGCAATACGATTATAACACTTGGAAGTTTGTGTATCGAAACCTGCGCTTACAGTCCAAAACTGTGAGTGCAGTAAGGGCCACCGCACCCTATCCTCTACATTTTCATAGACAGTGTCCTGTCCACTCGATCACAGGCTTTGCCAACAGGTCTTGGCGTAAAAGGCTAATCAATTACCGATTGAAAACACCGGAAAAATTTCTGCTGTTTCAATAAGAAGCCTTATTTCTCTTGTGAACAGATACACCGCAAAGTGCCTGAAGCAAGTGTGGAAGCTTATTTATCCCAGAAAGCTCAGTAGTACTTCCCTGAATAATTGATACATTCAGATAATCAGAGACTAAAATTTGGCCCCGGCGAAAGTGTGTGTAATGCAATGGTGGCAAGAGCTCGTTAGTTCGGACGTGATGCTGACTGGGCACGTAATTTCGAACGAGTTGCCATGAAGGTGAGTCTGAATATTGTGAAACAAAGTACGTGCCGCCATAAGGTTAAAAAGCAATGGGAAACCTCATGACCATGTGAACAAATTGTCAAAAAACAAATATCGCGGAAGTTTTTGCTACAAAGGTACAGTCAATCATAAAATACTTCTCCATCAGCTTCATTTGCACGAAGGTCGGCCGATTCCATAATTCTCATGCCTCCTGAGATCTGAGTATCTGGTGTTGTGGTTTATTATTTTCAATATTGGGGCATTTTTTTCCGGTCTGTTATTCGGGACGGCAAAATGTATGGGTGAGTTAAGTTTCCCAGTTAATGCCAAAAATACACACCAAAATACTCCCTAGTTACGGACTCGTGAAAAGACGTTACAGTTGTTGGTTGGTTGCCGAAGGCCGCAAGATTGCACAGAAAGTTTAATTATGATTTGTGGCCTCACACTATACGTCACTTAGGCTTGACGACGATGAAAGTTTGGTTCGCCATCTCAGATATGTTGCGCAGCTGTTGCAATGGCTTTTGGAGAGGTTTAGGGCCTCATTGCTCTAGATAAATGGGGGTGGCTATCGCTTAGGTTTGGAGAGAAATTTTAAACAGGATCAGTACGGCGTAGTTGCCTAGATGGGTTGCTTGTAGCATGCGAGATTATTGTGCAATAAAGTGGCAGTAAAGAGCCCTTGGTGTGTTTCGCAACCGAAATTTTAAAGTTGGAGACAACCATTTGTGTATTTTTGCCTCAGTCATTCCTAACGCTTATGAACGGGGCTTCCAATCTGTGTTATAAATATTTCAGTGATAAGTTAAACTCTGAAAATTTTTTTTGACTTTATGCTGTTAACGGCATGGGAATGAAGCCGCCAGTGGCATTGATCTTGGTCATCCTGCATCTGCGCGTGTGTGCCGTGAGGGCTATGCTTGTCACGTTGTGGACGTTTTGGGAATCAGATGAAACGAAAATTCCGTAGAAAGCGTGAGCCAATGCATATCAGCGGATGTGTACTGGGCTATGTCTATGTCGCATTCACTGCGTTTAACAGCTGGCACCACTTAGAAAGCTAGGTGGCAAACGTTGGTAAGTAAGGCCCCTCTGCTCTGAACCTCTGCTGCTATGTGGCACTGTGACTGTACTGGGTCTCGAAAAACACAAATTCAGGATATAATCGTTGGTCTCCAGCCCTCTGCAGTTTAGCGGTGGAATCTTATTTAAGCTTACGCTTAGAAAGCCCCCAAATATAACTCAGGGATGTCCAAACCAATGTTACAATCATCGTAGCTGAATGTGCGGGTACTTGATACTGGGTCAGAGGAGAAGTGTATTGTCAAGTAAAAGGCGAAAGCGTCGCTCTAAACCTCCTGGGAATGGTGGAGCTTGTTGTGCATGCCTGGAACAAGTGCGTATTTTTGCTCTCACTTGGAAGCAACACAAACCTTGTATAGGCAAACAGTGTTGTTTTCAAAAATACACATTAACCACCAATCTTAGCACACCTGTAGTGACTAAGAAGCAGTCGAGCTTGGTGGTTGATGACAAACGTTTACAGCGCAGGCACATGAAGGACGAAGAAGGACGTTAAACCAGAAGGGATTGTGGTGCAACGTTCTTTTTCGTCCTTCGTGCGCCTGCGCTGTAAACCTTTCTCGTATAATGCTTTATCATACCCGAAAAATGGCCGTGAAAGCCTTAACAACCTAACTAGTTGTTTTTATATATTTTCATTTAGCTTTTTTTTTACTATATCTCAAGCGCTTTTGTATTGCAGGTGATGGTGCTGTGGTTGTCGTGTGTAAGGAGATTCATGTTGCAAGCACCCGCTATCATCTTTACCATTTCCTAAAACAAACGTCCTGAGCTAGAGTATACGTGGTTGTGCTCAACAAAGGGCCCAGAAAGCATTATAAAATTTAAGACGGGCTTGTTAAATAAGCCACGAAAGGAATAATGATCCATAATTTTCGTTGATTTTGTAGAGTCATTCACGGCACCCTTTAAACGTCTCAAAATGACCAATACAATTTGCTTGCAGGGGCTTTTTCTGGCACCTTCCTCACCGAACAACCTTCCCACTGCGCTCACTGTCCTCAGCCTGACACTCTAAACTAGACTTCCCTCCCCCCCCCTGCCCAACCCCACCTTCGAGCAGTGGAAGACTTTCCTCGCGAGCCCGGACCCGGTCGGCCAGCTCAGCCTGGTGACCCGCGCAAGTACAGTCAGTATAAGTCAAGGACTTCCAGTCTAGGGACGCCTCTTACAGGGCGGGGCCCTTGCACCAGCCTTTACTCGACAAATAAAGATATCTCTCTCTCTCTCTCTCTCTCTCTCTCTCTCTCTCTCTCTCTCTCTCTCTCTCTCTCTCTCTCTCATTCGCTCACTCGCTCTCTTACCTCATTGTGCAAACCCCTGTCTTTGCCACTGTTTACGCTAATTGAACACCAAAGACTTAACCGTAAAGATACTTTTCCAGAGGAGAAACAGAGGATTCATAATGACCAATTCCAGAGGCTCGCCACGAAGCTTTTGCGGGGAACTCAACCCTGTGAATTTTTTGTATATATCCTTTTTCGCCGCGTAACTATGCAATAAAGTAGAGAGAACACTGTACCTGCAGTCAGGTGCCGGCGTTAGCGCCGCCGTAGCAACCGGTGGCGTACTTCCCTTAGTTGGCATGCTTAACGGCATGCTTTCTCGTAGACCCCCAGGAATGATATTCAAATTTAGGAGTTCTAAGCGCACAGACTCTGTGAAGGAGCATATGAACATATTTCTGTCTGTGGTCCTATCATTCGTACCCATGAATATGTAATAAAGCTTGATTGATTAAGTAATAAGGTTCCGCCTGGAGGGCTATTAGTCCCGCCGACGTGGTGGGAACCGAATAAATGCTGAACACCTGAGAATCCTTTGTGCATCCGAAATCACTACACAGCAATTTCCGCTCTTCTTCTGCTGAACAGCGGAGCTCAGCAGCGCAACGTCCAAGCTACTAAGACACCATGTCAGATGTTATCCCTCACCAGAAGGGCCTTGCGACAATATAAGACACAACAGAGACAACAAGTTTGTCTTGATCAAGTTGCATGAAGCTTTTATATCGAGAAAATAACCTTCGTCCTTTAAACACAATGCCTTATGGTTCTGAAGCTACAGAAAGCTTTTCAGTTTGTTAACTAGTCATGCCAAGTAAAAATGAAGCCTTCTCGTGGGTATGACAGCACATTAATGGAAGCGCTCTTTCTCCAGATGCTTGTGCCGCATTTTCTTATAGTGGACATTCCTACGAAACATCATGCCGAGAAAAAGCCTCGTAAAGGTTTTAGTTAGAAAGTTGTAGAAAAAGAAAATTGGTCCAGAAAATTTTGCGCCCTTTTTTATATTTTTAGCTGAGAAGTCAGGGTGCTGAGAATTTGTGTCATCCTACCAGAACATAGCATTGTTCCCAGAAGCTTTCGCACACCGCATCATTTTTAAATACAGCTATGCTGTCAGAATGAAGCCCTCCTTTTTATAACTTCATATTTAGACGTGTGAGGATGTACAGATGGCACTGTGCCGCAGTGGGCTCCACAGTATTTACGGAAATAAAAGCTTCTTTTCCTGATTTCACAACGCACGTTGCATGAAAGAAGCTGAACCCTAGGGCCTTTCGGATATTGGGGAATCAATATGAGTACGTAAATAACTTGCATATTTCGCAAGGATTTGTATTTAAGAATAAGTTACAATTTGTACTTTCTCTACTGTGACATTAGAAGTGGTTCTCTTAGCACAGATTTTTCAGGGCATCCAATCAGCTTGGAATACTGTTGTTACTGCATAATCTAGCATAACGTTTCGGTCTGCCTGCGCTCTGGTCTTTACAAGGATCCTGGTTCTGCGTATTCCTGCCGGAGTGTGCGTTTCGATTTAACTCTGTACAAATTTTCAGAGGACAAACAAGCAATCCTGCCTTATGCGAGTTTTATTTATTTGTGCAATTATTCACATAAGTGAAAGAGTAATTTATGTGGTATTATTTTACTTGACGCGAAAAATTTGAAGCATAAATAGGCTTCCGACTGTTGGGCGCCCCTGACAACATCTATATTAGCATCATTATAGAGCCTAAAAAGTTGGGAACAGCGCATATTAAGCTATTCACAACGGAGGAAAAAGGCGGGTGGTTTCGTGATGTGAATCATTGATTATTGCATTATTTAGCGCCGGATAAAAAGCAATGGTACCTATAAATAGCCCATCAGAATGGAAAATGAGGGGCTCGTTTGATTACGACATTACATTTTTACCTATATTACATTTTATGGCTACTGATGGGCAAATAGCTACCGGGGCGTTAAATAGCAGCCGTACTGTAACGTTTCTGACGGGGACTGTGTGTCTTCAAAAAAGAATATATATTTCTTCACAACATATCAAGGCATGCACGCACGGAAATATAGCTGTCCCATCCAAACATTCCTATCAAAGCTTTGGCACCGGGCTGGGGCTACCCTATTGTGCAGAATTTGGCCTCTTGTTTCACACCACCTTGAAGTTTCTTTGTTCTCATTGTGCACTTCTCGCTTTTGAAGACTTGGAAACCGCTTTGAGAGGCTTCATTTGGTTTTCTGCCCAGGATAAATTCCCCTCGGTAACGCTTCGAAATCTCTGGTTTTTTAGTGAACAAGACCCTGTTTCTTGCAGCAGTGAACAATGCTATGGTGTTTATAAATTCGTCAGTTAAGGCAAAGCTGCTTCAACATTTCGCATAAAGTCTACAAAATAAAAAACGAGCTTAAAAAATCGAACATGGGATTTTGGCAGGAGTCAGAAAGGAAATCTTAAGTGGTCTTTCAATGCCCCGTGGTAAGATCGAGCCGGTGTTTTATTTGAAAAAGAGGATTCGTAAAAGGCTGCAGTTATTTACATCACTGTTACCTTCAGCAGCATCAAAGAATAAAAATTTATTTTTTATTCAAGACGTCCGATTTCCTTATTTATTGCTGCATGTTCTTGCAACTCTAATAAGGAGAGACCGTTCTGACTCTAAACAAGGTGGGACATGTAGATGAAGGAACAGCGTGTAACGTCTTCGTCGGCATGTCCCGCGCAGTTCTTGAGCGCATTCTTCTCCTGCTCTGCTGCATACGCCCAACAACAACTCGACAACTCCACGGAGGGAAAGCCGCGCCGGGTGTTTTTTTCAAACCTCAAAATTTAGCAGCCCCGGCATGTCACGGCAAATATGATCGTATTTTAGCCCGCTTCCTTCAGTACTCTGGGTTCTTGCTGGAGGTCATGGAGTACTTCATTCCACCGCCTTGCAAGAGGATAACTATAAACACAGAAAAAACAAGACCACTTCTCATCCTTTTCCCTCGCGGCTTTCACAAAACATGCTCAAAGACGTCCACCTAAATTTCAAAGCGCCAGGGTGCACCGACCCCTTGACGCACCAACGTCCTTCCGGTCGACAGAACCTTGCGAAAAAAGCACAAGGCGCACTATTGTGGGACCATTTCCCTCTTTCCCTCCTCTCTTACTCACGCTATTTTTCTCGTGCGAACTCTCTCGCTAGCTCCGTGTTTGTGCTGATGTTATTGCAGTGGCCTTGGTTTATTGCTTCCATAGGCTGTCCCCACCCTCTTAAGGGTGCGGGGCGCTATTCTTGTATGAAGCGCGAGAGCGCACATCTGTTAAACGCAGCAAAAAAAAAACAAGAAAATAACGCACTGTGCCAAAAGCAGCGCCACGACCTTTATTTTCACAACTACGTTCTGTTTAAATATTGTACCGTTTCTCGACGCCCTCTTTTTGCGTGTATCCATATCTTTACTGATATTTCCAATTCACTCTCGTTGAACGGTCGCTGAGAATAAACGCTGAAAAGCCGCGAATCCTCGCACTTTCGTAACGTTATACGGTCGCTGATGTAGGCAGTGCTCGTTTGACTATGCGGAAGAATGTAGTGAGAGTGAAAGAAAGTGGCAGCTGAGGGCCTTCCTTCACTAAACACATTTTATGCGCCGGTAATGAGACAGAGAAAAACAGAATCGGGAAAGAGCATAGGCGGACAACGAAAGCGCACAATTCCTGTGAGAAAGGCTGGGTCACTAAAGCTTTTGAGCCACAAAAAGAAAATGGGCGCGCTGGCGTGGCAGCTGTGAACAAGTTTAACGAACCATCATGCTTTGGCGAGTAATTTGTTTCTCGCAAAACAAATTGTGGGATAATGATCGTTTAGGGTTACAATCTGCCGAGTGTCGGTCGCAACCTCTTAGCAGTGACTTAGGGGGAGTTTACTGATACCAACTGCGCAGGCCGCTGTAGAACAAATTGCGGGTTCTCGTGAATACCTAACAAAATCGCGTGGTTTGTGTGTTGTTTAGTTGCATTTTTTGAGGATTAGAAGTATATTGCGTTTTAAGTTTATGCGTTTACTCGGTTCATACCTGCCATTCGCATTGCATTGGTCTGTGTCTCCAGTAGGTTTAATTGAATGCTGACACGCTTGTCGAAATGCGACTGCTGGAGTGTTTTATATTTGTAAGACGAAGTACACACGATTATTTGCAAAGGTCCTGCAAACCCCACTTTAGCAGCAAACATTCTAGCTACCATTTTTTTAGCTTACGTTAGGGACAGTGAACAACTCTCTTTTCAGCTACAGACCCCGTGCAGCGAACGGCCGCCGGTTAGATAAAAATGTGAGCGCCATTCGCTGAAATATGAGAGCCACTACTGTTGAGATCTGCCAACGATGAATGAGCCTTCATAATGTGGGATAGGTTTGCATCCGGGCCACCAACATCTAAGCAGAATGCTTAATAAACCGCCGTCTTCTCGCAAAAAAGAGCTTGCTGCATTGGCGTATCATTTACACGCGTAGGCACCTTGTCCGCAGTCTGACAAACGGCAACTAGAAGAGTAAAGAAATGCTCGAACGCAACCGTATACACCGTGACGTTATGTTACCCCTGGCCTCCTTAATATTCACCGTCGCGTCACACGCTAAAGACAGTCAGGACTCCTACATCTACCGCCGGCGGATGTACTGCAACGTCATAGACCACATTATGTCTTCCCCTGAACCCACGCTGCTTGGCTCGGGATGGCGCCACCGGGACCACGCCACAAGGCTTGGGGTTGGAAATAGATACAGGAGAGGCGCATTAAGTGATGTCCCTTAGCAACGTCACACTCTCCACTTGGAAGGCAGGTATGTTCGTCCGATTTTTTTGCTACATATTTGATTTGTGCTATCACTGCCTTTGTTACTGGAAGACGCCAAAGTTTTGCCGACGTACCCTCCGGCAATTAGGCAGTTATAATGCTTTCATAAGTAGTACCCCCTCCCCTCACGGTATGTGGTGTGCTGTAATTTAGGGTGACCATTTTATGAGGCCCTGAAAAGTCAGCAACGTAGATGCACCACTTTCTTAGGCAGTCTCGGCCCCTCCTTCAGGGTAAATGGCTGAGCTAAATCCTGCCCCCGGGAACGATGCGGATGCGAAAAGTATGTTCCGACCTCAACCTCGATATATTTTTAGCAGAGATGAGCTTGCCGGATCCGTCCTAAGGAACCTATTCTTAGGCAGGGCCTACTCTTTTGTAAAATCGTGTCTGGCAGGTTTAGACAACACCAGGCAGTGTAACATCGCGCTGGAACCACGAAAATTGCATTTTACTTTATTCAATATTTGTGCGTTCCAAACCCACATTCACGCGCTCTTCGTCTGTTATAAGCCCGCCTTTCTTTGTCTACAATAGGTTGCCAGCCATCTTTAAATCAAAATTTCAAACCGAGATTCCTTGTCTTTGCTGCATTTAGCGCGTATAAACCCGTGCATGACGTCGAGTTGAAGCGAAGCGTCTCAAATTTTAAGACATCCAAGTTTCAGAGGAAGGCCTAACCAAACGATAAGGAACACGCTATTCCCTATCTTATGAGTACATTACATATCCTCCGGGGAAGCTGGCCTGTCCTGTGCATAGTAGCGCCTCTAGCAGGTATGGCAGTAGAGGAGGCAAACGTTTCTTCCGGACAGCTTTGTAAAAGTCGGGCTGTTCGGTTGGTTCTATTGTTATTATTCCTTAAGTTTTACAGTAACTGGAGCGTCCTGTCGCGAAATGGGCTTTTGATAAGCCCTGGTTAGTCTCGGACCTTTTCTGGCACATTTCGGTTTTAAAAAGTAGAAGGGAGCAAATATTTGTTACATCAACAAAAACGCCACCTGATTTGCGTATAAATCGTGGTGGTCGCACGGTTCTTCAGACAATCCTTGCAACTGCTATTAAATACAGGTTATGTGTTAAATTTTCCACCAGAACTTGTTATTTTTTCTTTCACTACAGATGAGGTCGCCCTAAAGGGTTCCTATGGTTGATGTTGTTCCTGCGAAGCAAATGTAAAACATTAGTAACATGCCGGCGCAATAGACACGGCACGAAGCTGTTGCATTGTGTCCTCTTCCATCCTTCGGAACGGAGAAAAATCTAGGCCGTCGCATTTAAAGTTCCCGCGGAACGAAAAATCAATTCGAACGTCGAGGTTTCCCTGCGCGCCCGTTTCAGCAGTGTTTTGTGTACGGTAGAAGAGTATTGACAAAAGAGTGGATTATCAGAGAACTTGTTTTTATGTAATCAAGTTGTGTCGGTGGCTTGATATCATGGCGCCCCGAAAGACCCCTTTTCGCCACCAGCCCAGCTAATCTATGCCAACATTGATATTTTCTGACTTCTACATGCAACTATAGTAAACTGAACCAACATCTTCTTTATCAACAAAACCGTTGCTGGCAGCTTCAAGCAAAGTATTCACCCGGCCCTCGAAGTCATGAAAAACCTCTTAGCGCGAGTCGTTTGAACTCCAATAAGTTCCGATATGGTTACTGAGGGCACGTGTAGTTTTCCCTGTTTCTGCAGGACAACCTATTGATGGACTAAAAAAATGCGCACCGATTTACCCGGTGAAGGTGATGAAAAAGCGGAGCACTAAATGAGAACCACAGCGATTACCCATGTGACGTAACTTGAATACACACACATGGCTCTGCGAAGAGTGAAACTACAGCCCAGTGAAATGCACTCCACTACACCCTTTGTTACTTCAAAGAAATCGTCTTTGCTAAGGTTAATTCTATGCATGATCCGTAAATTGTGGTTGGTTGAGTTGTATTGGTGCAGCAGATGAGAGGAAACTTTTTTCTATAAAATTACAGGAAGCTCAAACCCGGTGTCAGACGACTTCACTTCTCCCTTCGATCTCGTCGCCTCCGTCTGTGCCACCAGAGATGCAGGAGAAGGGATATGCTATGCGTTGGTGTCAGTTTCCTTTATTTTTTACTATTTTCAAGTGCATGCGCAAGGCGCGCACAGAGGCGGGAGATGTCGCGTGACGCGATCACGTGGTATTCAGCGAGAACGCGTGAAGAAATCCCTAGATGATCTCGGTGAGCGCACCATCTTTGTCCACCGTCAGCATGGGCTTGTAGCTCAATCGGTAAGACGACGGCCTCTCGCTCCGTTTCTCTGTCAGTAACTTCTTTTATTTGTTAGCCTAAGTTTTCAGTTTAACCAACGGTCACGACAGAACGCTCGGGGGGGGGGCGTTACACGTAAAGAGCTTCGCATAAAAACTCAACCGAGACTAGTTGATTACGTTGGGTCGAGTGTAGTACAGCATTTAGCCTAATCACATGCACTCAAAACACAGACAAGATCAGTTGCAAAGTTCTTGAAGATGATCGTTCATGAAGTTTGTTTTTATTACCCTACTCGCGCGCCATCCATTCCAACGTTTGTTACGGTGGCATGTGGAAATCCGCCAGGAGGTCTTGGCTCGACGCGAGCCCTTTTTTTTGGTAAAATATTCTTTTGAGGAGTATTTTCATTTGGTATCTGAAAAATCAAGCGCACATGCATATTAACAACAAAATTCTGCTAGAACCAGTTTCGTATAGATATTTTGCCTCAAATATACCAGATGTGTTCTTGTTCAACAATGTCGAGACGCACAAAGTATGGTACCGGATTTAGTAGCTTGGGGAACGTCCCGTATAGTACTTTTGATTACTCGGGAAAGCGGCATTGGCAGTGGCGAACAGTAGAGCAGTGGGCCATCCATCATCCTTTTTCACACATTGGCTAAGCCACTTCAACATAAAGTGAACTGCTCTTCTGCGTCCGCAGAGACGTTGGTCTACATCCGCGGAGACAATCTGCTGGATCCTAGCCATACACAGCTTACTGTGAAACATTGATGAAACAGCGGTACTTTGAGTATTGGAATATTATCGAACAAATGTTTTGGGTGCAGACGTATGTTTATATATACTAGGGGACAACTTTCTATGGCAACGGAGAGTAAACTATGGGGGGTAGGGGGGGGGAGGAGTCGGATGCTTTTTATAACTGTTCCAGAGTAGTTCCCAATAAACTGGTTTCGGTTGCAGTTTCGACGTGACAGATGCCCATTTGCTACAGTTCATTTCTTTGTTTCAGCTCCGTGGTTGACTGCGCTAAACCCCAATCACCGAGCATGCAGTCATATTGGCTCTCCTTCTTCACGTTTTCTATGTTTGTAAACACAAGCCAACGCTTTGTCTGGAGAACCAAGATCGACAGCGTACTACACCGCCATACTCTGTATCGTATCTGTCAGTAAACTTTGGAAGTATTCTCTGATTTGTAAACTCTTTTGGAGCTCAAAAGAGAACTGCACCACCGACATATGAAGGCTACTTACATAGTACTGGCGCGGTACACCGAAAGAACAGCATGCCACATGCCTACGCACACGCTCTTTCACCCCGGAACACTGCTAACCGAAGACATTTCGGAAACAGCGGAGAGTCCCAGTTGCATTTGTCAAACCTAGACGTACACTTTGCAATCCACTTGGTTAGTTTGTTTTGACAGCGAGGATTCTTCACCATCCTATGTGGAAAATTAAATGGCGAGCTGCCAAAAGCCACCGACAACAGCGCCATGTTTTTTAAGTGCAGGGCACTTTAGGCGCTCGCCTTGTCGTCCTAGCTCGCTCGGTCGACCCAAGTATATAGAGCACCGAGGCGGCGTCCCGTGGTAACACTGATGCTCGCGGCGTACCCCACAGGCTTCGAAAGCCAAGCGGTTTATGTAGACATAAGCGTTCGAAACTTGTGAAACGCTGGCGCTTTTCCTACATCTTTCTGTTGATTAGCGCAATGAAAACCATAGGTACATTTTAGGGAAAATATACGTATTAACCAGCAGCGCCTGCGTTCTTTTAGTTAAGCACGCCCGTTGGGTTGGTTTTTACGATAGTAAACGCAAAACGTGGCAGTGCAACGCCGGCACGTGCGGGGAGAAACGGACAAAGAGAACAGAACTCCCGCTGGAGCAGTTTCAGGCAGGGGGCGCGCGAGCACTGCGAAGGCGAGAAATTTCAATTGCATGGGGTGGTAGCAGTAAGCGGATAACGGCGGTACAGCCTATTATGGCGAATCACTGCTCTGCACTTCCGATATTTTTGAAATTGAGTGGAACGGCTTTAATTTTTCGGAAGGCTACAATTGCGACTCTAGCGGGACAGCTTGAACAAAAAAATTAAAAAAAAACTAACGCTCTTTGTTTCATTTATTCTGTCTAATAATTTAGTGGAACTTTCAATACAAGACTAAAACATCAGAAATATGTATTGTTCAGCTGCTTGGGTTACTGTGAGCCAACTATTTTTGTTGAACGAACTTTGAGGTGTCCTGAAAAAAGGTGTTGTTCGGCTGCGTAGTCTTCACTGTATTGCCACCGAAAGTTCTCCCCGAGTATATTGTGGTTTTTCGCATGTGTATGGAAGGTATGAGTAGTATCTCACGCGGTCGTCAGAAAAGGTTGTCCAGGAAAGATCCTGCGATGTGTATTCAGGAACTGGCATATATTCGGCCAACACAGTTTCTTCCCGACTCCGTGCTATTGCGGGTTGCCTAATGTCAGCCGCCAACGACTGGCTCGAAGGGTCTGGTGCAAAAGGGAATTGATTTATCGATCAACAGTCGGTCCCAGCCGCTCGGCAGGTCGTTCATCAAGGGTCGCTGCAGAGGGACGAGTCATTTGCGTACCGAGTGCCTGAAAGGCATCGAACTTCGGAACAAACAGACGGGTGACTTCGGTGTCTGGCCACACGGCACCCAGAGATTCGGCGCTGGGTTATTGCATCCGGTTAGTTGAACGCAAGGGTGTTATCGCCGGAGGTCAGTAGAGTGGCTCGTCTTCACTTCACCACTCGAGCGTGGTACGGTAGCTAACCCCTGTAATGAGCACGCGCACAACCGACTGTCTGCGTGATAAAGTCTTCAGCCATATGGGAACAGGACGGACTACGCAACAAAGCGCCCGTAACCGTGTCCATTGTGCTAATGACTGCCGCTACGTTCTTCCGGCTAAGCAAGGAGGTTACCAAACAAATGTCTTTGATCACTTAGTCTTTTTATCCTAACTGCTCAGTTAGTTGTGACACAAAGCTGATGCATTGCGACAAAGGAAAGCATTGTTAGTTGAATGACAAATTATTAGCTAGGACACGTTGGGGTGTTAGAGTATTAGAGTATACAAATTCAACATTGACTGGTTTTCTTGGCAGCAGTTTTTTGGCCATAAATATTTCGTGTCTATTACACCAGAGAAGTCATTAGGGATGTATTGAGGAGAACAAAATGTGGACTCTTTTTAGCTCATAATATTCGAAAAAGAGCTACCTTTGGGCTGTCGGCAAGTTCTCATCATCCGCCCTTCGGGTATCGCGATACAGTTAATAATAGGTGTTGATGGTCAAAATAAGGGGCCTCGCCGACGGGAGCAGTACAAAAAAAGCTGGTTAGCTTTTAAAGACGATAGTCATTCTTGGGCTACTTGAACGCAGAAATTTCGGTTTGCTTGTCTGTCTATGTGTCTGTCTGCGTCTGTCTGTAACCTATATACTCACTGCCAAATCTGAACGTGTAAGTCCGGTGTTAATGTTCACACGCGTCAACATTGTTGAGCCAGCACAAGACTTACGCAATCATAAGGCAGAAAATCAATAAACAAGTGATATTTCCAGTGTTCCTTTATTAAACATTTTTGGATGCTTCGTTTTTGTGATAGCAAATGAAATACATCAACTCTAGACAAAAAAGTGCCGCTGTTGCCTTCTGACGCCCGCGATAGTATAGGCACTGGCGGCATTTTAAGAAATCAGAAGTCGAAAGTAACGAAAGGTATCCACTATATAGGTTTTCGCGTGGAACGCTCGTGGAGTAGAGCAAAGTGGTTCTATAAACTTTGCAGTAGGGTGTTCCGATTCACGCGCGGCTCCGCAGTACCGCAGCGCTGGCATCGAAGCACCCTATCTGAAGCAGTGGAAGACGGAAAATTTAAATTGACTGTGGCGTGTTGTTTTGGGTGGACTGAGAGGGGAGAAGAACCCCATGAGAGGTGAGCGGGAAAGAGAAGGGAGGCATTTACTTGGTAAGGGTGCCACTCGGCTCTTGTTTTTTGTCAACATTTGCAAGGAAAGGAGCAGATACGTGCCCATTATTTTTCATGAATTGTTCGGAATTGCAGGTTTGGACACCGTAAAAGAAAGCGTGATATTGTTGTCGGCAGTGGCTTATTACCATGGCTTAAGTTATCCTTCGTCCCAGACAGTTCTATGTGAGATCAGGCGACTATCAACATAAAGACAGAGTGGATTTCGGTGCCCAAACAGCCTGCGCAGCTTTTGAAACGCCATCCACGCCCGCAGATGTCTTCCCGTTCAAGCACCGAAAACGTCCAGCCGAGACACGGGATGATCTTTAGCGGCACCTGGTGGTACCAGTTGACTAGTTGTGTCGCAGATAAAGAACTTCACAAGTCTGAACAAACTTTTCCTCCAGTACAACAAGGCAGTACCATCAAGCACATAGGGTAAGAGTGAATAAGCGTTGAATAAAAGAATGGGTATTGCGCCTTTAAATGCGGTTTCTTGTCGAAAAATTGTCCTATTTATGCGGGTGAGTAACTGTGTATTTGCACATCTCAAGCTCTGACTGTGGATTTTAAGACCGAAGTGTAAACTGCCATGCACGTTGCACTTGTCATAGGCGAACACTAATGTTGCCATTAGGCATGTCTATAGATTTCCCGGTGAACGTTGAAAAAATTCGTCTGGGAGCGTTTCTTTGGATTCTTTTTGATGTCCAGAAAACTGGCTGCCGGCGCTGTTTATATTCGTATAATAAACGTAGTTCGATGTGTTTTAAATTGGTGACTTTCCTTCGCATCAGGATTATCCGACACTATAAATTATATAAAAAAATTAAATTTAGCGTCAATGAAATGACACGTGTTTCAAAGTTCGAAAAGGTACTTAAACGCGTTCATTTCGCCTCAGTGGAACTCGCATCGGGAACTCGTTTTAAAACTGGAAAGGAACGAGGAACTAGGTTTCGTTCCTGTTTTAGAGGAACCTGTACGACACTCGCGAGAGCTATACGGCTGGCTCGGCTCGTACTGACACCAGTGCAGGGGTAACAATGGCTGCATTCGAAGCGACATCTACTTTGCGTGCATTAATAACCAGCGACGTTTTGGTGAATACCTCTTAGTTAGGGGGAAACCCTCCCTTGATGACTATTTCATGTTTGTCGCCGTGGAAAAGAAGGCGACCATGATGGAAATGTGGACCCGTGTTATGTATAATGTCTTTTCGTCGGAAAGGTGGCTTTTCCTGGTGCACTAGATGAACTCGTTCTCCAATTGCGAACGACGTCTGGTATTCCCATGGTAACAAAAGAAATAGTAGTCTTCTTTTCCGAATTGTTTATTCTGGATGTGATCCGTTTGTAAAATGTTTATAATCACAAATGTATACGAGCCGAATGTACCGCGAAGGCAATCAAGTTTTTGTAATATTACAATCCGGTTACAATTTTCAGACTTATTATGAAAGCTCTGGTTTGTATTTACCGTCGTGTGTTCAAAGGTCCAATGAAATGTTAGGCATCTCCTCTTTACTTAGAGTTTCCTCCTCTCGGCTTGCACAATGGTTCAAACAATGTTTTGTAACCACAAAACAGGTTCACCATCGAAATTCCAGTCGTCGACAACTTGGCGCGTGCCTGACAGCCAGGTCACGGGTTCGATTTCCGGCTGTGGCAACCGCTTTTCTGATGGAGGCGAAAAGCAAAAACGCCCGTGCGTACGAGGATTCGGCGCACGTAAATGATCCCCAGGTGGTCAAAATTAATCCGGAGCCCTCCACTACGGCGCGCATCATCGCTTGTGCCACGTCGGCGCGTTAAGCCCTACAATCAATCAATCAGTGACTGACAGCCATGTTAGCCCTAATACATATTTAAAGGTGGTGGAGCTACTCAAACGTTTATGTATGTGGCATGTGCACCCTCTTTTGGCCATCCCCACGGTTTGTAAAATATTGACCTAGCTGAAAATCCGGGTGCCGGGTGTGGCAGCGCGTTATTCCTATGCTGTTTTTCTTACTAACTGCCAAAATCCAAAATAGAGATTGAACAATGTCCCTGCTTGAGTAATTAGAAAAGATACAACATTTGCGTTTGTCGTATTACTTGAAATATTTCCTTTCTATGGCCTATGTCGATAAAATATAGAGCCACTGGCGATTTAGTTTTACTACAAGAGCTCTAGCTTTGGGGTGTGATAATTTTGAATTTCTTCCCTCGAAGTTTTCGCAGTCCATTCTGTTTTCACAAATATTTTTTATTTTATTTCAAACCAGTGAAAGCGAATGTTTTCCGCGTTATTCACAGCTTCGTCGCAACTGTGCGTTGTTGCTAGCGGAACAAATGTGTGTAACCCAAATAAAGAAAAGTCAAATGAAGGACGTGATACGAATGTTATGAGGGAACAGCCCAAGATTAAATTTCTTTACCCATCCTACTCAACCTGCCTCCTTATGACACCGGAGGAAAATTGGCTAGAGTTCTGTGAAAGGTCACTGTATTCCTAATAAAGTAGGAGTGAATATCATAGCAAGTTACCCAAGAAGATCTTGAAGAAGGAGCACGGAAGAGACAACTCATTCAAACAAAGTTATGCATCCTGGTTTTCCTGAAATACCGTTTAGTGGAATGCCTTGTTGCATCCTTATACCCTCGCTAAATGATGGGGCAATTTAGGCTACAGGGATGCCGCGTTATATTATTATTTATACAAAAGACATATCAACTTCTGTGAAGAAACTCCAAATGTGTGCCTTTTACAAAAAAATTGAAGTTCTGCTTTCAGTCGTCTTTATCTGAAGTCCTCATCCATTATCTTGAACCCTGGAAGCGTAGTTGGGAAGACGGAAACATTATGTGGGCGGATCGAATAACAGAAGGCGTTCGTGAAAGGTTACCAGGAGTCAGGGCGACGGTCTTAGACAGTTGGTTATAGCGATATTGCATCGTTTGGAATAGGGTGGAAAAACTGGGACATAAACTGGCAGAAGAGATACACGACAACCCTTATGTACTTGTACTGTTTTAGTTACACCAACTCTTCTCCCCATAATTGTATGCTATTTCTCCGTATGCAATTTTGGAGAAATATTCTTATTCCACGTCTTACTCATTCGTGCATAGTTCTTTTTGCCATTATCCTGGGATCCCGACTTGGGCTTCTCTAGCAGCAAAAGGAGTGGGTGCAACCGGCGGTGTGATCTTGGCAATAAACTGAGTAAAGCATTCCCCCATAACCACTTGGAACAGCACCTTACTCACCCTGAAAATAAAAAAGCTCAAAATAACAATGATAGCTTTAGCTGCCGCTGCCAGTAAGTAAGTAAGGAATACTATGAAAAATGCTACACAGAAATGTTTTTCTTAGGCTTCCTCCAGTGCATTAGTCATCCTACTCCAAGCAATCCTTCACGCCCCTTATTATTTGCAGCCTGGGTTACCTCAGCTAACTTTATATCTCACACATAATGCTTGTACCGTCAAAGTTGTACTCGTCACAAAGGTTTTCATCAATAAGGACCTGGTTATGAAGATTATATCCATCCTCCTGGCGTTCATGTTAAAACGCATGCCACATTTTTTCCCAGTACCCTAGTCGCATCATCGTCGAAACCTTCGCGAAGGATGGGTACAAATATTTCTTTACAGTGTATTGCCTCAAACTTCTGTGCGGCCCAAGGTCATTTCACCCGTCACTTCGCTCACCTTGTAAAGGAAAACAAACAGGCATTGCAAAAATTTCGAAATGTTTTTGTTTCCTTTTCTTAGAGATTGGGCGACAATTGTTAAAAAAGCTCTGCGTAAGGCAAGTTCTGATGCCAAGCTTGTGCTCATGAGAATAGAACCTCTGGCAATAAAATAAGCTTTTATGCCTGATAAGCAACGACTCTTGCGCCACGCATGTTAAGGAACTCTGGAGGGTGATGAATAATGGCCCTTTCCATCACCGGACGGGAGCAACCGCGATCTTCGGGATTTTACGGGGACGTATGCGAGTGGCGTGTGATGGAATACCTCCTACGTCGTTGCTAAGCGATAGTGGACTGGGTGAGACGGTGTTAAAGGGGGTAGAACGTATATTGAGAGCGCGTCAGAAGAAAATCAATAGAAAATTGACAACGTCTTACGACGCTTGCTGACTTGGGAGTAAGGTAGTGACACTGACGGGATAAGGTATTGCTCTTTTTTAATTACAGTTTCATTGTATTCGTCCCAACTATGCTTCCGTTAGTGTTAAGCTAAACTGTGGAATTTCGCTTCCCCATTGAAGCTTTTTTAAAGGGGGAGGTGCCCATTGCTTTCCCCCAATCCCCAATGCATTTGAGGCACCCGACATGCATAATTTACGGCCCTCCGAAACCGTTATTGAAATTATAACTTCCGATATTAAAAATGAAGTACACTCAAATCATCTATTTTATTAAAAACTACAGTCAGATATCAACCAGGGCAGGCAGGGTTAACTGAATGTAACTAACTTTACGACTTCAATACAGAGAGAAGGACAAGAAACCTTGTGGGTATGCCAGGGAAAACCGATTGGGGAACGCGTCATTAATCAGTTGTAACAAACCCAACGATGTTATGTTCCCGTGTCCCTATCAAAAGTAGTGTTTCTCTCCAAAAAACAGCTGTGTACTTCGTGTAAGTTTTGTGCTCAATAGAATAAGCAGGCACTTATGACCGCAATGTGAGCACGTTGTAGCGAGGCTTTTTAGGCTCCCTGCAGGACTCACCTAACGATGCAGGACACATATTTGGACAGATCTGCTATGTACAAAATGCGCTAAATAAACCAAGGAAAGTTGTCAGGAAAACTGTCGTCAGAAGTGTAGTTTTCGGGATCAAGGCCAAGCCATTCTGTCACCACATCTGTATTTTCGGGAACTAGACGAAATGAGGAACACTTTACTGCTCTGATGTATAGGACGAATGCAGTAAACTGCCATAACTTACTGTATCTGGACCCTTGGTCAAAACTCCAAGAACAAAAGCCCTCGCGTACATTGTGTAGAAGAGCGGATAAAATCTGTGTAACTGAAAATAATGCAGAAGGAAAAAAAAGGTTTTTGAGTAAAAAGTAATTAATGGAGATGTTCCCAATTTCAAGCTGATTTTCTACATATAAAAGCATCAGCTGTCTAGCGCGACGCGTAAAGGAGGGTTCCGATGTTTTTAGCCCGTGCTACGTTCCAGCGCGAGGCCTAAACGAGTTTCCCAGTGTTTTAGTTGCGTGAATACACGAGACGAACGACGAATACGAGGACGACGAGGACGACGAGAGGAGACGCCAACAGCCCCAGCCCCTGAGGGGCTTCGCCACTAATAAACGTCGTAGATTGCGTGGAATGCTCAACATTTTCAACTCAACAGCCCCTGCCATTCTGTCTACTCTGACATTGAGCGACACATGCCATTCGTTCAGAAGAGAGCCTTACTTCCCAAAAAAATCCTAATGTCTTACACAAATCAGTACCACTGCATGTCAAACTGAGTTCACATAGAAGGAGATGTCAGCAGCAGTCATTTGTTACCATTACCAGAGTTTGTACACTACAGGGCCACGTCTGGCCTGGCGATCAGTGAACAAACGAAAATGTAGACTAAACTCACCAGTACCTATTGTAATAATAAAGCTAACCGTATGTGTCCGGAATTGAAAACTATTTTTAATGGCCAAATCACTTGTCAGGTTGAAAAGTGTCCATAATCTAGGATTTCTTCAAAAAAATATTTGCAGAGTGTGGCCGCTTGAGAAGAAACAAAGGCAATAGTTACGGTAAATGTGGCTGATGTGAGTGTCTTTGCTAATAATTAGGGCAGTGAAGTATATTTTGTTGTGGATGTCGCAACATTATACGAACCTAAAAGCACAGTTTCGAATAACAGAGGCCTTGTATTTTTCTTGATTTAGTTTGAAAACGACGCTTTTATTCTCACAAGAATTCAGGCTGCATTCCCTTCGAGTATGCTCTATGTGCTTCAACGAACAATTCAATGCTTCATTGAACAGTGCTTCAATAAGCAATGAACCAACACCGAAGAAAAATGAAACATATTATCAGCGTGGATTTGTTATACTATCACCATGGATAACTGCCGTGTCCTCTCCAACACGTCGCAAGTTTTCTGATGGCAAATTCGAATGTTGCAATGGCTGCACCTCGAGATGGGAGCCTTCGTTATATGAGAAGTCGTCACCGGGCCCATCCAATTTGTAGCTGACCGCATGTTATGTAATATAAGAAAGTCGAGAATAGTAGAAGCTGATCAGCGCCTTCTCTTTGGCGATGCTCATATACGACGGGAAATAGCTTCGGCAGGTTTCACAATCTGTGATTTACGCGGGTAATTTGTGCTGACTACCTAGCAACTCACGTCACTTACAACCTACAGTGCCTCTCTGCAAGGGCAGCATGTAAGTAAATTAAATGGTTTAGGTGACCGTAACTTAAAGCGTGCTTATATAACAAGCGAAGAACATCCTCGACCTGGCAGTTAGAACAGTAGCAGGCATTGTTGGTTACTTAACATAATTGGCGCCTAAGTGGAAACTACCTGCTACAGGGTAGTTTCGTCTAGACTACGGACTGCTATTACTTGATTAGCAGAATTTTCGGGTACCCGAATTGTGTGACGTGACCTAATCTTGTACCTCATTTCCCGCATTTCTCACAGCCTTTACCGGGATTGTCAGAACAATGTCTACAAGATCTTGAGTGTGAATCAGAGTTTCCGAAACAGAAGTGGCGTCAGAAATTTGAAGGTGCAGCTACTGCGGGACCATATCTATGAATGGATACTAAGCACCTAATGAAACATGGATGCCTCTTTGGCCTCTCCTTCGCTTCGTCCTCTGTACTTCAGCCTTTTTAAAAAGGACTCCAGCAGATACAAATGTCTTGCTTTGTCTTAGCCGGAAACCTACGTCCCCGTAAATTTAAAGCTATAGCAATTTACAACGTTGAATTCCAGTGACCAGTTTATGCAGCGTTGTGCAATTTTACAGGCGAAACAGGAACCCTAAGTCGTTATGGTGCAACAATGCCTTAAATCTTTACGAATATAATAACAAGTAAACGACGTTAGGGTCCTAATCCGATTTTACGCGATCTTTTTGTTTCGCCAACCGGTTTGCTTGGTCGGTGATTTTGCCCAAAATTATGTCCACTTTACACTCCAGATCTTCCTCACTCTGCCCTTAGCATGGTCATGAATGTTTGAAGCACTGTATTATCATAGCAACTCCTCGTGGTTCCTGTTGGGCATTTAAAACTCCACGAATATGCAGGACTGGGTCACAATGTTTAACCCGTGCAATAAGGAGCCTATAGCTCAAAATACTCGAGGCCAGTTTTGCTATTTGCTACACGCCCTGTATCTACTTCGGTTGGTGCGTTTTGTCTGTTACTATGCCCGAGAAGATATCGAAGAATCGGTGACCGCTGATACAGAAATAATATTCAAATTGCGGGCGATACTTTCTTTTCATAGTCTCTGCACAAATACAATAAGAGCCCACAAATGGTTTATGCCGGCAGAATACCCGTCCTGTTATATAAGCAAGATGCCTTTTTTCAGAAAATTTTTTAGCGCCTAAGTTGTATGTTGCCAATAACCGGCAAAAAAGTGTCTACGTGCAACACACTTTTCTTTTCCCCGGGACAGGGTGGCTTCAGAAGATTTGGTTTGATTTATCGATTGAGTGATTGATTATGACGTTTTACGTGACAAGGCTGTACAGGGGATGAGCCGCGCCGTAGTGGAGGGCTGCAGGTTAATTTCGACCATTGGAACTTCCTTACCATGCGGTGAAATCTCGAACACACGGGTGTTTTCTCTTTTTGCCTCCATCAAAAAAGCGGCCACCGCGGCCACTTAATCGAAAGTGCATCCTTGGGCTCAGCAGAACAATGCCTTAGCCACCGAATCACGGCGGCAGGTCAGGCTTCAAGATAACTTTTGTGTAACTTGAAGCCGGCTACCTAAGCACTGCTTCGAAACATGACTACGCAATTACAGTGGTGTCTCCAGTTATGTTGGCCTATTTCACTTGAATGCTGACGTTCGGTAGTTTTATGTTTTTCGGTAGTTTTGTAGTTTTTTTTAAGCGCTACACATAAAAATGTTTTATGTGTAGCGCTTACTATTATTCCGATGGATATCTCAAAAATTTTTAAAGTTTTTGTACTAAAAAACGCTTCTGGCACTTAAGTAATACGCACTGAGTATGCAAAGAACAGTTATTTCCGAGGCACTAACGTTGTATGCTGTCTGTTTGGCCCTTTTGAAACACATCACGTTAGACCACATGTAAATATTCACACGTCTTACGAATTTGAGTATTACGAAGTTTGAGTATTGAGTATTTGTGTATTTTGAGAATTGGAGTGTTACGAATTTTGAGTATTACGAATATTCACACGTCTTACGAATGACTCCCCAGTCATTCCCTCGAGCAACTTCTCTCAGAAGATCGGTAGCTTCGCGAGAAGTGTTAGGATGGCTTGCTGTTATATGGACTAAAGAGATCTTGCTTGTCAACCAAACTTTCTCTTCTTCCGGACGTCAATGTTTCCTTCGGGTAAATCTCGTACGCTACCTGCGCACCAAGAATAGGTTGCGCACGGCCAGCTTGCGCTGAAACAGGGTCCTGCCAACTTCCTTCCTCGAATACAATTGCTTTGCGCGGCACACAGGCTTATAGCATTCGTCCGTGAAAACTCTTTACAGGCTAGCCTATCGCGTCCGATTGGCAGCTTTTCTAAGCCGTTCAGAATTTCTTATATTAAACGGAAAGCCATGGACTTTGCGCCTCTTGATTGCTTTATGGTTTTGCCTTCACCTATTACATCTCGACGTTTATCGCCAAACGTTTTTACGAAATAATCGCCCAGATGGCAATAAAGAAGACAGGCGCGCGCATTCTAAACCAGAGTTCAAGCAACACGATTAGCCGACTCAATACTCCTCCAGTTTCTCCCTCAGTGTTTCCAAATGTCGTGAGAAATTCTGGAACGGAAGATAAAGGCGGAAAACCTGGGGGAAAGACGTTAAAGAAAAACGAACAATACTGCACGTGTCCCGGACAGATTTTTGCACGATGGCGCTAAGGTTCCGGTAAAATATAATGTCCGCAATGTGTTCTCTACCAAAAGAAATGGCGGAAAAGCATGTCATTGTGACGAAAGAAAAGCAGGAATCATGCTCCCTAAACCGTGTACACAATACAAACGAGTCAGATAGCGCTGGTATTTACACTATACAGCTTAACAACGAATGGGTGTGCTTTGGCCAAACGAGCCGTTCTTTCTATGATCCATGGAGATGATCGGTGGGCAGATAGCAGCAACGTACAATTGGCAGGCCTCTGCAAGGCGAACATTTAGCCTCACTTCTAGATAGGAGAAATGTTCCCAATTAGGGAAAAAACCAAATGTAAGAAAAATGTTTCATTAGAATAATATAAAATAATAGAAAAATAGAATAGAAAGCTGGCAGAAATTCAGTACCGACTGACGGATAGAGCTACTTCGGAATTTCAATTTCTTTTAATCTTGTTCAGTTTCTTCAGTGTCTTCCTACTGTACTTTCGTATTTCCAATAAATATGCGTTTGCGAGTACGCATACAGTACAGTGATCCTGTATTTGCATCACCAATTCTATTCGTCGTTATCATTTTGTTTTCTGAAGGTGCATCGATGGTGTAGTTAGAAAAACAATTACCGTATATTACCCCAATGACGTCAAACCGCCAAAAATCGCATTTGCATTTAAATAAACAGCAGTTGTCTGCGCGTGCATTTGGGCATTTTTGATTTATTTTATCTTGCTCAATCGCCACTGCACTGTTATTTACTCAACCATCTTTTTCAGCAACAAGTTTTATCAATCGCCAAAAAAGTCATGGGACTCTAAATCAGCAAAAATGTCAAGCTCTATGGTGCGAGCACGTCCCCA
Organism: Haemaphysalis longicornis; assembly: GCF_048455015.1. Classification (NCBI taxonomy): domain Eukaryota; kingdom Metazoa; phylum Arthropoda; class Arachnida; order Ixodida; family Ixodidae; genus Haemaphysalis; species Haemaphysalis longicornis. The sequence goes on along the minus strand of NW_027526407.1, from coordinate 37,153,822 downwards.
CGAACAGGGGCAAAACATGACCCTAAGTTCCTGCAAAAACGTCTTGTCCTGGTCGCTTGCCTTTTGAAGGAGACCATTGTCCTAGGACAGTTTCGTCAAAAAAAAAAAAGAAATGTGTACTAAATAAAACAAAGTTGAATAGTGCCTCCACGACAAAAAAGTTCAGATGGAGCGTAATACCTCACTCAGAAAAGGGAAAAGAGTGTAAAAGTACTCGATTTTACACGGAGCGCAATGTCTGTCTTCACGTTCTCTTGTTAACAAGTTATGCATGCCATCACCACACCCTGCGAGACGGAAAAGCACACCATTGTGTATGTAGGACTTTGCCTGCATACGCACGTGTTTTGTTCTAATGCGTTTCTTCCTTAAGAATGGCCACGTCCAAAAAACTGATAATTTCACAGAGATTTTAAGCAATATAAAACTTAAAAGTTTCTGACAGGCATTGTCCTTGAAGAATGTCAAGGAGATAAGGAGGGAGAGGCGTGGGGGTAATGACGCAGGTTTGAACTATGCATCGTGATTGTGAGGTATTCTTTCTCCACGTTGACTCTAAGAGATGACAACTTGATGTCATGACAAAGCAAAGCGTTTGCAACCATTGTTTCTCAGTCGATCGCAATGACGATGGTCTTGAACATGCACTGATGTTACGATGAAAAAAAATGTCCAGTGGGTGCTTGAGAGGGAGAAGCTTCTTGAAAGTTATACACTGCGATTACTGCTTTGCATATAAAATAACCATTTACTTTAAAGTTCCTACAAATGTTGTTGATAAAAAGAGAAGCCATTGCCTCTGCTTTTCATGCCAATTTACATACGAAACAATAAAGCTATTTTCATGTTAGTTACTAACGACACCCAACTGAATTGTTTTGACCAGAGAAATATTTCATTTGTAATTCTAACTTGGAGGTAGTATAAATTACGTAAGTCAAAATTAATAACAGGTGACTTTATTGGTAGCGTCAAACAAAATATAACTCTTTCATCTTGCATAATACCTTCATTTATTACGTGACTGGTTGAAACTTCGCACGAAAGCAATCACTGGAGAAATTTCGGAGAGGCCGTTGTCCTGCATTGGACACAAATAGGCTCTTGATGATTACGACACTGATCTCTACTGCTGATAGATTTAGACTGTGTTGCCAATCGACCTAAATTCTCCTTATCCAGTTAATCAAAAGTTTGGGCGTTCGTCAATGAAAGACGGTCACATAGACTGCAGATATTCCCTGGTATTCCCAACAAACTGTTCGGGCAGTTCAGCTGCCGGCTATCAGACGACATCATCAATGGCTGGATCCCTGGATCGTGTTCATTTAACTCGGCTCACTCACCCTGATAATAAGTGAGCGGCCTGCTTCCAATGCCCCATTGTCACAATTACCCATCGGCCCCTATTACGACTACGCTTTTTTTAGTGATCGCAACATTTTGGGTCGACCGGATAGTAAAGGCCATTAATCATTTTGGCTTATTCTGCATATACAGACGATGAAAATCGTGAGCTGGATTTATGAGTGCAAGCCGCATGATGATGCGATCAGTGCCTTTAAAGAGCTGACGCGGTAAAACGTTTTAAAAATGCAACAATTGTGGGCTGCGCCACAGTTAACAAAAAGGTGTACACATATTTTCTTCTAATCGAATAACACTTCTTTCGGTAGGTGTACGTAGATTCTATTAGTTAGGCATGAGTAAAATAGGAAATAAACTAGTTCTTGTTAACAAGGTATACTCGTTCATTGTGAATGCTGACTGAAAAATATTTCGTGGGCCTGAACAAAATTTTTGTTTCATACCGGGAAACAAACCTCTAACATCCGAGTTGCTTTGAACCTTGGTTTCGACAGAGAAGACGGAGTCTTGAAGAAGAAGGGTGATTTATTTCGAAAGGGGAGCAACGACTCTCCCTAATGTACCTCCCTGGCGACCAGTTGAGATGGCGGGGAATGCCCTCCTTTCTTGATCGAACACCGTGCCAGTTTCAGACAAGCAATGCATAACTGCGCATCTCGAAGCAGCGAAAGATCACTTGCGCAGCACCGGAGAACAATACCGCGGCTAGAAAGCGCGCAGCTGCATGAACGATCCTTTGCGGATGTACCCAAAGCGGGAGGTAAATGGTGGCTCGAGTGGTCTCAATCGCCTTTAGGTAGCCTTGTTCCAGAGTCATCAAGCGCTGGGATTGCGAATGTCATCGGCTACTAGCCAACAGGTACTTAGGAAACTACAGTACCCAGTGATCCCATCACGACATTGCACCGCGGTCGGTACTTCTACGCTCCATCTAATACGTTGTCTTGAAGTGACCGTGCTCTTCTCCCCCTTGATGTGCGTTTGTGATCACTTCGTTCCTCCCCGAGAAAGCCTTCTGACGCATACTAGACATTGTGGATGGAGCCAGAGTAATAATCGGGTGTTCTGTTCTGAAGCACTCGATGCTACCGACTATACCATACAGAGACGCAGCCGTGACCGAAAAGCAGCGGCAACCTATTTCGACAAATGTTAAAACAGAAATTTCCAAGCAGGTCGGTGCGCCTAACGGAGATGGCTGGACCGTGACCGCAGTCGTCGTGGACGTGCGGTGTGCATCTTGTGCGAATATGTTTTTGGTGTATGACGAAAAAACGGCAAAGGAGCCTGGCGGTTATCCAGTAATTGTACCGCCCTTGGAAAAGCCACGTAAGCAGCAGAGCGTGTCGATGTGCCCGGAATGCGTGTCGGTGCGGCGGAAAGAGGATGACAGATCAATCGGATAGATATCGGTTCCATAACGCGAGGGATCCAGGTTCGATTCCGACCACCTGAGGTGTTCTTTTTTGTTTTCAATTAGATGCAGATGTATTCTTCTCCATCGCTGCTAACCAGTACCCCTTAAGCCTGTCGGGTAGCCAGTAATTAAGATGGCGGTTTTAAGGTGCAAAGGCTTCCGTTCGATCCTCGGGAATTCCCTAACCACATTTTTTTTTTATAAACGTGTAACTCCAACTTTTCGGACGGGGAACCATCCTTCTTCAAAAATAAATATATATACACATTGTTTCGTATATATTCGTGTAAGTACCCACGGAAATACAGGGGGCGCTTAGAAACACTCTTGTCGAATCTTTGGCACCAGGCTGTGTCTCCCCTATTGTGAAAAGCTTAGCCTGTTTCTTCACAATCTCGTAAGACTCATCGTTTTCTTTGTACACTGCTTGCTTCTGAAGTCTACGTCATAACCTTGAGAAATTTCATTTGGTTTTCTGCCCTGGCCAAATTCCTGTGTGGCGAGCTTTGACATCCCTGGTGTCGCCTTGAACAAGTCCCTGTTTTAAAAGACGATAGTCTTTCTTGGGCTACATCAACGGGAAAAATTTGGTTTTCCTGTCTGTCTGTCTGTCTGTCACTCGATTCAGCCATATAATTTAGCGATTCAACCATATAAGCCTGTCTGTCTGTCACTCCATTCAAACATATAAGACTATTGCTTCGCAATAGTCCTGTAAGTCTAAGTCCGGTTTCAATGTTCATACTTGTCAGCATTCTTGAACAAGACATTACGGAAATATAAGGCAGAAAATCAATAGATGAGTGATATCTGCAGCGTACCTTTATTAAAAAATTCCGGTTGCTTGCTTTTTGCGATAGCAAATAAAGTGCTACATCAACTGCACAAACCCCTCGCCTACTGTTCTGCGTTCCGCTTGGAACGCTTGTGGAGTAAGACAAGGTGGCTCCCTAAACGTTGTAGTCGGGTGCCTCGATTCACGCGTGTCGTTGCCGTATGGCAGCAATGGCATCGAAGAACCGGACTTGGGGTAGTGGAACATGGTAACTTTAAATTGACTTGAGCAAACCTCTAACGTGTTATCTTGTAAGGAACGAGACGTGAGAGGAACACCATGAGAGGACAGCGGGAAAGAGAAGGGATGCATTTACTTGCAAGGGCGTCGATCGACTATCGTCTAGCGACGACATTTTCAACGAAAAGAGCCCAATACGCGGCCACGCGTGGCCACAGGGACCAATGCTGTCGTGTTTCCAATTTCCGAAGTGAAGGCAAAGCGGGGCAGAACTTTCGCACAACCTGCACAAGGTAAATTTAGGAATTCGAACATAGGATTTTCGCACGAGAGATACCCTAATTGTTCTTGAAGGTGGATCACAGTGCATTGAGCGCCAATCAGACGATACACAAAACAATCCTTAACTTTTATATTTTTACATTTACGTTTAATTTTTGGTAAATTATATCGTATATCGTGTATGAAGCTGCCTCGGGGTGGAAATGCGGCTATTTGCTGACGACTGTGCCCTTTTTGAAACATCAGACGTCCAAATCACCAGGAATACATTTCTAGATTCCTGAGTAGCATAACGAATTAGCGCTCCCGCTGAGTAATGGTTTTAAAAACCGATAAAAGTGCCCTAATGCCCATCACCCGCAGGAAATGACATTTGAGCTCTAAGAACTTGTTTGAGTGGTCACTGTTAAAAGAGGTCCCGTCTGTCCAATATTTGATTTTTACATTACAAATACTTTATCATGGAATGGTCGCACTGACAACGCAGGTTCAGCTGCTTTATGTAAGATGCGTTTCTAAGACAATCCTAAATACGCTCCCACTAACTTTAAGACGTTGAGTTATTTTGTTTAGTTAGAACAAAGCTCGAGTACGCGTGTATAGCTTGGGATTCGTTTACATCTTCAAACATCACTAGTTTGAAAAAATTCAAAGGAATGCCGTTAGATCCTCATGTTCTAAATTTTGGCCTTGTGACCCCCAACACCGCACAAAACGGTTTTATTGTGGGATATTAAAATTCGTATACTTCAGGCACGTCGGAGCACACTCCGTTTAGATTTACTTTCCTATTTCAGTAACAGAAATCTTGGGCTCGACCAAAGCATTTACCTAACTCCTCTTTCAAGCCGAAATTTACGCCATGATCCCCCGGAAAAGTTTACGCCGTATTTCGCTCGCAGAGAGCTATCCAAATTTTTCGCTTTTTCCCCAGAGGATAAATTATCCGAACACATGATGTTCAATGCCGTAGTGTTCTCCCCTTACTGCCCTACCCGTGTTTCCGTAGTGTTCCCCCTTGATGTTCTCGTGTTTACTGTGTAGTTTATTGTAGTTTTTTTGTTTATTCTGTTTGCAGAGCACCTCTCCTACTGGTACCTATAAAACGGCAGTCTGTAGTAGGGAATAAATAAATAAATAAATAAATAACTTAATAAATAAATAAATAAATAAATAAAATTAAAAAAATAAATCGCAGTGCCTGGATTGCCATTTTTGCTGAAAATAAGGATTGTCGCGTCCCATGGCAACACACAGCTGTTTTGTCATTTCGAAGAGGTGGCTTGATGAAAGGCTATGGTAATTTGAAATATTCTTATCTTCAGACGCGCGTAATATATAAACTATAAAAGGTCATTATTGACTCAAGGTGACCTATTGGATTATTTATCGCTGCTGGTTCTTGCAACACTAAAACTGCAGAGACCGCTTTGAAAAAAAAACCAGGCCATTTCTACAAACGTGAAACCGGGGGAAGGGAGGCATGCAGTGTATAAGTGTATGGTACGGCTTCGGTTATGCCGTTTTGATGTATGATACGGCTTCGAGGTTATGATGAAGTGTGTATTACCGTTTCTATTCTGAAGCTCGGCGTCTTAGGCGTTTGCGCCTTGTCGTTTATGCCAACGGAGATGAAATCGTTGGTGGGCAGAGGTATACAGCTTTGCTGTGAAAGTCTCGTGTCTTTCCATCACGAAGCGTTGAAGCGCGAGGCGTTGAAAAAAACTGGTGCCACCTTATGTTTTTTAGTACGCGTTTTTGCCCATGGAGATGAAACGTCCTAGCGCTTGGAGTTGGAAAACAAGTGTCCCGGGGTATTCTTCTAGTACGCGTTACGTTCTAGCGCAAGGCATTGGAAAACAAGTGTCTCAGAGTTTTAGTGCCGCAACAACATGAGACGACGACAGCCCAAGCGGCTAATGTGTTTCGCCCCTAAAATGCTGGATGCTGCTGAGCACGAGGTCGCGGGTTCGATTCCCGGCCGCGGCGGCCGCTTTTCTGATGGAGGCGAGAAGCAAAAACGCCCGTGTGTCCGAGATTTCGGCGCACGTTAAAGATCCCCAGGTGGTCAAAATTATTCCGGAGCCCTCCACTACGGCGCGCCTCATCGCCTGCGTTGCGTCGGCGCGTTAAACCCCCACAATCAATCAATCAATCAATCAAAATGCTGGACGTGTAAATTGAGGAACAGCCTCGAATGCCTTTGAGGGCATGTTCCCTGAAGCGCTTGAGCCCATTCTTCTTTTGCTTGGGCGCATGGCTGCCCTGGGCTATTTTTCGAAAGGTAAAAAAATTTAACGATCCCAGCATATCACTTCAAATATGATCGCAATTTTCTTCCGCTTCCTTCATTATGTGGCGTCTTGCTCTAGGGCACGAAGTACTTTATTCCGTCGCCTTGCAATATGATTAAACAGAGAACTACAGCAAAAATGAGAATGCATTTCTCGGTCTTTTCCTCTCGGTTATTTACAAAACATGCCCGTAGGCGTTCACCAAAATTTTACCACCGTAGTGCGCTTCCACCCCTTAACGCAACAACGCGCTCCCGGTCGACAGGGCCGTGCGAAAGCCGCATAAAGCAACTTCTCGTGGGAGCCTTTCCGTCTCCCTATTTTTAGGTTATCTCTTCTTCAACGTCTCTCTCCCTCGTTCCTACTACCTGGCCTGCTGTGTGTTTGTTTATTTTTTGCAATGACGTTGCGCTTGTTGCTTCCCACCCTTTTTAAAAGTACGGGGTGATATTCCTAAACCCAGCACGAGCGAGCACATGTCTTTACGCCGCAGGATACAAGGCTATAGCGCACTCGGTGGAAAGCAGCGCAAGAGCTCCCGTTTTTCTACCTACGGTGTGTTCATATTTTGCGGCGTTACGCGTACATCCCTCTTTGTTGATCTACATAACTTTACATCTCTCTCTCTAGTTCGCTGTCGTTTAACGGTCGCTGACAAGGAACGCTGATAAGCCACGCATTCTGCAACATTCGTAACGTTATGTCTTCGCTGCTGTAGGCAGTGGGCATTTGACGATGCGGGAGTATGTAGTGAGTCAAAGAAAGTGACCGCTGATGGCCTTCCTTCACTGCACACAGAACATGTTACGATCATAGGTAAGAGAAAATCAGAAACGCGAAATCAGAACCAGAGTGACGAAGTGCTTCGAGAAATTCTGGGCCGCTAGATTTTTTGAGCCACAAAAATAAAATGAGGGTTCTGCCGTGGCAGCTGCGAACCAGGGTAATGAAACACCACGCTTTGACAGGCCATTCAGACTTCGCAATAGATTTGCGGGATAAGGATTGTTTAGGCCTGCAATCTGGCGGGTGCCACGACATCTCAGCAGTCACCTAAAAGGAGTGCGCTGAAATGCATTGCGGAGGTCCGCCGTAGAACAAAGCAGGGGTTGTCGTGAATAGTTAACCAAATCGGGCTGTTTGAATGTGGTTTTGTTGCATTTCTGATGATGAGAAATGCATTGGGTTTTATGCTTAGGTGTTTACTCAGCTCATACTCATCATTCGAATTGCATTGGCCAGGTTTTTTTATATCTGCAGTTGGTGTAATTGAATGCATGCACACTTTTCGAAAGGTGACTGCTGCAGTGTTGTTTGTTTATAATAAAAAAGTGCACTCTATTGTTAACTAGTGCTCTGGAAATCCCACTTCAACAGCGAAAATGCCAGGGGACATTTTCTTTAGTCTTCTAAAGGCACACTAAAACAACCTCGATATATTTTTAGTGGACATGAGCATGCGGTATCCGTCGTAAGGAAAGGATTTTCAGGCACGGGCTACCCTCATGTAATATCGTTCGCGGCAGCTTTACACACCACGAGGCAGAATGACAGCCTCGTGAGAGCCCTGAGAATGACATTTTATTTTAGTCAATTATTGTGAGTTTCAAACTCAAGTTCACGTGGAGCTCGTTCTCTATTTTAAGTATGCTTTTATCGGTATACATTACGTTGCCAGGCATCTTTAACTCACAATGTCAAACCGGCGGTCTTTGTCCTTTCAGCATTTAACTTGTACATACCTCAGGGTGATATGGAGTGGATGCGAAGCGGTTCTGATTTCAAGATATGCATCTGGCAGAGGAAGGCCGAGGTAAACGACGAAGATCCCCTTATTCCCCATGTTACGAGCACATTACATATATTTCGAGAAAACGTGTCTATTGTCTGCATAGCAGTGCCACTCGCCCGATGGCAGTAGAGGATACAAACATGCCCTCCGAGGAGATTTGAAAAGTTCGTGTACTGCTGTCGGTTTTATTTTTATTGTCCCTAAATTTTACTATAAAGAGAACGTCATGTCGAGCAGCAGCCTTTGTATCAGCCGTGGTTAGCCTGTGGACTATTTTTTTATCTTTCGGTTTTATGAGTTACGAAGACGGCAAATAATCATGTTTTAAGAACAAGGAAAGCCAACAGATTTCCTCCTAAACAGCTGTGTTCGCACTTTTATTCAGTCCATCGTTCGAATTGTTATTGCATTGAGGTTACATGCTGTATTTTGCACCAGCATCCGTTATTTACTGTCTGTATATACATAGTGGTTACCTTATGCATTTCCTCGGGTTAGTGTTGCTTCCTGGGGAATTTACAAATATAAAACGTTACTTACATTCGGACACAATGTGTACCGCCAAAGCAGTTGCTGCATTGCGTTTCGTCCGTCTGTCGAAGAAAAAAACTCGAGGGCTTCGCATTAAAAAGTCCCCACGGAAAGAGAAATTGATTCGAACATCGAGGTTGATTTCTTGCCCGTGTCGGCCCTATTTTTCTGTGAACAGTAAAACAGCATTGAAAAAAGGGTGATGCCTCACGGAACCTTTTCTGATGTAATGATGGCGGGGGGGTGGCTTGATGTCTTGATTCCTAAAAATACTTCGTATACCATCAGCCCAGACAATTTATGCCAGAATTTTTATTTCCTCACTTCTACAAATACTCGTGGTTCAATAAAGTAAAATATTCTTTATCAAAAGAACAACTACTAGCAGCTTGAAAGAAATGCTTCCACCCAGCACGCCAAGTAATCAATACTTCTTACCACGAGCTGTTTGACCTCAAATAAGTGACAATATTGTTACATAGGTGCACTTGTAGTTTTACCTATTTCGGCAAGCGCACCTACTGCTAGTCTAAAAACTCAACACAATCTAGCAGATTAGGTTTGAACAAGTATAGCACAGTATTAAGCCTAATCACATGTCCTCAAAAAACCAGAAGATTAGCTACAAAGTTCTTGAAGATGATTGGGCTTTTGTCAATTATTTGCAAATGTGCGTGCGACGTGATTGAGGGCAGCGCTGATGATTACGTGTCTGTATTGTGGAAAACATTCTTTACCAACTACCCTCTCGATACAACTTGCGTATCGTGACTTGTAATACACAAGGACTGGCAGTAGCCTTTCGTTTACTATTCGCACGCTTTACGAAGGGACAGAGATTGCATACGCACCTGCGATGACCCCTGATTGCGGAATATGTCTGCGTAGCCTCCGCCCGCGGAGCGACAATTTCTGCCGATTGGCGTGTTTAAAGAGCCGACGAAACGAGGCTTGAGGGCCCGCTGAATCTCCGAGTACTTATTCTACAAAATAGAGATCACCGATCCTTTTATTCCCGCTCTTCCTCCTCAGAGCGAACGACCCATATTTGCCTCGCTGAAGGGGCGAAGAAGGAGGTGACCGTCACACTGAGCGATTGGACTTCATGGTAAATAGAGTTTTGCTCCTGCTCCTCATCCTGTGTGGCGTATAGGCTCGCTTCCATGTGAACGGCTTTGAAAGACGACAGTCTTCTGACGCCAATATTACGTAGCAGCATGCCGCCTCTCCACGGTGCGCCAGTTACTTTCTTCTACTCCCAGCTCTCTCCTGTCACAATTAACACAATGGAGGCTTGGACAGGCAGTGCAAGTTTTTCTTGTTTGTTGGGGCCGGCTCAATCTATTATAACGTTCGTTACAGTTGGGTTTGGAAAGTCGCCACGAGGTCTTGGCTTGGACGCGAGCCCTTTTTGTATGTTTGGTTAACATATCGTTTTGAATGCATGCTTTCATTTACAACTGCAAAAATCGAGCGAAAATCCATTTTTGCTAACAGACCTTTGCTAGAACAACTTTCCTATTGATGGTTTGCCCAATATATACCTCAGTTTTCTTTTTGCTGGACAATATAGACGTGCATGAAGTACGGCACCGGACCGGGTGGTTTGAAAATCTTGTCGTTGCAGAATTTTTACATTAAGGTTAGTTAAAATAACAATAATAACGCTTTAGTCAATGTTTATGTACGTGATGTATTTATTGCCACAACTGAGCACGCAGTGCTTGTGAGTGGGCAGGCAGATAGGCGGCGCAGCATCCGTCCAATGACGCAAAAAATTGAAATAAAAGAAAACAACCAAGAAAAAATAAAGAAGAAAAAATACATCTATGTATACTGTTTTCCACTGCCGATGCCTCTTTCGCTATTTTATAACCTTTGAAAGATGCATCGGCAGTAGAGAGGTGTATAAAGGCATAAGAGTATAGTAGAGCGGCAGTGTAGACTATACAAGTGGGCCATTCATCAACTGTTTTAGGGGCGAAGCTCCTTAGGGCGTGGGTCTGTCCATCCTCGACGTATGTATGTAGCCACCTCTAGTTTAGTTCTTGGATTGTTTACTAGATGGCGTGGCTACCTCTAGCTTAGTTCTTGGATTGTTTACTAGATGGCGGTACTTGTATATGATGAAAAGATGCGCTTGGATTGTTTACTAGATGGCGTGGCTACCTCTAGTTTAGTTCTTGGATTGTTTACTAGATGGCGGGGAGCGTTGTAATAAGATCCGTTCGCTGTTGGCGCGCGCTCGGAGTCGCCCGATGGATAAGGCTGCAGATGTGCGAGCCCGCGAGGCAGAAGCGCTCCGTGAAGCTGCGCGACGCCGCCGCCAAGATCCTGCCGTACGAGAGCGGGAGGCCGAAGCGTGTCGTCTGGCTGCGCGACGACGCCGCCAAGATCCCAGCGTTCGAGAACGAGAGGCCCAAGCGTCACGGCAACGGCGCGAGGACCCTGCCGTACGCGAAGCGGCACGGCTGCGGCGCGAAGAGGATCTCCAAAACGTCAGAGAACGGGAAGCGGCGAGAAAGCGCGCGTATTGGCAGGCAGACCCCGATGCAGTGAGAGCTCGTGAGGCGTCTGCAAAACGCATCAGGCGAGCTCAGCCCCAAGGTGCCGACGCGCGGTTTAAGCGAGACTTTGTAGACGTTACGTTCGGACACAGATGTAGTGGGCGAACTTTCACTGAAGAGTCACGGTTTTACCGATGATTTCCCCTCAGGAGCTTCGCCCACTCATCATCATTCACCCCGTGGATATGCTGTGAATTTTCTTTTTTTAGGCAACTGCTAAGCCACTATATACATACCCTGAACTGCTGGTCTACGTCCACAGAGACATCGGTCTACATCCACGCAGATCATCTGCTGGATCCCAGCCATACAGTCGAACACGGATATATCGAACTCCAAGGGGATCGCGAAATAGTTCGATATATGAAAAATTCGATATAAAAACAATGGGCTCTGAGACATCACCTATGGCGGACGATCACTTACCGATCGTCGCATTCAAGAATGACAACTAATTCCGCACTCACGACGCAACAGGGCGCTTTATTTCCGTGAACGAAAAATCGCTGATCTTGGCCTGCTTCTTCGTACTGGAAATGAAATTAAAGACGCTGGTCTCGATCTTCTAGAGGCTGCACAACTAGAAAATTCCAGCAGTACGCTGCGCCTTCGCACACCATGCACAACACGCACGCAAAAGAACAGTGTGCACGTACCACAAGAACTTTGAAGGTAACACTTCCAAGGCTCTCTGAACGGACTCCGACAAAGCGCTCGCGATGGTCATCTCCGAGGGAAACAGTGATCTCCGAAAGGTGCGGGACAACTCGCCAAACAGCAGCAAAATGCAAAAGAAGGAGGCCGACAGCGCCTTCGTTCCCTCTTCCCTTTCCCTAGACGACATCGGGGGAAGACAGACCCAGAGAGAGAAAAAAAAACCTTTTTCGGCAAGCCGGGGAACGTACGCAGCCGCAAAACAAAACAAAAAAAAGGACGTGCGCAGTCGGGGCATCCTAGCGTCACTATAAGCGTAGCTTATTTAGTGACGCTAGGGCATCCCTACCTGGCATTGTCACATTTTCCGAGCATTCGGGCTTGTGTGCCTAGAGAGATTTAGCATACCGGGCTGCTCCGTCCGCTAACGCTACGGCGGCCGGTAGCGTGGCCCGACTGGGCAAGCGCAAATTCGTTCCGGTAGGGAGGATTAGTTCCGCAAGCCGTTCTTCGCCATGCCCGCGCATTCCTCCATATCCTCCTCAACCTCAATCGGGGGTGCAGCGACCATCGAAGAGCACCTTCCAGCTCGCGCGGCGTTCGATATACGCAATGTTGGGAAAAATACGGTTCGATATAAACGTACGAATTCCTATACTTTTACACAGAATTTTCAAGGGGATAATTTATGAGTTCGATATAGACAATAATTCGATATAGCCGTGTTCGATATATCCGTGTTCGACTGTATATAGTTTACTGTAAAGCATACGATGACACAATGGTACATAGAATATAGGTGTGTTATATAAAAAATCCCCTTGATGCAGACGTAACTTTTTTCTAGTGTCGTTCGCATATATATCAAAGGAGCAAGGAGTTATCACGTAGTCCTCCGAAAAGGTTATGCAGGACAGATCTGGCGATGTGTACTCAGGAACTCAAGCGCATATTAGGCTACCCATTTTTCATCCTGAATCCTAATGCCAGCCGCCAACTGGGCTCAGACGATCTCGTGCAAAGGAGAATTGACTTATCGATCAAAAGTTGGTCTCAGCCGCCAAGCAGGTCGCTGATCAAGGGCCTTGGCAGAAAGACGAATTATTTGCATGCCGAGTGTCTGAAAGCCATTGCACTTCCGAACAAATAGATGGGTGGCTACGGTGTCTGGCCAGACAGCACACAAAGGTTCGGCGCTGGGTTATTGCGTCCGGTAAGTGGACCGCGTGGAGGGCCTAGCCGAAGGCCAGTAAAGAGGCCCCTGTTCACTTCATCATTTAATCATTACACGGTAGCTAACTCCTGTGATGAGTACTCAAACTACCGATTTTTGCATGATAAAGCAAGAAACCTTTTTCGGAACAGGATTGGCCAACGCAATGAAGCGCCTGTCGCCATGCCAGTGACTAATGACTGCCGCCACGATCTTTCCGGTAGACAAGGTGGTTAGGGAAGTAGTCTTGTTTGATTTTGTCATCACTTTATCTCCAGACGTCTCACTTAGTTCAGAGACAGAACTGATGGCCTGGGACAACGGCAAGGATTCATAGCTGTATGTGAGGAATTATTAGCTAGCACACATTGTGGCTTTAGTGCATATTATTTCAACAACGACTGATTTTGTTGGCAGCAGTTCTTTGGCGTAAATATTTCGTGTATATTGACACAGCAGAAGTCGTTAGGGTTTATCTTCTGCGAACAAAATATGGATGCATTTTAAACTTATCGAGCACTGTCGCATTCTCACAACACTACAACTGAAAAATTGGGTAAGAATTCTGTAAGGGCGAAGAGAAGGCCACCGACGGTATTTTTCTTGAAACCTTTTGCCAGCTGCAGGCCGTTCGTACATGCAGTTACCGAACATGTAAGCCAAAAATAACAAAGCCATTAAAAAACCTTGCGATACACTAACCACATTTTAAACAGGAATGCCTACCACAGGAATTGGCTACAGGACATAGACTGGCACCAGCCAAGTCGCATCGCGAGACAAAAGGCAAAATTTAGGGTTACCAGCTTCTAAACTTAAAAAAAGCACTTTCGGCCGGCACTGTTTCCTGGGCACTATGATTTCATTTACAAACTGTAAGATCTGCGTTATGCTACAGGAGATGTTCCCCACTACGGTGGCCGGGTGCCGAAACGGCTCGGTTATTTTGTATGTGCGCTTGTTGTGAGAGAGTGTTCCTTTAGATTTGACCAGAATTTCTGTTTACTGACTAGATTTGGCCTTCCTAGCACTTGGCGTGTTTGTTGGACGCAAAGGTGTCAGTCGAAGTCACGGGCGCCCGCACCCAATCGCGAAACCGGAAAACCAGTCCCGGTTCAGATCGGCTTTATTTGTCAATGTCCCTTTATTTGTATGTATGCTTCTTCCGTCCGTATCTCCCTGGCTGCGAGGCATTTGCAATAGGTCCACGGCGACATTCGGGACCAACTGCCAGACGCCGGGTACCACTGACAGGGTTTGCTCCGAAAGGAGCGGGAAGAATCAGCTGCAGCAGTTTTTCTCGTCTCCCAATTCACGCCTGGGGCAAACATGTGCCTCACTCGTCTACGTATTTCACAACTGGTAAGACGTAGGTAACTAGCCCAAGTCTGATGCATGGGACGCTGGCTTCGTTTCTCCAAGTCTATCCGGTTTTTTTTATTCTGAAGCGGTACTGGAATAGTGGGTGCTGCTTTATACCACTGATTTTGGAAGGAATGTTAGAATGAGGCGGTAACTCGTAAACTCTGTTACATATAGGTGGAACTAATATGAAGTAGTAGCCAGAAGACACCTACAAAACCAACTGAAATAAATACGCGTCTTTGTGTAGCGTGGAAGGGTCAGGATTGAGAATAAACTGCTTTTGTCATTCAATTCACTCTGATAAAAGACCGCCAGAAGCCGTTTGCTCAGAAGGGAGCAATATTGACAAAAAGCAATACAAATTTAACAAACAAAGCATGGCTGCTGCGTGGCGAAGTGAGTACACGTTGAATGAGATCTTAGCAGCTGCCATTGTCGGCCGTTACCATCGTTTCTGTGGTGTGACTACATCTGCACTGTAGAGCAGTCAACATTGCAACACGTAAAATCTAATGAGGACTACCAGTAAAGCCAACCGTTCTAAATCCGGACTTGAGTATAATTTTTATGGTGAAATAACATTTCGGTTTGACCGTGGTCGATCATCTACCATTGTTTGAAAATGTTGTAAGATTATGCCACGTCAGAAGAAAAAAAAGCATAGTTATGGTAAATCTGGCTGCTGGAAACGCCATTCCTAATAATTTCGGGAAGGATCAAATTATATATCTGAGGTTTACTTTGTTGTAGATCTCGCAACAATATGCGCACATACAAGCAAATGTTTAAAAAACGAAGACGTTGTATTTCGTATTCAGTTGTAAAACGACGCGTTTGACATCAGAATAATGCAGGCTGTATTCTTCTGGCATATGCTGCGTGTGCTTTACGGAACAATTGTTACAGCACGAACATAGAGAATAATAAAACACGTTATCAGAGTCGATTTGTTATACTAGCACCATGGATAATTGCCGTGTCCCCTTCAACACGTCGCAAGTTGTGTGATTGCAAATTGACATGTTGCAATATCTGCAGGACGAGACGGCCGCCTTCGTTATATGAGAAGTCTTGAACGCGCCCATTCAATTTGTAGCTGAACGCACGTTACGTAATACCAGAAAGTCGTCAATATAGAAGCTGATCAGCGCCTTCCCTTTGGTAATGCCATTAGAGACGACGGGACCTCGCTTCGTCGTGTTTCGAAATCTGTGAAGTACGTGGCCAGTTTGTGCCGGTAACCTAGCAACTCGCCCAGGTGACCACCCTCAGCACCTCTATGCAGGGGGAGCATGTAAGTAAATTAAACGCCTTAGGCGACCGTGACTTAAGACCTCATTTATCTACATAGCGGAGAACATACACGACCAGGAAGCTAAAATTGCCGGCTTAGTGGACACTACCAGCAATAGGATAGTTCTTTCTAGACGACGGGCTGTTTTTTGTTGATTACCAACGTTTCCAAGAACCCGAATTGTTTTACGTGGGTTGATCTGGTATCTGAATGTCACACTTCCGAAAGCCGCTACTGAAAATCTGAGAGCAATGCAAAAATGACGCTTCAAGGAAACATTCTGGATGTTCGGCTGAGCTCTCGAAAAAGTCGTAGGGGCAGAAAATTGAACGTGAGCCCCTGCGAAACTTATCTTTAACTTGTTACTGAACACCTAATAAACCTTGGATGCACCTCTGACGTCTCTTTCGTCCCCACCACTTCCGCGGGCGGAAAAAGGGCTGCAGCAGGTGTACATTTTTTGTTTCGTCTTACCCGGAATCGTAGTCCCGCTCCCATAAAGAAACATCGCTTACGACGTTTAGTTGTAGCTATATGCTCTTTACAAAAGGTTGAATTATTGTGACCAGTTTCTCATGCTTTGCGCAGGTTTACTAGCGGATGGATCCGAAGGGCTTGTGCCACTGTCTTTTTTTCAAATGGGGGTTCATTTCTGGGCGTGTATTTGTGGCCACGCATTTGACATGAACTTCCCGATACATTTCAGTCCAGGGACTCGACATTGCATTACTCTATTTACTTAAAAAAGATTCCCCCGCATTTCCCCGAAGGGGAGTATGAGGAAGTGCGAAGCACGGGTTGATGCTATGAGGGGGAGTTTGTTGAAGTTTGGTGGCATTTTGCCCGTTAGTTACATTAACACCCCCTCGTGATCACGTTCGGCTTAACACGCCTCGTTTGTCCCTCTGCGGAAATCTTGGTGAATTAACGTGTATGTTCGAGAGATGTTCGAAAGGGAATGTAATCACGCACACACACACACACACACACGCAAAGTAAAGTGAAACGACAGTATTTATTTCAGCACTTGTTTGTGTTGTTGTATGCGACGGTCATTACGACCGCCTTGTGGTCGCTAAAGTGGACCGTTAAGGGTTGTTGCAGCCGCTATAACGGCGCTGAGTCGCCAACGCACGCCGTTGACGACGTAGTTTGAATGCGTTAAAGATATAAGGCGCGTTACTAACAGTGACATCAGCGTCGCGTCCCTGGCTAAGTCGGTAGAGCGTCGCGCTGCGGCCGCAAAGTCCTCGGATCGAAACCTAGCGCCGGATGCTGTTTTTTTTTATATAGTGTAGTGGCCTGGCTGGCGCGCCGAGAGAGGGTGTTTCAAGCTGGAGAGTAGTAAAGGGGCTTTAGGAGAGTAGGCGAGGGGGGAGAGGAGGCGCTATGCGAGCGCCCTCACGCGTCGGAAATCCGGCGCCGTTGCTAGGCACGGTAGCTAGCTCCGTTGTTAGGCTGCGGACAGAGGACGGCAGTGGAAGCAGGAATAGGCCCGACCAGAGTCCGTCAAGGCTTTTCTGGTCGTGAAACTTCGCCGTCACGCTATGGGAGAGCTTCGTACGCTGCTCAGGGAGGCCGCGCCGCGGCGCTGGCGTTGATCGGAGGGCAGCCGGCGAAGCGGTCGGAGGGGAGTGCGGCGCGTAGCAGACGCTCCTTGCGGTGTTAGCAGGGCTCGTGGGGACTTCTAAAAAATCAAGCACAGATAGCAGTCGGCAGTTTTGAGCGTGCGTTCTGCCGCAAACGGCTTCCCTGCAAGAGCTGCAATCCTGACGGCTTCGTTTTGTAGCCACAATTGAAGGCACAACTACCAACATTCCGTTTCTATCCAGAAAAGTGCCGCCAAACACGTACGCAAGTTCTGCCGCGCACGGCTGAACGCGCGCTGCAGCGGCGGCGGCCCGATGCCCTCCGTAGGACACCTCGAGAACAGACCGCTGTACAGGGTGGAGACACCCTGTGAACGATCCGTGCCGCCCCTATTGGGTCGAAGTGCTCAACGCGCTGTTCTTTTCGTTTCCCACAAGACGCAGCAACGCGATACAGATACGATGGTTCAAACTTCGCCAGTAAACCGCGTTGTGGCGATAATTACGGTGCGGTTTCGTTACAATGACTTGCTGCGGCGGCGAGCGAGCGAACCAAAATGGCGGCGCAACGCATACGTGTCTCCACTCTGTACAGGGGACGCGCGTCAATGTAGATATTCTAGCCCTCCGATCTGCGGCGGCGCCTCTCGCGGGAGCCTTTGTCCTCAAACGAAACTCGGCCGGGAGTTTCATGACCAGAAAAGCATTGACGGACTCTGGCCCGACTAAGAAGTGCTTCGCACTTAAAAAACATTCGCGCAGGTGTCTCCAAAGCTCGCTATAAGAGCACGGAAACGTACGTTACTACCTCTGCTTCATGGCAGTTGTTTTATTTTTTCTCTAAATGGCACTGCTGATAAACCTTCTTGTACCTATTTTCCTTCAACATGCATGCGCCTTTTTGTGTTAAGCGATGCTGTGATCACTATGATCTCGCGGAAGTGGTTTATGGGAGCAAAGTTCCGGGAAACCAAGGCTGTAGCTCATCCATGGAAGACAGGCGGACTTCCATACACCAGGAAATAGGAGTTCAACAGCAAGATTGCAAGAGGCCGTGTTAGACGATGCATGGTATGATTGACGATAGGTTCGCCGGCAATGTGACGGGCTGTTGCACGACCCCGAGAGCAGCCAACCGTGCAGCGCGCGAAACGTGTGATGAATAGTAAATAGTGACGAGTAGATGGTAGCGGCGGGGCTAACAAGGAACTGTATAGACGTGATGGGAACGCCTCGAGTGCAAGGTGATCTGCGTAGAAACTGATATGTACATTTTGAATTTAGGGTAACTCCAATATTACTGAATATAATTTGATGTTAAGAATGCTTGACACAGATACTTCAGTAGCGCTTAAAAAGGACGTTGATGGTTAAGCAAACATAGGCAGTGTACATCAATGGCGACACAAGTACACCTTCTACTGGCTGGCACGCCACCCTTCTGAGTTAATTGTTTTTATGTCAGTGTCAGTGCTTGTACTCGGAGAATTACAAGATACCTCTCTGCTGATTAACAATGACAAACTTTGGAGAGGCCGTTGTCTACTACTGAGCACCAGCAGGCTCTTGATGATGACGACACTGATGCCTACTGCTGACCGATTTAGAATGCTTCACCAGTCAATCGAAATGTTGAAGGAATAAAATCTTATCTAGGAAATTAAAAATAAGCCCGTTCCTCAAGGGAAGCCTTTGACATAGCCTGCAGACAATTTATTATCTTTAAGTTCAGCTTGACGGGATAAGTCGCAATCATCAACGGCAGGACCATCGGCGCTCAGTCGTTCCAACACGATTCACACACCCTGATAATAGGTGGGAGGCCTGCTTGCAATGCGCACATTGCCAGAATTGATCATCTGCCCCAACTACGACTAGGTTTTTTTAGTGATCGGAACATTTAGGGTTGACCCGAAAGTAAAGGCCATTCAGCATTTCCGAGCAATTGTGCCTGGACAGACAACGGGGAAAACCATGAGCAGGCTTTATGGGTCAATGCCATATCATGATGATGCGATCAGTGCCCTTAAACAGCTGACGAGGGTAAAACACCTAAAAATGCAAATATTGTGGGCTGCGCAACATAGAGGGCAACATAGAGGGCATGTTTTTTTCGAATCTGACATTTATTTCTTCTTGTGTAAGAAGGTGCTACTATTAAGGAACAAATGAAACAGAAAATACTTGTTTTAACAGGATATACTCGTTCATTGCGAATACTGATTCGAAAATAACTCCTGGGTTCAGACACAAATTTCTCTTAATATCGTGCAACCAATCTCTCACATACGAGTTCCTGTGGCCCTCAGTTTCAGCAGAAAAGACAGCGTCCTCACAGGAAGGGTCATTTTATTTCGAAAGGGAAGCAACGACGATCCTAATGTAGCTCCCAGACGGCCATTTCAGATGGCGGGCATTGCCCTTGCGCTTTCTGATCGAAACCAGTGCCTATTGCAGACAAGCAATGCATAACTGCCCATCTCAAAGCACCGGAAGATCACTTTCGCAATACCAGAGTACAATAACGCCGCTAGAAAGCGCTTGCCTGGGTAAACGATTCTTTGCGAATGTCCCCAAAGCGGGAGATGTACGGGTGCTCCAGGGCTGTCTCTATCACAGTTAGGAGACCTGTTCCAGAGTGACCAAGCGCATGGATTGCGAATGTCATCTGCCACGATCCAACGCGTACTTAGGAACCTACAGTACCCAGTGATCACATCACGACAGGACACTGGTGACGCTGCTGCTACGCTACATTTGTTGTGCAATCTTCGACTGACCGTGCTCTTTGCCTCACGTGCTCTCCTGAACGCTTCATAACTACTTAAGAAGCCATTCTAATGCAAGCTGGGCGACATTGTAATGGGGCGCGAGTAATAATCAGATGTCCCCTTCTGCCGCATACGAGACTACCGACTAAAATACAGAGACGCAGGGGCGACCGATAAGCAGCGGCAACAGTCTTCGGCAAACGTGAAAACACAAAGTGCCACGTCGGTCGGTGCACGTAATGCAGATGGGTGGACCGTGACCTCACTCGTCGTGGCGGGCGGTGTGCATCTTGTGCCGGTATGTTTTTGCGGCATCGCGAAAATGTGGCAAATGAGCCTCGCCAGTAAGCCAGCGATTTTACTGCCCTTGGTAAAGCCACAAAAGCAGCAGAGCATGTCTGCGTCGCGTCAGCGTCGCGTTTGCAGCCCAAGCTCCTGTTGGTTGAATGAAAACTTGTTTGTGCTTAGTTTGCGCGCAATAGGCGCATAGGCGCCATAGGCCCCACACGCGCTGACCCTGTGGAAACATGGGCGCTTTTGTCAACCGTATTTTATGCGATAAACAAAGTCACATGTGCGTGCAGCACTGGCATTAGCCGAGCGGTAAGACGTGTACCGCGAGAAACGTACACTATTTCCCATGGTTGGTTTGCGCCAAGCATGGATTTCACTCATTCGGTTGTGATGTGGAACTAACGTGCACAGCCCTCAACCGCGGTTCTATCTTGCAGATTGTATGAGGAACGGCTATCTTGTGGATTCAACTACATTTTCTTGAGGAGTATCAAACATCTGGGCAGCACGGTCATAAGGTGACAAGACGAACGGAAGGAGCATCTGAAGTATTATCGAATGCTGTCGTTGGCTTTTGACGGACGCAACTTACCGACGGTTACAAAAGCTTGTACAAAACATGGTCCTTGGGAATTTTATATCTCTATAACTCTCTTCGTCCCTTTCCGCTAAATAGTATGACGCTAAAACATTTTTGGGTGATTCTGCCTGGTGATTCTGGGAGTCATTTCTAGGACGCTCGAGCGTGTAGCATCTGAACACCTAGGAATAATTCTCATGCGTCCGTCGGCAACGTATGACGAAAGCGACGAAAAGAAATGCATATAGAAGTATTGTCCACAAACAAACACGACTTTTTTGTAGAAAGTTGCTGAAAATTTTGCGTTGTACAGGCGTTTGTGTGAAATGCCGTTTAGAACTAACTTTCAGTGCCCTAATGCGGAAAACTGATCCAGCATACTCAATCTTCCTAAGTTAATAGACAAGGGAAGCTATGAAAACGTAATGCATTTATGGCATTTGCAGGTGTTCGTGATCTGCGGAATCCCTGGAAAATTGACGCTGTAAAAGCAGCACCATGCGTCGATTGACATCTTTTCGTTTTTATAAAACAAATCTCTTCGTTATGTTGTTGTTGATGCTCGTACATAAAGTGGTTCTTCATTTTGACGGGTCTAATACAACCTAATCTTTTGTAATGGTTCTTCGCATGCTTACTTCTTGTAGAAATGTATTTCAACAGCATGCGAATAAGGAGATGAGAGATCCGTAGAAGGAAGTTCGTGTTTCAGCTTTTTCTGGTCGCAATAATTCGCTACGTGCTTTAAGGCTAATATAATGATCACGCAAGGCTGCGGGGGACGGTATTTATTCTCGTCCCCTGGAGCTCGTTTACCTCAGAGCGGAATCTGTCAGAAACAGGTCAGGGGAGTGCAGAAAAATGGTATCAGATACCCTGTAGAATTAGAGCTTTCCGAAAATTGTGTCGCTTCAGTGTCCCGGAGAGAGGCATTTACTGTAGATGTTACAGGAACACTATTGCGAAAAGCGGAGATGATGGGGCCATCTGAGATGACTACTAAGTAAAAAAAGACGTTTCTAAACAACTGTGCCAATGTGCAGTGATGCTGTGCCGTCAAAAAAGACCTCTGGGTGATTTGTCGCAGTAGCCTAGAAAATTTGCTGTTACTAACTTCAACCAAATACGATAGATCAATATGCTCGCTTTGGAGGTTAAAGCTCCAACTATTATTTACAATTTACCACCAACCACAGACGTAAAAATCAGTTGGGATTGCAACGCTAGGCCGAAGTTTTAAAAAGGCGAGAATGAGTACCTTTGTTTTAGTGCAACGCCTTTAGTATTTTTTCCCCTGCTCAAGCGGGCTATCATCCACAACATTGGAATTTAGCGGTCACGGCTGTTGAACGCATTCATGGAATTTGATATGCCTAGTGTGGTACAACTCTCCTCTCCTCTCAATAATTGTGAGGACGAAAGCGGTGAAGAGAAGATGTTTAGATCTTTGGCATTATACTGAGCACTCGTACACACTTGATCGGCATTAGCACCCTTTCACCGGTTGTTATTTTTGCCATGATTTCGAAGGGTCATGTTTACAACCAGGACGTTTCCTGAAAAGAAACTGGCTGGTGCCTCCGAAAAAATGTAGTGCTTCAAAGAAAACGTTTTCACCAAAATATTAAGATAGCTGTGGTTCAAGGCTGTGGAAGTAGTGCGTGCCTTACGTCGTTATATTGCAGTCTATTCCGAGGAGAGGTCCTGTCTTAACACCTCAGCGCTCCCAGGAAAGAGTATACAGAGACCACGAAGCGAAAGAAAACACAATCACAAAACGGCGATACAATGCGGCGTCTCTGCCACGGCAGCCTCGGCAGCCACGGCAGCCCCGGCAGAAACAAAGTAAGGAGAAAAACCAGAGCACGAAGGCGACATCAAGTGTACGCAACATCTGTTTTATGAGACACACGTTCTCCCTGTGTGGATCTTTCACTCTTTTGCGGTGTTCCTTCTGCACTTGGCGAACTAGAGGAACTGCAATGTTTTGCTGGGGTGTTTCCGTGCGAGCACTCGAGTGAGCCAGTCGGGTGCAGCAAACAATGTCAAGGGCGCGCTTTTGGGTGTGTTCGGAAAGCGTAAGGAGGCAGAGTGTGTGTCAGCTTTCCAACTTATTGCCCCGTGTTCCGCTAGCTTAAGCGAGTGGACTCAGATTCGCACTTACTCCAAGAAATCCCAGTTCCACTTCTTGCGGTGAGGTGCCTTCCATTATTACCAAGAGTAAGAGAAGCTTCTGCTGGTTGGTTGTAAGGGCGGGGTAAGATCTTTTTAGTTGTTTGTATATGTGATTGACGATGCGACGCCTATGTGTGCGTCTTCGGCGTGGGCGTGCGTCCACGCTCCGGCTTCGGCGCACAAAATCACGAAAGTCGCTGGCTTAGTATGCTCAGCCATCTGAGCAGGGTATTTGGCTTCTGAAAAGACACCCAAACTGAAAAATTTTGATGCTAACTGTATAGCCATGCTTAGAGTATTTCGAGTTATGAGAATGTGTACTGAAAAGACAAAAGTGAATACCGGCGTTATACTCTGAAATAGTAAAGTGATATAGCTTAATGGTGGCCTCTACCGTGGCGCGCAATTATGTGCGTTGGGCTTTTTATGTTATTGGGATAGCTCTGAGAATGTGTTGTACCAAAATTAAACAAAACAATAAACTGTATGTAAGGCGGCAGTCGGTATTTGAGAGGCTTCTTACAAGAGTTTAAACTAGAGTGCCAATTGCATTTTAAAGTTTTATGCCATGGCGGCTTCAAATCTATTTATTTCGGATACGATAAATCTTCACATGCTTTTTAAGGAAACCCCCCATAGGCAGCAGGCACTATGATCCCTCATGTGCCGTGTCATTTCGATTTGGTGACAAGCTTTCAGAAGAAAAATTAGCAGTGGCTTAGCTCGGCTACTCCAGGACATCCGTAGCGTGAGCTAAGATTTAGCTGGTTATTCTTAGATTTCCTGGTTCTCTAGGATTAGCTAGTTATCATGCTTACTGCTGCTAAAACGATTTACAATCCAATCCAATTTATTCTAATTCAATAGAATTCAACCCAATCCAATCGCGGCCGGCAGCGGCTCCGGTGGGCCAGCTCTGCGCTGTGAAGCGTCACTGCTCCTCGCGCATGCACAGCACGGGTCTCCGGAAGCCACGCAACACTGCTCAACCTCGGCCAGTGTAGCTCACGCTACAAAAAATTCTGAAACCTTCTGTAGATACAGAACAAAATGAATAAGCATTTATCAACTAGCGTGACAATGCTGAAAAAAAATAACGATGATTTTTAGAGAAACATGGTAATGAAACAGCGCCGACTACAAAAACATTTTTTCACCAGTTTTATCTCAACACGATGAAAACCACCTAGTCATGATCCGCATCAATTGGTGTAAGCGTAATGTAAGGTAAAAATACGGAACCATTTTTTCAGCTTTAATAAAGACAGAAACGCGAAAATATTGTAAAATGTCTTATCCGAAGAAATAATTTGATTCCTTTTTTAAAAGTTCTCCTTGTGTTTAATTTTCAGGGATTTTGTATTTATTACTGCGGACATAGGCAACGTTTCATAAGGGTAGCCACTAATGTGGTAAACTAATATTCCAATGCATGCTTATTGCTGCCTAAAGAAGAACATTGCACCCCACAAAGCGAAGCCACTTTGTACCCAGTGGTCAACACAAGGCGTAACAGCGGCCAAACGCACTATGGGTAGAGTTCTTCGGGCACGTGCTATTTATATAATAACGTTGACATGGGCATAAGTAAATATATGAGGAGTTCGTATGGTTGCTTCAAGAATCGTTTTACTGTAGAGTTTTAAAGAGGGCCTTTAACTGAATATTTAAAACAGGGCCGCCCAGCAAAGGGGAACCATGGGCAAAGATTAAGCGACCATGACGAAGCGAAAGTGGTGCCGTTATGGACTCATATAGGTTGCGATGTTTTAAATGTGAAAAGAATTGTTGCAGAACTCCACGTAAAACAGATTTCGCACATGGCTGCAACCACTCGCTTGGACACAAAAAGTTGATACGGAATTGTTAACACATCATCAGACAAAAAAAGATCAGCAGGAGCTCGGGCTGAAACCCATGCGGACTTTTGGTGTTCAGTGGAGGTGCGGCCATTTTGCAGTGCTCGTATACTACGTTTGGGGTTGGTGGCATAAAATGGCACACAATGGAGGGACCACGAGTAATATCACAACATCATATTGATAAAAAAAGAGATGAGCGCCAGGTGACAGCACTGCTCACTGAAGAGGTGAGGTAGTGGGCTCGTGAAAACTTGCACCGTGCTTTGTCATTTAGGTAAGATAATAATGCTCTTCGTTCCGTGCAAAGAAGGCTCGTAGCATTGGGTTCGTACACTACGTAAAACAGCACAAAATTCCAGAATTTTCACCGAAATACTTGGACAAGTGCAATGAGCACGTCTACAAGAATTCCCGGGAATAAAAAAAATTGCTTAATTCCGCTTCGAAATTGCTTTGGTTTGCCAGATTTTCTGCGGGAAAACATGCTTCTTAGCATGCTGCGGGCTGTGACACCAAGAAAAATTGCGACCAGTCGCTTTCGTTTATTTACTTGCATCCCGTTCAATGCAAGAAAAGGCGCCACCGCTTCATCAAGCCCGTGATCGCGCCTTCCCCGTCGCTTTTCCGGCGCCCATTCAGTGCATTCCGCGCTGGAAGAGAGAGACAGATTTCTTGAATACACTTATACACTGCAGGCTTGCCCCTTGCCAGGATTCGCGTAATGAAGATGGCCCGAGATTTTTCTCACAGAGCTGCAATAAGTAGTTATCCTGGTTGCTGGTCACTGATGTCAGACTCCGGACCACCAGGCGTACCTGTGTGATTGTATTAGTGCAGGTGCACTTGTGTTTTTGTGTGGCTGCGTTAAAACGCGATACTTCTGAACAGCGACAACTATACGTTCCTCTGTACCTATTTGTGTCAAGGATACATTGAAAGCGCACAAGCTCAATTTCGAAAGATAACCTTGCTCGTTGGAGTAACGTACCGCAGATTCTCTTTAAGGTATGACTCGAGCGATCTATTAGTGCATCTTCCTGAGAAACTGTTGGGTGGTAGGTTACACTTGCCCCACTTAGGCATCCGGGGAGTTAAATATGCGTTCCTGACGATAATGAGTTTGTGATTCTCACCATTGTTAAGTACCTCTGTGGGTCATTGATTATTTGCGTTTAGCCCCGCTAAGTGGTTATAGTAAAGCCGGCCACTGTTCAATGCATACTCAACGTCTTGGATTACCTTACAATTGTTTTCTAGGCACCTTATTTGCAGTCCTAAGTGACCATTTCTGCACCGGTCTAGCGCCGTGTTTGGTTCTCCTTAGGAAGTAAACTTCAACCAAAATCCTTGCTAATTTTTTTCAGAGAACAACCTTGACGTGTGGTTTATAATATTTACACCATTTACATCAGCTTCTGCTAGTGAACTACAGAATGAAATCAAGTAAGGCTTATATTACGCCTATTCGGCTGCAACCACTGATGGCAAAACGTTTAGAATTGTTAGTGGTATATGAGAGCGGCCAGGCAGCCATAAAGAGCCGATCGTGATCCGATTGCCCATCTCACGCCTCTCGTCTGCAAGCTCTCTGCGAGTCACTACGCCCCCTAGCTAAAAAGCGTCAGTCTCCCATGGCTTGCCGCCACCTTTTCCTTGTGGAGCTCACCACATTTCTATAGACTATGTAGATTTTTATCTCCTCCGAACCCCCATCAGAACACTTGGTGTTGAAGTATTACAAAGTTCTTTATATGACCTACAGTCTATGAGGCGTTCAATTATGGGCGCACCCGCTAGATTAGACGACGTAGAAGGTCCGTACGTGTCGTGACGGAGCCATGGCGCGTATATTCAGGCAGTCGGCGTTGTGTTCATTACACTTGATCTGTATCCGCTTCGGCATGGAGGGGGTGCTGCAGGGCAGAAGGCGTAAATGATCCCATAACACAGGAAATTGGTGTTTCCATTATGGGACGCTATTCTTCCTGTGATGTGGATCTGTTTATGCAGTAGCGTTACCCTATAGTGCTTTCGAAAGAAGGTCGGTGAATGCGCGAGTAAGCAAGATTAGGCTGTAAGAATATTGATCAATGTTTCAGGGAGAAAAACCTCTGGGCTGCTTCCGGTCCATTTTGTCTCCTTTGTCAAACGGCGTTTTCTTGTCAGGAGAGGAAAGCGTGCAACACATGATATGTGCTTTCAGTTTTGCGTAAAGTACTTAAAAGGGCTCCGCGTTATTTGTGCTGTTTAGTAAAAACAGCGGCAAATAAGTGGTCAGAAATATTCGAGGCATTCCTTCCTACCCATTGCTTACACTGAGGAATGGCAAGATAAAACGGAACGTTTCCTATACGGAACTTACCGAATAGTTATTCTATGCACAAAATTGTCGATGCAAAACTCTAAAGTTGTTTTGAGTGAAGAACTTTTAGCTCATTTCGACAAAAACGATAGAACAGACAACCCACGCGGGAGTTCTCCGAAAATGTTCCTGATCGGGTGCTTACGTTACCACTCTTAAGACTGAGTTATAAAGCACAAAAACTGCTATAATTTGGACATGTATAAACAGCATGTTGCGTCTTCGGCAAGATCACCCAGTGGTGTGGTAAGATACTGAGAAAAAGGCTGTAAAAATGTGGCATTTAAGTAATAAAAATGTACCTTGATCCCGCAAAAAATGAAAAAAAACGGTGTCTACGACCAGGCTACGACCATTGCAACAACTCTTAAAAGATCTTAAAATAATGCGTTCGCTTTGTAAACTGCAACATATGTTTTCATGCGATAAATGAAGTATCGTAACCTAGAATAACAACTATTACACGTATCATTTGCATTAATTTGTTGCCTTATTTGGTTGGCAAGAACTGTTTTATGTCGTATTAAAACGCCGTATTTTTTGAAAGCACGGTAATCGTTTTTTTTTTTTTTTTGATTCCCAATGCGTACTTAGTAGGCGCTGCAAGCCGAACACCGATGACCATTTGATACGATGCGTATGCTGCATATGGTAAAAGAAGCCTATACAACTTTTCAACCTAATGCAAAAAGATCGAAACAAGTGTCATTCCACAGGAAATATCGGTGCAGGAGTGAAGAAGTTTTGTAGAAGAAACAGCGTAGAGTTAGATGGCTTGAAAAATGATGGGGTACTAGTTCCCTTTGTGGGTACGGTTTATTTCATGAATCGCAAAGAAGGGCTTGGGCTTCCACTCTTTTTGTTTGCTTATTTGTAGATTTTGCCCTTGTAAAAAAAAGCACTATGATTTCTTTTGAGTATGGCGGTTTTGTGCTCATTTGTTTTTAAAAGTCGATTTTTCCCTCTTTCTGCATACTCGGGAGTACGTTTGCACATAATGAGGCAAGTTAATGTATGCTCGAACACAAGTTTTTCCGTAAACTAATAGCAACTTTGCTCACTGAGTCTTCAAAAATATAAGATACCTATGCCCTAGGGGCCACCTATTTCAGCGTGTAGTGTTTGCAATATTTGACAACAATGCTGGCGCTATCTAAACAGCAAATTTTGCGCTCTGTAAGGATTTTCCATCGAAAACTTGTTGTGTATATTGTGTGCGCGCAAGCACTAAGAAAAAATACTGATACGAGAGCTCTGATGTTTGTGTCCAACAAAGAACGCACCCTATAAAAGTAAGAAAGGGTCAATTTTGCTAAATTTTATAAACACTTAAAATTCTTCGCTTAAAAATAAAACATGTTTTTCGGTTTCTCATCGTTTCCAGATTTTTTACATCGCTATCCGATAAAAATTTATACCACGAGACTTAAATCTTTTGCATTATAGAAACCTCTCTGAGACACTTCGAAAAAACAGCTACCGTACCACAAGCCCTTGAATCCCACCCTGTGCATTGTCAAATGAAGGGTACTGCGAGTTCACCTTTACACACACAAAACGGTTGTCACTATGACCTGAAAGGAAACTAATGCATAGCCCCCATCATGAAAGTAGTGCCTAATTGCGTCGCACGAGGAATACCCAGTCATATTGGGTATTCTGTGGTATCACCGGAAAGCGTACCTAACTCAGTACTCGCCTCTAGGCAAACTGGGAAAAGCTTCTCAATCGAGACGTTTGGTTGAAAAGATAAACAAAAATAGGACACGTGGTTGAGGTTGGCGTGATTTCAGAACTTCTGGCAAGTGGTTTGGTTGAAGACATTTAAAGTAGTTGTCACTAACATCGTGGACGAAACCCATTCGTTCAAATGACATGCGTAATTCTACGATAGAAGGCTTGCTTTATAGCGACAAGTATTGAGTAGTCACTGAGCACCGAAATTTGAAAGCCAGCCGAAAGGGAACCTGTAAGAACTGCCTGTGCCCTCTGCTTTCTTAATAATTACTTCACTTGGTGCGCCTTTCAGTTTTACGCAAGAATTTAGTCGAACGTGCACTTTACTGTGCATCACTTCCATGCCGTCGCTTTAAGAGAACCCAGCAGCTGTAATACGTTAAGGTGCCTGGTAATAATTATTATTCCGCAAACTAGTATGCTCACAGAACAAACGCTGCGAATTGAAACTAGCCAATAGTACGTTAAAGCAACAAGCACGAACTGGGCTGAGTAGTGTGTTCGCCTGCTAAATCATTTTCCCGAAGTGTGCAGCAACATCGTCTGATCTATACGCGGTGAAGTTCGTGTTGCTGGACAGTTGATTGGAATCATTGTACCAAGACGCTTCGAAATATTTTATATCAGTTCCTTCGCAATAAAAACCTGCGAAAGGTAATGACAAGCATGAGGATGTAAAAACGGGGTTTTTACCTTTGGTTTTAAAACTTATCCATGTACTACCTACCATGTAGAGAAGTGTTACATGCAGTTATTATTTATAAGACGCATTTTACAACACAGCCTACTGTAGCCCCATTGGCAAAGACCGAAAAAACGGCGAGCGCCGAAGTATTAGAAAATATTCAACGTAAATGTGTTGGATAAAGCCAGCCTTGAATATCCTCATTTCTACCAAATACATCGTTTCATTGCCTAAAATTTCCAACTAGATTTATTTAAAACAGAACATAATTTACATCGTTTCTCCACTTATTTTCTTTTTCCGCATTTTGTGCTCTCTTTCGAGATCTTTTGAGCGGTTACAACCCTTTTGGTATTTAGATTGCTCGAAACTCTCGCGCCTTTAGAAACTAAAATCAATGACATTACCACACCCCTTTTTTAGTTAGTTTGATTGTATTTATATTTTGCTTTTTGGGAGACAGCCAAACAAAATGCAGTTCTCAGGAAAAGAGAATTCTACGGAATAGCACAATGTGACGTCGGTTTATCATGTACGCCGAATTGTGAAATGGGAGTAGGTTCCTTAGTGACAGGGGTACTCACTACGCAGCGATCAGGCAAAATAAAGATATTACTAACCCTTACCTTCTCATCTCCTGGCTAGCGTGATTTCTTAAGCAGCTATACAGCCTTTCAGTGAAAGAAGGAAACCTGATGAGGGATAACACGTGTTCATACCCAAAAAACAGAAGGCGCGCTGAAGATCTTTTATTGAGCTGATGACGAATACATCAAAGAAACTTCACCCCAACAATTTGAAGCTCGACCTTCTTATGACTTCTTGCTGGTACGATTGCGTCTCACGTATTTGCTACGGTTTCTTCAAATGTTTGTTCACGAAGGCTTTGAAATTGCACCTTAGCAAAATGACACTTTTGAAACGTAAAAAAGATAGCATAGAACGTTTTTAATTAAACAGCGTTTCCTAAAGAAAGGGCCGTTGCTCCAGATGTCAGAGAGTGCCCCTTGAGCCATACCTTTGTGGTATTTTTTGTTTTGTTTGACGAAAGATAGCGAAAATTAGTGAACCTCACCTCGCAACTTCGAAACGTGAGAAAACAAAAGTCTGCTCTTGAAAAGCACCGTTTGAAGTCTTTCCTCCGAGGACTCGGAGGTTTCAACAGATCTTTTGAAATCCGCGTTTGAAAGGCTCAAGAGTTTTTACGGCAAAATAGAGACCTCACTAAATGTTAGCCATGCTCACTTTTTCTGCTTCCTTTCAAGATGCGCCTTTAAAGAATTTGCCCTTAAAATTCGGGAACTGCGTGTTGCACTTGAAGACTACAACATTGATGAGTTATTGGAATTATCTACGAGCTTCGTGCTCCGCGTACCACCTTCCCTGAAATAAGTTCAGGTTCGGCATTTTGTTCTTTTCTCACAATTATTTTTTTTTGTTTCGTGATTTTAGCAAACGCCTCATAAAGGCGTCAAAAGGCGCCTCATAAAGGCGTCAAAAAGACAAAATAGAGGCGAAAGAAGAAGCAACATAAAAGACGCAAGAAGGAAAAGACAAAATTTTATTTCTTCACGCGTTCAATAACTTGGAAGTTCCTTCCAAATTAGTATTTTGCAGTTTTTCAAAGGTGGTGATCGCCCGGTGCCTAATACTGTGCTTGAACTGGACGGAAGAATTGCGTAAATTTACTTTTAAGACTGCACATCAACAAGTTTCCCTGCCTGGGATGAACGTAAAGGTTGTGCCATACTTCTGAAAAATCTTGTCTCTAGAAATCTTTCTAGGCACCCTGGTTGCGTCGGCTGGATGGCCTAAGAACATTGCTTGTTCGTTGCTTATTCATCATAAGGACAACTCTAAAGATAACATTCATAGTTCAACTCCTATCTGCGTGATGTTATATAGCCCTCAACAAAAATATAGAAAATGTGGGAATTTTAGATGGACGAGAAAATTTTATTCTTGCTTGCTGAGGTTTCCCGCGTCCTTGCGTGGTAATTAAGCCTGACAATATTTTTTCGTGTTTATTTCACAGTTTTAAGTTATTAGCAGCAACTTCAATTTGTTCAAAATTGAACGACAATATGTTATGTGAGTCATATGGTCCAATATAAAAAAAATATTTTATTGCGTTATCTGCAAAAAAATAAGCATTTGGCGAAATAAAAAAGTCGTAGCACCGTTCAACCAAAAGGTAAAATCGTCAAAGATAGGGCTGAGGTCAAACGCGCCCGCATATTTTGCACGGGAACTCCCGAAAAATATCGGTTAGCCACTCAGCCACCACGGCAGGTGTTAACACCCAACTCATTGTCCGGACGAGGTCAAAAAATTGTGCAAGGGCAGCTCGATTCTAATAAGGCGCTTAAGAACAGGGTCAATTATTTGTGGCACGTAGATGCTGATGCACAATAGCGTGCTTAACTTGATTATATTGTTGTAAAGTGTAACTTGACTTCATATATGCATACAGAACAATAATGACCTGTTTTTTATGAGTTCGTTTTTAATAATCAACATATTGTGCGAGTGCGGCCATGCTCCGCAATTTGTAAATTTATATGTATTGATATTTATAGGTACGGTTTTTACTTATAAATAAATGGCGTCAGTTTATTTTTAGTAACTTTATCTAAGAACAAAAAACCAGGCTCTTTCCAATAACGCACGAGATTTTGCAGCAGGAAAAGTCAATCAGCCGCCCTATCGTATGATGCTTCTCGGTATCGACACTAAGATATTGCAATCGTTTCATGGTTTAACATTTTGGAAAGCATTGGAAGGCCAATGCAATAATTAAGCGTTCTAGGCTACCACGTAGAAAAATATTTTAAACGTACTTTGAACGTTTGCACATGTAAATGTGGCGTTGTTTAAGCAGATCAAACTAAAGAAACTCATGAATCTTACGTGTATACGATGGTTGCATAAAAGGTTCCACCGCAGCCAAGAGCCATATCCTCCGAAATGCCCATTTCCGTGAGGGGTTTAGAAAACGGCCTAAATGAACAACCTGATTTCCTAATTAAGCAGGGTTTTCCTACAGAGGTGGCATTCAAGACGCCTAATAACGTGCCTTGAAGCTCCTAAGCTAATCTATGTGTTGCGGTGTAGTGTGCACCAGACGCCGGGGGCACTGTTCGGTGGAGGAAGACTTGTGCTGGAAAAAGCCCATACAGCTCGTTAGGCTAAGTTCAACAGGCACAATAGTTGTGCTAGGCGAGCAATCTCTAAGATCCTAGATTATTTGCGGCAGTTACGCTACGCTCTCTGTGGATCGGGTCAGTTTTCCTCATACTGTTACGTGATTCACAGTTTTATATGCTGTGGCGTAACAATTTCCCTATACGGAATGAAAAAGTATCTTGAGGTCTCAGCACGAAAAATCACCAGGGGGAATGCTTAGAGTACAGAATTCCAGAATCGGAGTACGAAA
Organism: Haemaphysalis longicornis; assembly: GCF_048455015.1. Classification (NCBI taxonomy): domain Eukaryota; kingdom Metazoa; phylum Arthropoda; class Arachnida; order Ixodida; family Ixodidae; genus Haemaphysalis; species Haemaphysalis longicornis. The sequence continues at coordinate 37,120,539 of NW_027526407.1, read as the reverse complement.
CACACTCAGCCCCCGTGTTCAGAAACACACAACAATAGCACCAACAGGTACCGTTTTTTAAGGGTCATTTTTTTGTTTCACGTAATAGAACGGAGCTCCTCTTCGATTTGGAAGAAGTGGTTTCGGAAAGTGGTGAGACAATTGAAAGCACAGAAGAACATGGTCAAAACCACAAATTGGTTTCAAACCAAGATGAAGAATTTAATGTCTTATCTCTTCTTTGATGTATTTCTTTCCTCATGCACATTACAACCGTAGAACAATTGATTAACTATCTCGGAAATGTGTTTACCCAAAAGCAGCGCTTAAAGCGTATGCGGTCGTGTCTCATGCTGGGGTTAAGCACATTTACTGTTGCTGCGGGTCCGAAGGCCACAAGTAACATGACACCTCCTCAGAGCAACAGCCATTCATACCCGTTTTTCCTTAACAAAAGAAAAAAGCATCCCCTGCTGCCCACGGCAAATATGATTGCATTCTTTGCCCACTTCTTTTATAACGCGGGGTTCCTGTTCGAGGTCACGGAGCACTTTATTTCGCTGCCTTGTAAGAGAATAAAAAACTATCTTTATAAAGGAAAACCCTTCTCGGTTTTTCACAAAACATGGTCGTAGGCGTTCCCTTAAATTTTGTCACCATAGGGTGCTCGACCCCGTAGCGCACAACAGTACTTATAGTTGACAGAACCGTGCAAAGGACTCATAAAGCGCTGTCTTGAACGAGCATTTCGCTCTCTCTGCTCTTGAGCTCCCTCCTGCTCACTTTCCCTGGCTCGTACACTCTCCTTGGCCTGGCCTGTGTGTATATTTTTGCCGCGACCTTGCGTTTTTTATGCTCCGCGAGACACGCGGCCTCATAACATTACGGGGCCCTATTCTTGGACTCGGAGCACGGGAGGGCATGTTTTTAACGCAGCAGGATACGAGTCCATAGCGCACTCGACCGAAAGCACCGCCAAGCATTCGTTTCTCTGTCTACGCTTTCTTTGTGTTTCGGGTCGTTCCTCGTCGCTCTTTTTTTGTGTGTCTACATATTTTCACACCTTTTTCCATTCCTATTACGTGTAATGTTTGCGGCGAAGAAACTCGGCTAAGCCACGAATCTTCGCACCTTTGTGTCGTTGTATGCTCGCTGTTGTAGGCAGTGGTAATTTAGCGACGCGGAAGAATGTAGTTAGAGTAAAAAAAAGTGACAGCTGCGGCACTTCTTTAACTACATGCAACACATGTGGCAGGTCTTCGGAAAGATGAAAGCAGAAATGGGATGTGGCCAAGAGGTAGAACGAAAGCGCGTAAGTGCGTTGAAAATTTTGGGGTCACTGGAATTTGTGAGCCACAAGAAGAAAGTGAGGGTGCTTGCGTGGGAGCTGCAGCCAGGGCTATGAGCCGCAGCGTTTTGTCGGGCCATGGCAATCTCCCGAGAAATTTGCATGCTAAGGATAGTTTAGGGCTGCAATCCGCGTAGTGCCGCAGTGACCAAAGAGCACCTAGGTCACTGACCTTGGATTCTAGGAGGACCAGTGACATTGGAGAATCGTGCTGAAACGCCTTGTGGAGGCACGCCGTAGAAGAATTCGAGGTTTTGTGTAAATATTTAGCGAAAGCGCGCACTTTGCCTGATGTTTTGTGGTCTTTAGGGCGGTAAAACTACAACGAGTTTTACGTTCAGTTGTTTATTGAGCTTCTACTTGTCATTCTTACAGCGTTTATCCTTCTTTAATATCAGGAGTTTGTGTATCTAAATGCTTCGCCGTATGTAGACGGTTGACTTCGGGAGCGCTTTCATTTTGTTTTGACAAAGTAAACTCTATTCTTTACAAGGACCTGAAAATTCCACAAATGCCAGCGGACATTTTCATAGTATTGTTGAAGAACGCTAAGCAACTTTCTTTTCAGTTACAGAGCCCGTGTAGAGAACGGTCGCCAGCTAAGCGAAAAGTGTGTGTCAAATGCACTGCAATGCAATTACGGTTATTGTCAAGATCTACCAACGATTAATAAGCCCTGCAAAGTTGAAAGTATTAGCATAGTAGCCAGCAACACCCCATTCAATCAGATTAGAGGAAGAATGCTGTTTTAAGCACTCTGCGACACTGTGCGTCACGCTTATAAAAAAGGAGTTAGAACCATCCGCGTATCATTAGGAATTTGTAATCATCTCGTTCCTAGGCTGACAAAGGGCGACGAGATGCGTGAACAATCGCTCGAATAAAACTGCCCCCACCTGGACCTTACTTTACCCCAAGTAAAGCCGCTTGCGGGACAATGCCTGTCGCACCACACGCAAGGGACAGTAGGAATGCCTAGACCACTGATTCGCACTCTGACGCGTGCCGGCAGATGCCTTCCGGCGTCACTGTGCAATCATGCGGTCCCCAGAACCCGCACGGCTTGGCGGGGGATGACACAACCGGGAGCATTCCGGAACGATACTGGTTCGAGAATGGTCGGAATGAACAACTGGAGACGCGCACTAATTGACGCTTCCTTGGCAACGCCACCCTCTCCACTTTCAAGGTAGATTACTTCTTTCTCTTTATTGCTACATAATTACACCGAAGCTGTTAGCCTCTAGTTGGTCGGAAAATTTTGTTTCGTAAACAAAAACCTAAGAAGGCCCAGCAGTTTCGCCTCAGACATCGAAAGCATGCGACAAACTAATCAGGCATGCAGCATAGAGCTCAGTATTCGTATTGATAAGAACATCAAACAACCATCCAAACCGAATTATGGAGGATAAGGCGGAAGGCACCTGTGAACAGTTGGACCCCCTCCCCTCCTTAGGTTCTTGCTGAAGATTATCTATGCAGATTATGTTTGAAGTCTACGCAAGGCTAGTTTCAATAAGTAGAGAAGTTATTGCCCAAGCCACGGAGCGCATGCATCTGGAACCGTAGGACCCACCTATGGCCGCTAGAGATGCCGAGCACCAGCGACAAGCTCGCAGACACGCCGAGAAACATTTGATACCCTCCCCCATCAGCATTTGTTGTGGTTTAAAACCGATTCTCTGGATATCCACGTTCGCGGAACAGAATACGACCATTTTTCGTTTACCCAGTACCATCTCACACTTTGTTACTTGAAGACGTAGAAGTTTTACCGACATGCACGATCTGTTGCTCAGACAATATTAATGTTTACGGAAATTATACCTTCTTCTTGTGTATTGTGTGTTGTAACTTAGGGTGATCATTTCGTGAAGCCATAATAGTCAGCAACCGAGCATCAACCACTTTCATCTCCGGTCTCGCCTTTTTCTGCTGCGCAAATGCCTGAGCCTATTCCTGCCTCAGCAAACAATGCGGATGCGAAAATTATCTGCCGACCTCACCATCAAGATATTTTTAGCGGAGATGAGCGTGCGCGATCCGTCCTAAGCAACGTATTCTTAGGCACCGGCCATCCCCTTTTAACATCGTCCCTGGCAGGTTTAGACACCACGAGGCAGAGTGACAGCCTCGTGGGAGCCCTGAAAATGACATTTTACTTGCGAAAATAAAGTGCTCTCAAAACCAAAATCATGTAGAGTGCTTCTTATGTCATTAATACGGATTTTCTGGTCTACATTAGGTTGCCAGACATTTTTAACAGAAAATTTGAAACAGGGGTCATTGCTTCTTCTGCAATCAACCTGTAGAAACCTGTGCGCGGTACCGCGTGGATGGTAAGCGCTTCGATTTCAAGGTGTGGCTGTTGGAGGGGAAGGCCGAAGTAAGTGATAAATAGCAACTCATTACGTATCATAATAATACATTACATATCTTCCGGGTAAACATACCTTTCCTCTGGATAGCAGCACCCCTGCCCGAAGTGGCAGTAAAGGATGCAAACAGGACCTCCATACAGCTTTGAAAAGATCACTCAGTGCGATCTGTTCATAGTTAGTTATCCTTAAATTTCCGATATCCATAGCCTCATGCATCATAGTGGGCTTTTGATCAGTCGGGGTTAGCCTGTGAGCTTTTCTTACACCTTTTGGTTTTAAACAGTATAAGAGGGAAAATAATTAGGTTACATGAAGAAGGGAGCCACCTAATTTGCGTATAAATCTCTGTGTCCGTACTTTTCTTCGCCCTTCTCTTCAACGGTTGTTACATAAAGGTTACTTGTGTTACTTTGGACCTCCGTCTGCTATTTACTCTTTCGTGATTGGTAAAGGTCGCCTCTCGCCTTTTTTGTTCACTGCGCCTCACCGCGGAAACCAATAATGAAAAGCATTGGTGGCACTTGGGTGTAATGAATGCTGCCAAAGCAGCTGTTGGATTCTGTTTTCTTCCGCCTGTCAGAACAGATAAAACTGCAGGGACTCGTATTCTAAACTTCCCGCTGAAAAAGAAATCGATTCGAACGTCGATGCCTATTTCAAGCCCTTATAAGCCCTATTTCCTGTGAACGGTAGAAAGGTATTGACAAAGACTGGATGCTCAAGGAACCCCTTGCAAAGCAATGAAGTTGTGTGGTTGGCTCGATATCATTACACCCACAAACAGCCCTTTTTACCTTCAGCCAACCAATTGTATGGCAACATTGGTTGTTCCCCACTTTTACAAACAACCATTTTACAATTGTGATTGGCCACAAAGCAGTGTAGTTTATATTAAACACGTACTTACAGCTTGGAACAAATGTATCGACGAAGCACGCGGAGTCATGGATACATTTTACCACAGTCGTTTCAACCGCGAAATGGGAAAAGTGGCTACTTAAATGCACTTGATGTTTTCCCCGTTTCTGCAGACGAACTTACTGGTAGCCTAAAACTAAACAGAGCATGATTGATTACAGGATTTAAGTTCGCTACAGTAATAATCCTAACCACGTCCCCCCAAAATGATAAAATTAGTTACAAATCGCGCGAAGATTACTAGGCTTTGGTAAATTATTTTTATCTGAGGGTCAGGGTGGCAGATCGCACCGATATCGTGTTCACGGGCCGCGCAGATGATTAGGTGTATTTATTAAGTGAAATATTTTTTTAGCAGCCACCATCGCGACACAGGTTGCGTCGCGCATCTTGTATGTATCACAAAAAGACTCGCAGTAGGCGTTGTTTCGCTATTCGCATGCTTTCGGAAGTCACAGAGAGTGAATGCGCAGCTAAGCTCGTTCCTGATTTGGCAAGGAGTCATATCTTCATCGCGCCTACACGGAATAGCGACGATTGCTTTCCTCAAATATAAAACTCACATTTTTTAAAAAGAACTCTGCTGGAATCAGTTTGTGTTGATGTTTTGCCTCAAATAAGCCCAATATTTTCTTTATGGTTAACAATTTGGACAAGCACAAAGTGTGTTACCCGGTTTGGTGGTTTGGAAATGCTTTTCCTAAATAAACCTTCCGTTTCAGTAGCTTTATAACTTGCGAAAAGGGCATGGCGGAAGGGGGGGAGGGTGTAACAATGGGCCATCCATCGTCTGCTTTCACACGTGTGTTCAGCCTTGTTATTCATAAAACGAACGGTTGGTCTACATCCACGGAGACGATCTGCTAATCATGGCCATACACAGTTTTACGGTGAAACATGCTAATTACAGAGCAGCACATAGAGCATTTTGTATGTTACCTAACGAATGATTTGGGTGCAGACGTAAGTTTTTTGCAAGCGTCGTTCACATCTGTATGCAAGGAGTACATTATTGTACATAACGCAGTACTCCAAAAACGTTATGTGGGTGAGAATCTTTGACGTGTATTCAGGAACTCAAGCATATGTTAGGCCAACACAATTTGCTTCCCGACTCGGTGCTATTACGCTTCGCTTAATTCCAGGAACCAACAATTGGCTCAAAGAAATTTGCGCAAAGAAGAATTGATTTATTGATCAGCAGTCCGTGCCAGCCGCCCACCAGGTCGTTCAGCTAGCACTGTAGCCAAGGGGCTTTTCATCTATGAGCGATTGCCGGAAAGGCATCGCAATTCGGAACAAATAGGCCAGTGACTACGTTGTCTGGCCATGCTATACACACCAATTCGGCGCTGGATTTTGGTGTCCCATAAGTTCGAATGGATGCTGGTCGAAAGGAGCACTGTAGAGGCTCCGTTCACTTCATCGTTCGAGCCTGATAAGGTAGCAAACCCTTGTGATGTGTACTCGCACCACCGACCTGTGGCATAGTGAAGCCATCAGCCATCATTGGAACAGGAAGCCCCACGAAATGAAGCAGCCGTCGGTGTGTGCAGTGACTAATGGCTGCCGCCACAGTTTTCCCAGTAGACAAGTGGGTTACTGAACTAGAGTTTTCCATAATTTTTGTCACTTTATTTTGTTACTTCTTACGTAGTTTAGAAAGAAAGCGCGTTCACTGCAAAAAACTGGCGGACGATTACGATACTCTCTAATGCGAAATTTGTGCGCAGCCCGAACGGCAGTCTTCGCGTTCAACCCACATAGTTGCTCTGTCTCAGAAAAGCATCGCGTGATTAACAGATGCACTGCGGTGCCCGCTACTTTGCCGTTATCTCGCGGCTCGTCGGCTCCACCGAGCATGTTGCGAATCGTGTTTGAACCTCCTGCGCAAATTTAATATTGTTCAGATGAGCCACACAACCAGGACAACGACCAATTGTTCGGATGAGCTATACAACTAGGACTACGACGACTTACTGGAGCAACGGGCAGTACTCAGCGCCTGCTGCGCTGTGGTGCTTTTTGTTAGCTTGAAAAGACAAAACACTTGCTTTCGTGGATGCCTGCTTCTGCGTTTACTTTGTCCGGGGCCAGTAGACGCAGATGGAGAATTTCACATACGTGCTTGAAGAGGGCTTTGCATACTGCCCCTTCCACCCCCCCTCACACTTTCAGAGGAGCGTCTATCTCGCGCCGCCTCAGCCCACCTCCCTCCCCCTCACAATATCGCGACACTCTCCTCCTCCATATTCTTTCAGTCTTTAGTATTTCCGTCGTTTGCCAGATTATGACCCCGTCGCTACCGCCACACCACAGTAGCGGACGCTGAGAGGCTGCGCACTAAAACCCATGCATTGATAGCTGAGCGACATAAATTAGTAGCTTGCCCAGGTTGTGTCGGTAGTGTATTTGAACTTAAAGATGTCTGCATTTATTACCAGGCTTTCTCCTTATTGTTTTGTGTCTAGTACATGGCAGATGTTATCAGGGCTGTCCTGCTATAACCAAACATGGACGTATTCAAAAGTTTTTAATCCTTTTCGCACTCGAGCAACACTACAAGTGTAAAATGTAAAAGTTGCTGTAAAGCACCGTCTGTGTATTATGATGGAAAGTCGCGGCGTTTGAAAAACATATATTCCCAGATAGCCCAAGCATATCTCCCGGCAAATGAAATTTCTATAAATGTGGACCTTCACTGAGGGATAATATGACCTCAGTCATGCAAACCCAAAATGAACTTTCAAGCCAGTCAAAAATAAAAACGCATAATATATGATACAGTGGGCTCTTCTGCCATTTCTTTGCAGCGGCCGAAATTTGGCTTGTGGTAATCGAAAAAGCCGTTGTATTGCGTGTTTCAGCGAAGTGTGACATTTTATTTCGCGTGCAGAATTGCGCTAAGCGCGCTAGCACTCGGTACACAGCTCCTGCACCGAACTCGCTTGCTCGTCACAAGTGGAATATGCCCAACCCCCGCGTCTTCGAACGTCATCTTTGGGATGACTGAGCGAGACAGAAGGAAAGGGACGACTTGTCAGAAAAAAAGAAAAAAGAGGATAACGTGTTTGCTTTATGATGAGCTCAATAGAAAAGGTGGCGCTAACGCACACCAGAAATCTTTGAGAAGTAGCCGCCTCATGCTTTCAGGATTCGGAATCATGGGCGCCACTTTGCGGTTTTGACGGAGGAAAAGTTGCCATGAATGGGAAAGAAGTCAAGCTGGCGTCGCGGTTTCAAGTGACGTTGCTACGATCCTCATAAATCTAGGGTACACGTAAAACTCCATTGGTGTTTGTTTTTATTCTGCAGTATTCTCCTGAATTGTTATCCCCCTGTCCATCCCATAAGTGCTGCCAATGTCATGACGTCTTTCGCCTTGTTAGAATCATGGTTTAGTAAGTCGCTTTATTGTAATCACAGCAGTTTATTGAAACAAAAGAATAAATACGAATTGTCGTTTTTTTAAGAGTCAGAACACTAGTACAGAAACTGATCCCGCGCACGAATGCAAGTCCTTGAGCACTGAGCTACAGCACCACGCACCACCTTCATGCTTGTTAGAAAAGCGAAATCGCCGGAGGACATTAAGTGATTTTTCGATTTCTTGCCTCCTCTTTAGTCCCAGCTCATTGGCCAGTCCGTTGACTCTCGTTCGCAACCTTATTCCCCATAAACGAATTACGGCAACCTTGAACGGAAAGCCCCTGTTTCTGATGTACGTGAAAGTGGTGTGAGCGTTCAACTCCGACATCCTCTGCTCGCAATCGATACAGCCGTGTTTCACAGATAGAGGATCAACCGAAGACAAAGAGTAGAGATAGGGGCAGCACGACACGCCTTGTCGTTGATTCGTCCACACTGGGTATTGCTCCACGTTCTTATGTAGCTCCGGTGTTGCAGCCATGAAATCCTCTTTAGTGTGGAGCTCCGGAAGAGCTGCCACCATTAGCAACGCCAATCATTAGCACAGTGCTCACTAGCTTGCGGTACCCATTCACACATGGCGCCGAGCTGTGACAGCAGCTGCCGTTGCTTAATATACTCTGGGCCTGTTTCAACAGCTCCAATAAACCATTGTTTACTTTGAACACTCTCAAGAGAATGGGATTCGCGCATAACTTCCACACACTAAGGAAAACACCGAAGGAACATCTTTAAATATGCGGCAACTAGCGGATAACAAAAGTCGCAACGGGAAATCCAAGTACCAACGACCCGCCATATTAACTAGCACCAGGAAGTAATGTTTGACGTTTTTTGTCAAAAGGCGCTGCTGCACTTTGCTTGTCAGCACACCCGCCTTCCTTCAAGCAATTGCGAGAACTACACATGGCAGGGCTAGGGCTGATACAAATGAAGGGAGAAGGAAGAGTGAATTTTAGTGGTATCTGCATTTGCTTGCTATATTAATTACCCGCACTTAGGGTTAAACCGATCTCGTCCTAGATGAAAATATGCTGTGTTTCACATTAGAAATGAACAGGCCAATTGTAAAAAATGTCGACCTGCATTATATATATTGGCTCTCCGTGTAAGAAATCGCCTTTCTTGAGGAACTAGATGGACTCGTTCCCGGATTGCGATCTACATTTTGCCTTTTTATTGTATCAAAAGAAACACTAACTTTTCTAAGTTATATCTTCATGCTCTGATACATTTGGAAAGTTTACAAATCACAAATCTTTATCGAGCCAAGTGGACCCTGAAGACAATCTCCTTTTCTACTGTTACAGGACAGGGACAATTTCCAACATAATATCAAACGTCTGGTTTGTATTTACCGGCTTTGTTCAAAGGCCTGGTAAAATATTACCCATCTTGTATTTTATTACATGTTGGGTTTCCGTATTTGGGCTTTAACTATGTTTTTAACAAGTTTCTCTTCAAGACGTAAACACTAACAATGGAAATTTTTCTTGACCAAAGCATGGCTCGCGCTTGAGGGTCACGTTAGCCCTAACCCCTATTTAGGCATGTTGAGCTATCCAACACTTCTATGCCTGCCGCCACCTGCACCGTTTCTTGAAGTCTTTATTCTTTGTAACGCATTTACTGATGAGAAAACAGCCCTGATATGACAGTGAGTAATTACTATGCCGTTTTATTAATCACTGAAAATTACAATGTAGCCACGTCATTGCTCGACATACTCAGCCAAGAGACAAGATTCTAAGAAGCGCACGTGTTTTTCTATTTCTTGAGCTATTTGCTTTCTATAGTTTATTTGTATAAAAATATCCCGCTACGCGAGATTTAGTTTTAATAGTTCACGAGTTGTAGCACTTGGTTGTAATATTAGTCCAGTCACTTTTCAAAAATATTTTGCGGCCCCTTTAAAACCTGCGACCAGTGAACAGCTGCCGAGTACATTAAAATCCACCTCATAACTGTGCGAGGTTTGTAGCTAACAGGGGAGCATAGCCTTAAAGAAAAGTGGGAGGGAGGACGCGAGCGAATGGTATGAGGCGCTGGCTCAGATTAAATTCCTTTACGCATCCCACGCAACGATGCCTGACAATGACCCTAGAAGATTAGCTGAAGTAGTTTGAAAGGTCAGCCTATTCGTAATAAAATGTGTGTGAAAGTTATAGCAGCATTTCCAAGAGGATATGGAAGATAAAGTTGCAGTAAGGAACACCGATGAGGCAAAACGTCGTAGTTAAAGTTATGCACCCCTTTTTACAGAAACAAATTTAGTTGAGGACCTTGTGTCAGCCTTACTACCTCGCCCAAAAGATGAGGTAATGGGTGTTACAAGATTGCAGATGGATTTTTAAAATGATTCAAAAAAAGATACAAGTACCTCCCAACCTACGCCTGTTACTGTTACTGTTACTGCTGTCACTAGTGTTATGCTTAACGCTTCGTCCAATAACTTGAACCCTGTGAGATTAGCCGGGCAGATGGAAATACTTAGGTGGGTGGAAAGAATAAAACAACATGATCCTGAAAAGGTTTGCAAAAGACAGTGTGGCTGTTTTGGCGAGTTGTTTACACATAAAATGCATGGTCTGGAATGCAGCGAAACAACTGAGACATCAACTGGCAGAAAGGAAACGGGACAAGTGCTATATGATGGTCCTGTTTCATTCATACAACCTTTTCTCCCCGTCGTTGCATGCTATTTCCCAGCATGCGAATTCTGACTTACAGCCTTATTACACATCTCACTCATTCCTACTTCACTCTCTTCATTACTGCTGGGATCAGGACTTTTTCATTTCTAGCTTAAAAAGGAAGAAGAGCGATGGTGAGAGATGGAACATGCTCTGTGAGTTTGAGAATAAACACGGCTGTGACTGAAGCACTTTCAAATCACTTCTTGTCTCACGTGTGATTGACCTTGAAATAAGAATACTAAAAATAACTACGATATCGTTGTCTGTTGCTGCGAGGGAAACGGTAAGGGTGGCTTTAACCCTTTACGGCCCAGCCCACACAAACGTGTGGGTCAACAAATTCGTTTACTTAGTGGGGCCTGTTTCGGTTTCGGTATTACAGCCCTTGGTAGCCGCTGCGAACGCTTCCGAGACTTTATTGGTTTCGGTAGCTCACTCATTTTGCCACCAGGGGACGAGAAACCGCACATTAAAAACGGCGCCTCAGCAGGCGCGATCACGCTAGCCGCCTTCAAGGCGAAAACTGATATTTCTTCTCGCCATTCTCGTATTTTCTGAATAACAAGCGTAAGACACGACTTGCAGGAATTTGAAAAACGCGATCCGCTAAGAAATACACCGGTTCCCTTCGTGTGCGTTCCGTCATCACGCTTGAAAAATGCACGCACACTAATGTGTGGGCTGGGCTTTCGTCGTTACAAAAATTTTATTGGGCGGTATAGGCTGGCGGTCTCGTGAACTGCAGCGCTAGCAATAAAAATTTTTTTCTTGCTTTCTTGGTGTCTCATTTACTCGCGGTTTTGTGCTGGCTCGTTGGTAATGTTTTCTTGCGCCTGAACCTTGAACTAGCTTCGGATTTGAGGTCATAATATTAATTATAATTATTAATTAAATTAATCACAACTTCATTATTATTTATTTTCACAAAATCCTATTTTTAATATAAGTACCCCTGAAAGCAATATAAAACTTATAAATAATGCGGAACAATGCAGTTTTTTGCGCCTGATGCCGTTTTTAAGGTATTCTGACTATGCGCAGATCATACGTATAGAAGCCCAGCCTACACATATGTGTGGGTTTGTTTTCTGTGGGAAATACTCTCAGTTTTCTGTGGGAAATACTCTCATTTCATTTTCACTTGTCTAAGCATTATTGGGAAGGGGCAAATACACAAAATTTAATTACTTGTGGCCATTTGTTTCTCAAATATTTTTGGTGGGCAGGAAAGGGATAAAAAATGCTACATAGCAATGTTTTTCGTTAGCATTCTCGCCAGGGCATCAGTCGATTTATTCAAAGCTATCCTTGGCGCCCCTTGTCATTTTCAACATGAGTTACTTCAGCTAACTTTCTATCCCACTCCCAATAGCTTCTATTGCCAATAATAAACTTGTCATCAAACTCCTCAGAAATAAGCACCTGGTAGTCTCAATTGTGTCTATCATCGTGCTGCTCATTGTAAACGCCCTAGTCAAATTTTTTCCCAATACCCTTTGCGCCATCATCTTCGACACCTTTGCGAACAACGGGTACAAATATTGCTTCACTTTGTAGTGCCTCAAACTGTTACGTAACCGAGGCTTTCTCCCATACTGGGCTCGGCGTTTAAGCTAAATAAACAGAAGCTGCGGTAACTTCGCAATGTTTTCGTTTCGATCCCTGAGAGAATGGGCGACAACTGTTAAGAAGCTTTGCATATGTCAAGTTCTCATGACATGTTTCTGCTCTTGATATAAAGACGCCTGGAAATAAAAAAGCTGCTAAGCGAGGACTCTTGCGTCACTCATGTAAAGAAGCTCTGGAGGGTGATGAATAATGCGCTTCGATCACCGGACTGGAGCAAGCGTGGGCTTAGCGAGCTTACGGTGACATATCAACAAGTGGCACGTGATGAAACACCTCCTAGGTGATTGATATGCGAGTGTGGGCCTGGTGTGACGCAGTTAAAGGGTGCTAGAATGATTATTGATGGCACTTCGAACGAAATGCGATGAAGAATAGAGAACGTGGTCCTACATGCATGGAATCAGGAGGAAAAAATTGGAAATGACGAGCCGAGATATTGCGCCATTTTATTTCATGTTAGTTGCATTGTTTTCAAGTATATTTCCGTTAGCGCTAAGCTAAAACGTGGTGTTTTTTTCAATATCGAAGAGTTTTTAAAATTACAAATGATGATTCCCTTCACCACCATCCCCCCCAACCCAGGTGCACGACGTTTGAGATACGCAACGTGTATTACGTGTATTCTTATGGCCTTCCGAAACGGCCCGGTAGCTTCGCAAAACGACTGGGCGTTTTCCACAACATAAACACTTCTTCGACAGGATTCGGGGTGGCTTCAAAATCAGAGATTTCATTAAGAAAGCACAGTTAGACAGCGGCCATGCAGGCACGGTTCAGTTAACCTAAGACGTAGTGAGACTTGAATACAGGGAGGAGGGTAAGATGTCTTGTGGGTATGTGACGGAAAAAGTATTGCGAAAGCCGCTAGAAATCAGTTGTGATCAACGTAAAAATGTTTTCTTCAGGTGCACTCATCGAAGTAGTTGATTATAATTCAGCTCTGTAAAAACGGCTGCTGCAGGTTTTGTGCTCAGTAGAGCTTGTGGAAACTTGGGACACCAGCATGATTAAATAGACGGAAGGAGTTTTTAAGCTCCCTGGCGTAACACACGTAACGGTGCATGCCCCGTTTGACCGGATCTGGTAGGTACAAACTACGGTAATAAGCCAAAAAATTACCAGAAATACTGGCAGCCAAAACGTGGTTGTTGGAGTAAAGACTAAGATATAACGACACCATGTCCATTATTTTCGGGAAAGTGGTCGAAGCTGTTCATTACTCTAATTTACTGATCTGCATGACAAATGCACTGAAGTGACAAATTTGCGCGAATCTGAACCTGTTCATTAAACAGCAAGGCCAAACTCTCTCGCCTACATAGTGTACAAGAGCGAATAAATGCCGCACAACGGAAACTAGTCGTGAAGAGGGAAGGAGCAATTTTTGAGTATAAGGTACTGAATAAAGATCTGCTCATTTTCCAGGTAAATTCCAGCATTTAAAAGCCTAAACAAAAATTTATAAATTCAAGGTTTAACGACAGAAGCTGTAACGTGCGGCCTATATTTACACATAGCCTACCAATTGTGAAGTAACGGGCAGTTTTTCTTTGCGTTGCCATGTAAACGCTGCTGCGCCCGCACAGCCGCCGCCGCTGCCCTCCTTTTGTGACTTAAACCTGTGTTGAACATAGTAGCTTGCTGCGCGTGCGTTCTGCTGCGAGAGATGCTCTTTTTTCTCTCTCTGATTCACCGCTCTGAGTAACCAGTATGTGTAGATATGCGGGAGTAGATATATATGGTTTCTGCACCGATGCGATATCCGACTTTGTTCTTTCGCCTAGCCTGGTATTACTTCACCTTAATACGGAGAATTAACTGGGACGAACGACGTTCCAACGTAAAGTTCGCTGAAAAGAAAATTTCAAATAACAGCTCTCGGAATACACTGTAAAATAAAATGAAGTGTTACACGACGCTTAAGAAGTCGCCGAAATAATAATGTGGGTTTTTTTGTTAAATGCCGTATTTCAAATGAAAATGATGCTTGTTGCGAGCAGGGGGAAATGCAAATGATGAAGAGGGTAATGGGGTTTCACGTTACGAAAGCATTTCCGCACTCGTTTTATTATGTATGAAAATATACCATGAAAGTATCAGCGCTTTTGTACCAACATTTCCCATTAGTCTGTAAGTGTTGCAAACTAGCACGGAAAATGGCTCACAAAAAAAGAACGGCCTTGAGAAACGCGCTGTGTCTTGTCTGGCGGGCGATGGTGAATATGTGGAGAATGACGGGAGCACGTTTGAATCCCAGCACGCAATTTCAAATGGTAACCAGGCTGTTTAATTTCAAGCACCCGTTACTTTGGAACGCTCCATTGTAAGTAATCTTTTATGCGCTAAATAGAACCCAAGAAGGCCAATACGTGTATTAGGAAAGAAGATAAATTCTGCAACCTATTTGCGTAGTAAAGCGCAGACGTAAGCACTTTTCTATAATCAGGATACCCTGATTTCTGTACAATGCCTAATGCCGGCAGTGAGGTATACTGCCCTTATACGTATAATTTTACTTAAACATCCAGCCAGGAAAGCACCTAAATGACACATGAAACATTTCTTTTGTATAAACTGGTTTCTGGTTATTGTTACCGAGCGTATCATTTTCCTCAGGCGACTGGGAAAATCTCCCTGTTGTTCTCTTAAAAGGTCTCCAGATTTCCATGTGTTACTGGGCACCTACAAGGAGATTCTGTGTGTAAATTCGACGTCTTTCGGATACAAAGTACAAAAGCTATTTGTTCTAAGGTTAAATACTGTATCATAAACAAACACCTATATGTTTATCGCTGTTCAACACGTTTTATGGAAAACCCTGCTGGTTCCTTACGTTCAGTAGTTTTAGTGAAAAAAGAAGGATGGTGGCGACGTCATGCCGAGATTGTGTAAAGGTCAAGAGAGGCCACTTAACTTTCTTTCTTGAAACACTTCGTCGACCGCAACCGATTCCTAGATTTAGTTACCGGACTTCACACCAAAAATAACAAAGCCATTAGAAAACCTTGTAACGGCTAACCGCAGTTGAAACAGCAATGTCTCAATATGGAATTGGCTTCAGGACACTGACTGGCACACGCCAACCTGCATCAAGCAGACAAACTTCGAATTTTATGGTTACCAACCTTTCACTTCTCTAAGAAAGACCCTTTCGGGAGGAACTGCTTCGTAGGCAGGGTGATGTCATTTCGAAAGTATGAAATCTGCTTTATGTCACAGGACATCTTCGCCAGTACGGTTTTCGGTTGCCGAAACAGCTTTTTTATTTGGTATGTCCGGTTATTCTGGGATACGTTTTCTTTTCTCTATGACCA
Source organism: Haemaphysalis longicornis (assembly GCF_048455015.1). Classification (NCBI taxonomy): domain Eukaryota; kingdom Metazoa; phylum Arthropoda; class Arachnida; order Ixodida; family Ixodidae; genus Haemaphysalis; species Haemaphysalis longicornis. The sequence goes on along the minus strand of NW_027526407.1, from coordinate 37,104,845 downwards.
GTATTTCCATTAAATGACTAGAGCTGGGCTTCCAAACACTTGGCGCGTTTGTTGAACTCAAACGTGTCACGCAAAGTCGCGGGCGCCCGCACCCAATCCCAAAACCGGAAAACAAGTCCTGATTCCGATCGGCTTTATTTGCCAATGTCCCCTTATCCGTGTGTCTGCCTCTTCCGGCCGTGTAGTCCTCGCTGCGCTCCATTTGCAATGGGGCTAGGGCGGCATCCGGGACCTTCTGCCAGACGGTGGGTACCACTGAGAGGATTTGCTCCCTGAACGATGCGATCGATGTTGCGAAGGACCACGAAGAAGCAGCTGCAGCAGTTCTTATCGTCGCCAAATTCGCGCCTGGGGAAAACATAAGCAGCACTCGTCTGCTTATTTCCCAATTGGTAAGGCGTGGGTCACTGGCCCACGTCTGGAGCATAGAAAGTTGGCTTCGTTTCTCTATGTATATTCGCTTTTTTCATCATGCAGCATTACTGGAATTGTGTGTGCGGCGATTCACTCCTGGTTGTGAAAGCGATGTTAATGATGAGACCGGCAGTCCACAACTCTGTTTAATGTGGATAATAATAACGTGAAGTATCTGCCTAAAGACACCTTCCACTGGAAGTTATAAGAACAATACGGGTAATACGCGCCCTCGATCGCATGTTTAGTTTGGGAACTAAACAGTTCTTACCACTAAATGCACTCCGATAAGCGAAACACAAGCCATTTGCACTGAAGTGCCATATCTGACAAATAGAAATGTCAATGTCATAAACAAAATAGTGTCGCTGCATCCCAAACTGAGTTAACTTTGAATAATACGTTAGCAGCAGTCATTAGCAACCATTTCCAGCGTCTCTACACCGGAAGGCGGGCCTGCAATGGCGAGCAGTAAATATTGCGAAATGCAAAATCAAATCTGGCGTATTTTCCATGGCCCAATAATCTTTCACTTTAAAATGTGTTGATCATCTACCATTTCCTGAAACCGTTTGCAGGGTGGTCCCTCACGACAAGATAAAAAAAATAGGTGCGGTAAATTTGGCTGTTGTGAGCGCCACTCCTAATACTTTGGGAAAAAGCAAGTTATATATGTGCGCTTTATTTTGTTGTGGCACCCGCAACATATACGAAACTACAAGCAAAGTTTCTAATCATAGAAGTGTTTTGGCTTTACCGATTCAGTTTCACAATGACGCTTTTGATATCTCAAAATGGAAGCTGTATCACTTGGATTTTGCTGCATATACTTCGATGAACAGGTATTATAGTAATGCAAGCACAAAAGAAAATGGCAACACGATATCAACGTAGATTTTTTATACTAGCGCCACGGATAATTTTCCGGTACTCTCTGACACGTCGCAGGATTTGCGATGGCAAATTGCCATGTCGCAATGGCTACAGCCCCAGACGGGAGTCTTCGTTAGATGAGAAATCTTGTCCGGGTCTGTGCAATTTGCAGCAGAACGCATGTGAAATAAGAACAAAAAATCAATACCCGACACTGATCACCGCCTCCTATTAGGCAATGCCGTTAAGAAGATGAGACCTACGTTCGTCCTGTTTCGAAATCTGTGAATTAAGCGGGAAATTTGTGCTGGTGACGTAGCAACTGCCTTCGATGACAGCAGAGAGCGCCTCTCGGTCCTGGGAGCACTTGGGTGAATGAAACGATATATGTGACGGTGACTTGGGCCTGCTTATTTAACTAGCGAAACGCATACTCAACCACAAAGCTGAAACCGCAATATGCGTTGTCATTTGTTTAATATAATTGCTCAATTAGTTCTCCCCACCTCCAAAAAAGTATATCTGTCTAGGCGACAGGCAGCTCCTACGTGATTTGAAGCGCTTCAAGGCACCCAAATTGTGTTACAAAAGGCAAGCTTGCATCTGACAGCTCGCCTTTCCTGAGGCATTTTCAGGAAATCATAGAACGAGGTGAAAATGACAGTCTAAGAAACATTCTGGACTAGTCGCCTTAGTTTCCGAAAAAAAAGTTTGAAAGAAAATTGAAGGTGCAGCCGCTACGTGACCCTACCTTTAAATGGTTTCTGAACGCGTAAAGAGACATGAATACCTGGGTGAAGTCTCCCTCCTTTCTCCCAGTGTAGTTTGGCCTGCTGCAGGAGAACCGAATGGTTTGCTTCCTATTAGCAGGAAAACTACGAGCACATAAAGTAGCATAGCTAACGACGTGTATTTATAGCCATACGCTCTTGAGACTGTTTATTAAAGGTTACCCGTTTCTGCAGCGTTTTGCAATTTTGATTTGATTTGATTGTGGGGGTTTAACGCGCCGACGCAACGCAGGCGATGAGGCGCGCCGTAGTGGAGGGCTCCGGATTAATTTTGACCACCTGGGGATCTTTAACGTGCGCCGAAATCTCGTACACACGGGCGTTTTTGCTTTTCGCCTCCATCAGAAAAGCGGCCGCCGCGGCCGGGAATCGAACCCGCGACCTCGTGCTCAGCAGCGCAACGCCTTAGCCACTGAGCCACCGCGGCGGGTGTTTTGCAATTTTGCACGGATAACAGGAACCATAGGCAGTTATGGAGCAACAATGCTTTAAGTCTTTAAGACCATCATAGGGGCCTGGTAAAACCGACTTTAGGGTCGCAACTTGTTTTTAAGCGCCTTTCTCCAATCGGTGCGCTTTTTCGTTGACCATGCCCGAGAATATGTAGACTATAAGTTCAAAGTCGTTTTGCTGTGCGCTTTAAAATGGTGATCAATATTTAATGTAATGTTGCATCATAGCGACTCGTCATGGTTTATGGAAGGCGTATTAAACTCCACAAATATGCAAGAATGGCTCGCAATCATTAAAACCTGCATAAAGAGCGTACAACTGTGCCTACACGTGGTTTGTTCTTTACTTCGCCAATCGGTGGGTTTTCTCTCTTACTTTACCCCAGAAAATATCGAAGAATCGCTGATCGCGGGAACGAAAATTTGAAAGTGCGGGCATTATTTAATCGTTGGAGTGACTTTGCAAGCTTAGCGGAACATATTTGGCCAGTGGTGTCCCAGACATGGTACCTTAATTTTTTTTTTCCGCGCGAATGTTACCTAACACCTTTTTCCGATATGAACATATTGCTGATATACTCAGTGCCGAAAGTTTGTGAACCAGTCGCCCAAATAGTATACAGAGGTCTGTGGCCACTGTCGGTTTCTTACACGAGGGTGCATTTTCGGCCTTCATTTATGCCACGCTTCTCCCATAACCTTTCCAATAGACATCGGTGGAGTGACTCGACATGGCAGTCTTCTTGTAATTACTTTTTTAAAAAAAGATACCAACAGGAGTCCCCAAATCTCCCTGCAGAGAACGGCCTTCCTACCTCTGTAACACGTGTTGAATTCAGTTTTCACGGCAGTTGGTTTAACATTCCCCTAATGGCACTATTGATACGCCATTTTGCTGCTCTCATCCTTCCACGTGCATCCGACTACTGTAGCTAACTAATAAAGTGGCCCCTTTGCTGAAGTGGAAGTGAGCTAGGTATGTAACATGCCGGGGAACAAAAGTTCAAGCTCAATCATGGAAGGGAGAACTTCCATAGTCTAGTAACTGGGAGTTCTACAGCGAGATTGGAAGTGGTCGTGTTAAACAGTGCATGGAACGATTGACGAAAAGTTCGCCTGCAATGGGACGGGTTGTGGAAACGAGTGATAAATAAATGTTTCCGAAGAGCAAATGGTAACGAGAAAGCTAATAGAGGAACCTAATGTGCATGCTAGGAACGACTTCAGTACTAGCTGATTCGCGTAAAAACTTCTCAGTAGGATTCGAAGTGATGTTCACTTGAATTTAATTTGAATTCAATAATGCGTGACATAAATAAATACCTAGGAATTATGAGCGGGGTTTATCATTATAGAAACAAAGACTGTATATGAGTGAAGAGAAAACAACGAGAGACAGAGAGAGAATAAAATTTAATCGATCCAGAAAATGCTTGAGAGAGGCGTCCTCATTCCAGGATGCCTTAAGCTCGGGCCGCGTCGACAGCCTTTTCGATCAGGCGCAGCTGATCTTCGAGGCCGGAGCTGGCCAAGGCTTTCTCCCAAAGTTCTGTGGAAAGTTGAGCTAGTTTTTGTGCTAAACATCTGAGTTTATTCTACCTGAATCAGTATCAAAGCTTGTGCTTGCAGAATTAAACACGACTCTCTTCAGACTAATAATAAAAATGTGCAGATATAAGGGCATGTGAAAATTGAATTTAACCCAACAAAATATTTTCATGAATTCTGTTTTGACTGATAAGGGTATAGGTAAAAAAAGAGAATGGGAGCAAATACAAAACACTCTATATGGGCTGTCTATTTACGTCGATATAAAAAAGTTACGGTGTTCTTTGTCAGATTTCTTTTTCACGGAAAAAGCTGCGAGAAGTGTTGACAAGATCACGTAAATTGAATATGAACAGTTCAGGGTAAAGGGAAGAAAGTAAAAAAGATAAAAAAAAATTGGTACTGTCATAGCAGGAACAGATGACCCTGTGAGTGCTTACAATCGCCGATGCATAGGCAATCATGAGATATCACCCGGAAAATAAGTGATACACTTAACGGGGAGAAACCCTTCCAATTGACAAGATTCTTTTGTTACTAAATCATTGTGACAACATGCTGATGCAGGGTCTCTGTGCCTGAAGAAGACAAATACTCAATTGTCTGCCTTTCAATAAAGGTGTTATTCGGGCGTGTTTCTTTAGCGGGGATAATGGAAAACACAGCACAGCTCAGCATCGATAAAAAGAAGACTTGACACACAATAGCACTCGTCTGTGTCAGGTCTTCCCTTTGCAAGTGTCGCCCACGCGCTGTTTTTTCTATTGATTTACCTTTCAGATCGGCTCATTGCCCTCTACAGAAATGTCGTCATACAAGGCAAAGCTCACTTTGAGAACATGAGATGGTTTACCTAATGCTTGTTTATACCCCTAGCAACTTATCTATGCTCCCTGGCTCCGTTAAGAAAACAGATGTTAATTTCGCGAATATGCACCTGGGGCTCATTTTCCTCATGATGCCTTCCGCATTAGGCTTTCTCATGCACTTATATTATTTGATAGGAGAATGTGGGCGGCATAGTGAGGCTGGTGGTATTTTTAAAACTCGTGGTGAGGTCATGCACTGTTGTCATCTGCACATCTAACGAAGTCAACTATTCGTAATTCCTCTGTGGATCACCACAGAATGTGCACTGTCAATAGCAAGGCCTTCCCTGCTCTTAAGAATTTAGCCTGCACAAACACACAACTTAGTCAAATTCGGACGTCACCAAACCCGATAAGAATGCCCTGCGGGCATCATCACCTCAGTTGTAGTCTGCACGGTTTTATCGTTACTCTGTTGGTTATGTCAGCCGCAGCATCGTTGACGCTATTTCGTGTAGAATCTCAAACCGCAGGGTAGCGGTTAACCTATCTTAAAAGTTTATTAGGATTATCATCGAATATTTTGGTTTAAAGGCTCCCGTAAACGAATGATGAATAAAATTTGGATAAACGCGGTGCAATAGAGGTTCCAATGTTCATAGTATCTTCACGAAGACAAGATACCCAGATTGTTTGAGGGGCAAAATATCAAAATTGTCACACTAACGAACATGCCGAAAGAATGAACATTATTCCGACAGTGATGCCAAAAGTAAAAAAAATGTATTTGCATTTCAATAGCAGTGGGCTGCGCGAGTATTTGTTACTTTTCTTTCCACTTTATCCTCCTGGATGGGCGCTGTATGCAGTCTTTTTATTATACTATCTCTTTCAGCAACAAGTTTTCTAAATCGCTAAACATTTCATAGAAATGTCAAATTGAGAAAATTGTCTTGAGCGGAGGCGCTTGCAGCCCTTGTCGAACAAGGGTAAAACATCGCCGAAAGTTTATGCTAAAAAGATTTGTCCTTCTCACATACCTTTTGAAGAATAACTTTGACACAGGACTGCTTTGTCATAAAAATAAGGCTGTTACAAATAAATAATCTTTCAGCTGCATCTTCACCCAAATGCTTTTGGTTCTTCCGGATGGCAGCTATGCGTCTGACAGAACCCCTTTTCGGAAACCAAAAAAAATGTTCTACGGTTTGCGAGAAACATTTACGATAAAGAACACCAATTCACTCTCGAGAGCAAAAATTAGCGTGTAAAAATACTGAAAACCACATGTAGTGGCGTGTCTGTCTTCAACATCTGTAGTAATGAAGCACTGCATGCCATAATGCCACGCTCACAGACGACAAAAGGCGCACTATTTTGTTATGAAGCGTAGTGTTAATAGGAGTGGGCACCTTCAGGAAACTTATAATTTTCCGAGATTTTAGATAATTCTACAAAGTTATGAAGAACGTTTTTGACAAGTAGCAGCCTTGAATAAAATCACGAAGGTGGTGGCGGAGAGAGTGGCGGCAAAAACGCTACAACGTAGTATGCGTCGTGATTGTAAGGTATACTTCATTAGGGGTTGGTAGTAATGTCTAAGAACGTGATGACAGAAAAAGGGAAAGCTATTGCAGTCATTCGTCAATGGTCTAGTTTAATACCAATGGGGCGTTTCGAACCTACAGTGGCGTTACCACATTAACCTAATGTTTTGTGGTTTCTTGAGAGTGCAAAGCTTCCTGACAGACATACACTATGATTACTGCTTTGCGTGAAATATACCTCTTATTTTTAAATTTCCGGAGGTTTGGGAAAGGAAGTAGTCCGTCTCTTAGCTTGTCATCCCGAGTTAGATATAAAATAATAAAGCAATTTTCGTAGAGAGTCACTAACGACACGCAAGTCGAGTATTTTTAACGGCAAAACTATGTGTGGTACAATGAATACTTCGGGGCATTATAAATATTTTGAAGTAAAACGTCTCAGTGATAACTGCTATGTTGGATTAAAATCAGCCTATTGAATGTTATTTCGCCTGAAACGTTGATAAACTACGTTACTGGTTAAAACTTCGCACTAGAAAAATCACGGCAGAAATTTGGAACAGGCCATTGTCTAGCACTGGGCAGAAACAGGCTTAAGATGATGACGACAGACTTTTACTGCTGATGAATTAACCCAATCGATTTAAATATTGATGCAATAATATCGATGCTTACAGGTCCCTAGGAGTAACGGCGTTTCTCAAGAAAAGACGATCACACAGACTGGAAACTATTCATTGAATTCCGAACAGATTCTTTTCACGTTCAGCTTGACGTCGCAAGTAATGATCACCATAGATTTCACTTTTGGATTAGCTTCACAGCTTTGTCTTTTTTTGGTAACTTTAGCAGGAACAAAAGGTAGTATCGTCAGCGCTCGGACCCTGCAACACGATTCGCTCACCCTGATGTTTATTAATTGATTGATGGTAGTGTTTAACGCGCCGAAGCCACGCAGGAGATGAGGCATGCCGTAGTGGAGGGCTCTGGATTAATTTCGACCACCTGGGGATCTTTAACGTGTTCCCAAATCTCGTACACACGGCGTTTTTGCTTTTCGCCTCCATCAGAAAAGCGGTTGCCATGGCCTGGTATCGAACCCGCGACCTCGTGCTAAGCAGCGCAACGCTTTAGCCACTGAGCCACCGCGGCGGGTGATACTTCATAAGTGGCCCGCCTGTTGGCAATGAGCTCATCGTAACAATTACCCATCGCCCCCTCTTTTTTGAGTAACTTTTAAGTTCTCGCAGCATTTGGGTCGACCCGAAAGTAACGACCATTTAGCGTTTTGCGTAATCCATCCCGGACAAAGGCAACGATTCAAATTAATAGAACGCATTATTGGTCTAAGCCGCATAAAGACTCGATCAGGGCCCTTGAAGAGCTGACGCGCAAAACCTTGCGCGTCAGCTCTTTAATGGCCCTGGCGCGCCAAAGAGAAGCAACCATTGTTGCCTGCGGGATATCTAAAAAAATTGTGTACACGAGTTTTTCAGTATATTAATCATTTCTGACGTATGTTTAAGCAGATAATAGTTGTAAGGCGCGACTGAAACTGCAAAACAACGCGTTATGGGTACGGGGATATGCTCGTCGAACGTAAAAAATGATTCAAAATAAATTTTTGGACTTGCAAAATAGCTTCTGTTCAAATCGGGCAACAAACATCCAAGAAAGAATTAACCAAGGTCGTAAACTTCGAGAGAGAAGACGGCGTTCTCGAGAATAAAGTTTATTTCATTTTTAAAGAAAAGCGACGATGCTCCGTAATGCACCCCTCCAGGCAAACAGTTCAGATCGCGATCGATGCCCTTGTGGTTTCTCAATCGAAACAGGCCCCTATTGCAGACAAGCAATGCATAACTATGCATCTACAAACAGCGAGAGATCGCTTGCACAATACCAGGGAACAATACCACGCTTAGAAAGCGCTTTCCTGCGCAACGATTCTTTGTGAATGTCCCCGAAGCGGTAGGAAAACTGATGCTTTAGGGCTATTATCAATCACAGCTAGAACGAGACCAGTTTCAGAGGGATCAAGCGCTGGGAATGCGAATGTCATCTGCCACCACCCAACGCATACTTAGGAAACTACATTACCCAGTGATCACATCACGACAGGGCATCCGTGCCGCTACAGCTACGCTACATTTATTACGCAATCTTCGTCTGACACTGCTCTTCTCACCTGATCCTGTGGTCGCTTTATAACTTCCAAAGAAACCATCCTGATGCAAACTAGGAGACATCGTGAGTGGAGCCAGAGTAATGATCAGATGTTTCGTTCTGCCGCAAAGATGCTACCTACAACCATACACTGACGCAGTCGCGACCGATAAGCAGCGGCAACCTTCTTCGGCAAACGTGCAAACAAAAAGTGCATGTCGGTCGTTGCACGTAATGGAGATGGGTGGACCGCGACCTCACTCGTGGTTGCGGGCGGTGTGCATCTTGTGCGGGTATATTTTTGGTGCAAGGCACAAAGGCGGCAAATGGGCCTTGCCCGTATGCCAGCGATTGTACCGTCCTTGAAAAAGCCATGAACGCAGTAGACCGTGGCGGTGTCGCGTCAGCTTTACACCGAGAACTACTTTTGTGCTTAGTTTATGCGCCACACTACGACTAAAGTAGGCTGACCCTGAGAACAGTGCGGCGGTGTGATGCACGGTATTTGTTTGCGATGGAGGACAGGTGTGCACGCAGCACTTACATTAGCTCAGCGGTAACACGTGTAGCGCGAACTTACTTTAATGCTTGCCATGGTTGGGATGAGCCACGTGCTGCATTTAGCTGATTTAGACGGGATGTGAAACTATCGAGCACTGTCTCAATCTCGACTATATCTCGCAGAGTGTATAAGCGCGGTTATGTTGTGAATATAGTACCCTTCGCGAGAATATTCAGTAACCGGACAACATCTCATAAGGTGGCAAGGCGAACCATGAAGTATTCAAAATATTACAGAATTAGCATATTCTATTTAAAACTATTGACGGATGCATATGGATTGTATACAACATGGTTCCTGCGAACGGTATATCTCTACAATGTTTTTGGACAGCTTCCTCTAAATGCTTTTGACCACAAACGTTTCCGGGTTCTTCCATCACACAACTGAATGATAACTATGGAAGTATTTTTTCATGCTCAAGCGAGCAGCATGAGAACAATGGTAATAGTACTCATGCGAATATAATGTCTGAGAAAAGCGACTAAAACATATGGGTATAGAAACATTGTCCACAAACATATACGTCATGTGTGTAGAAACGTGCACTGATTTCTGTTTCTGCATTATACCGGTGGTCACTTATTTCTGTGTGCGTGACATCCAGTACAGAAATGTTTTATTAAGGAAAATTTATCCAAGATAGTGCACCTGTCGAAGTCAATAGACAAAATGTAGCAATGAAAAGATAATGTATTCAGGTTATTTTGAGGTGATCATGCTTTCAAGAAATCCAAAAAATCTTTTCGTGGCAAATTCAGCGCCATGCACTGAATGATTATCTCATTGTTTTATAAAGCGATATGTTCTTTATGTTGCTGTTGATGCTTATGCATCCACTGGTTGTGTATATCCAATGGGCAGCTGTAATTTTCTCAGGTGTAATAGTTGCTTGAAGAATTTATTTATTTGTAGGAATAAATTTTGAAAGCATCAGAATTCAGAATACCGCAGCGACAGATCGAGATAAGGAATATTTCTCTATAAAAAATATTATCGCTTCACTTTTCAGAATAGAGGCGTTTAGTATGAATATTTCAGGAACGCCAGTACAAAAGAAGAAGTTGGTTCCATTTTCCATCTGAGCCGGCTAGTACATAACAACCACGTTTTTAAAACAATGGTGCCAATCTGCCAGGATACTGCACCGTCAAACCACGACGTTTGTGTTGTTTGCACTGCAGTGCAAGCAGAACATGCTTATATCTGAGTAGCATAAAAATATCTATTTTACTTCCTTCACCCGTAAATAGCGGCACAATATTCTCATTGGGTAGGTTAATGCTTTGACAATTACCAAAATGATGCTGCCAACGGCCGAAATGAAGAAAGTTTCGGACGTGAAACGTTACACAGAAGTTTTAAACCGAATAGCATGATCCCCTGTTCCTTGACACGCCAATTTTTCTCAGGTTCAAGTGGGCTATAATCCACAAAACGGCAATTTAGTTGAAGTGCCTGTTGAAGGCCTTCACGGAATTTGATATCACTGCCGTGTGATAACTGTCCTCTTCTCTTAATATCATTAAGGACGGAACGGGTAAACAGTATATTTTTCGCTCTTTGGCATACATTGCGCACTGATGGTTACTTAATTGCCGTAAACACCGTTCTTCTCATCGTTATTTTTCACATCATTGCTGAGTATAAAGATCACAACCACGAAGTGTCCAGAAAACTCACCAGCTGGTGTCGCCTAAAACATCTAGCGTTGCAGAAGAAGTGTTTCATAAAAATGTTAGTGCAGCTGTGGCTCAAGGCTGTAGAAGTTTGGGGTACTTAATGTCTTACCAGTGCTGTGTAGTCCGTGCAAAAGTCTCCCCGTCCCCCTTCATCGCTAATAAAACAGGCTGTACGGACACCGCGAAACAGGAAAGAACATAATCGCAAAATGACATTACCCTGCCGCGTCTGGTGTATCTCGGTGCAGCCGTGTTATTTCCTCTTGCCTGCAATAAACAAAGTTAGAAGAAAATCAGAGCCCCAAGTTGACGTCAAGTGTACGCCACGTCTGTTGTATGACACACACGTTCCCTCGGCTTGGATCTTTCACTCTTTCTCTGCCTTTCTTCTGTAGTTCACGAACAAGAGAAGCTGCGCTGGTTTTGCGGGGGCGTCGGCGTGCCAGCACTCGAGTGAGCCAGCCGGGTGCAGCAAACAATCTGAAGAAAGCGCTCTTAGATGTGTGAGGAAAGGGTAAGGAAGCGAAGTGCGTGTCAGCTAAGCCACTTATTGTCTTGCGTCACGCTTACCCAAGCCAGTGAAATCGGGTTCGCACTTACCCAAAGTAATCCCAGTTCCAGTTCCAGCTGTTAGTTACCCTCTGATATTACCAGGGGAAAAAGAAGTCTCTGCTGATTTCGGGTAGGCGAGGGGTAAGATCTCAGTTTTTTGTCTTTATATTGGTGTTTGACAATGGGAATGCCTAGATGTGTCTTTTTAGCGTGGGACCGAAGCCCCGATTTATATTGCGCGCAAAAATCAAGAAACTGTCGTGCTTCGTGCCCTTTTGTATGTTTGGCGATTTGAGCAGAATATCTTACTTCTGATAACCCACATAAACTGGGTACTTTTGCAGCCACTTTTGTTATCCGTGCTGAGAGGCTTGAAAGTATCAGAATGCGTGCTGAAAAGAGTGGAGTGAGTGGTCGCATTATCCTCTGAAATAGTGGGAAGGTATACTATGTTGGTGACCTCTAACTTGGTGCCGAGGAAGGGGTGAGTGAGGTGCGCGTATGGGTTCACGTATAGTTGGGATACCTTTGAGATTGTCCCTATAACAATATTAAGTAAAACAACAAACTGGCTGTTTGAGGGCTGTCGATGTTTGAGATATTTTATGCAGAGTGCTTATACTGTGAACCAGAACATAATTAAAACCTTGCTTGTCATAACAGCTTCAAGTTCATTTATTTCAAATAGGGTGAAGCTTCACGCCTTTTTCAAACAACACAAGCATAAGCAGAAGACATTATCAACACTCACGTTACTTGTCATTTAAATTTGGAGAGGTTCTTTTAAAAAAACACCCTCCTTAAGCATTCTGTAGCACGGAAAGAAAGAGCCTGAGAACGCAGTTAGAAAACCAGCCACATATATTTTGTAACTACATTTTAACATAACAGTGCAGAAAGCTAGAAAAAGTGTTTACCAGTTTTACCTCTACAACCCATTTATAGGCACCTATTCATGGTCCGTATCAATGCCATATAAAAATAGTGTGGGGTAAATGGCGGAACTATATGTTGGGCTTTATAAAAAGAAACGCTGAAATTTTGGTGAAATATTCATCTCGTAGGAAATAAATTGATACGTTTTCCACCCCAAAAAAACTTGCCTCCTATAGTTTATAATGAAGCGTTTGCGTTGTGATAACTATGCACATGCAGAACGTTTGACAAAGCTAGCCACTAAAGGGATGCGGTATCATTCCAATGCAGGTTTCGCGTAATCTCCAGAACATTCCACCACACTAAGCAAAGGCACTTGGCACCAAATGCTCAATTCCAGGCCATAACAGCGGTAAAACCGATACGATATACGATATACGCAGATTTCCTGAGCCATGTGCCACACAGCTAATACTGACATTGAAGAAAGTGCAGAGATAAGGATGGGGTATGGTCGCTGGGAAAGATTTGTTAATTTGGGGTGCCAGAGTAAATATGGATATGCCCCAAACTGAATACTGAAAACAAGGACACCGAGAAGAGGGGAACCAGGGACAGAGTTCAGCCGATAATAAACGAGTGGCAGTAATGCCGTGAAGCAGTTATAACGGCTATAAAGTGGGAACTGCAGCAAGTGGCGTTGCAGATCCACACGTCAAACAGCTCGGGAACGTTTCTACAACCACAAGTTTGGACAAAAAACATTGATACGGAACTGTTAGAACACAACAAGACAGAAAGTATCAGCTTGAGGCCGAGTTTTAACCTGAATGGGAATTCGGTGTTCAATAGAGCTGTGGTCTTTCTGCAGTGCTCGTATGTTGGAGTTTGTGGCAAAAAATGACGGGGAATAAGAATTACCGGGACTAACATTGCAAAAAATCTGCAAAATTTAGAGAATTGTCTAGGAATGGGAAGCACTCTCATGCCGCTTGTCTTTAGTGTGACTTCTGTACATCCAACGTTTGTGGTTTTTGTGAAGTCTGTCCGTATAATTATCTGCATTGACGCTACTATATCGATTACAGGTGTTACTTCCGCCAAATCTGCATGTTTGTGCAAATGAAGGGCGTAACATGGCACGGCATTTTGGCTATTTTTCGTCTTTTCCAATTTTTTTTTGGTTTTTCCAAATGCAGTTTGACCAACTACGATATTTAAACGAATAAAAATGCATCTTTCGCGAAATCTGTAGATTTGTATGAATGCAGGACCTTAAGAAAAGCTAAGAACAGGCATAAGGATGTAATGGCGTTAAGAAATGGGTTCTCCCTTTTCGCAGTTTTTGTATATTTTTTATTTCCTTCGTCTTTCAAAATTTGTTCGACCAATTATGTTCATTTGCGCTAATATGTCAATTTAGGGTAGAAATTCCGCGAAATGTGCATTATTGCGGAAATCTAGAGCATTACACGGCCCTAGTTATTGGTCGTCGGAAGTGCAGAGCGCGGAATTATTCGCCAGAGGGAAAGTAGTGCGTTATCCGCTTTTACTGACTCCCCTCATGCCCTTCCCCTCCCTGTCTCAGCCAGAACTTGAAGAATTGAACTGAGGTTTTGTTCAAAGCAAGTAAAATTTCCTGCCATCGCATTTCTAGCGCGCTCTGTGCGTGGAACAGCACGGTTCTGTTTTTTTTTGTGCTTGCTTTCACCTCGAACGTGCCGCTGCCTTATTGCGCACTTTGAAGCGCGTCGTTTTTGGCGGCCAGTTTTGTCGCTCACTATCGTAAAAACACACCCAACGGGCGTGCCAAACTAAGTGGACCCATGGTTGCTGGTTATTTACACAACTTTTTCCTGAAATGCACCAAAAGCTTTCTCTGCGCTAAACAGCATGCAGATTTATTGCAAGCGCCAGCGGTTCGGGAGTTTTTATTGATTTGAATATATCAAGCACTTGTTTCTTGAGACCTCTGTTTGTGTCCGTTACGCGGTTACACCCTGGGGCTCCGCACGAGTTCGTTACGTCCCCACTCCACCTGATTGTGGCGGTGGCTAGTGAATGACAAGGGAACGAGTTACGACGGAATTCTAAAGCGCTCTGCACTTGAAAGAGCTGAGGTTTGGGTGACAACTCTGCTAATTGAACTGATGAGGAAGTGCGCCGATGAAAACTTGCACAGTGTTTTGCCTGGGAGGTTGTATAAATGCTGCTGTTAGCTCCGTGCAAAGGGGTCTCGTGGCTTTGCATTCGTTCTCTAAATAATATTCCACAAATATTACAGTCTTCGCCAAAATACTTACTCCAATGCAATGGGCGCATCTGCACAAATTCCCTCAAGTAAAACTGAACGCCGCTAAGTGGACGCTCTGGAGCACTGGAAGTTCCTTATGTAAGGCATTGTTTCTGACAATGTGAATTAGGTACCCGGCCTGGTTGCTGGTTATTGAAGTCGGACGATCGAAAAGCAGGTGTGCGTATGTGAGAGTGTCGAGGGGAGCTTTTGTGTTTTTGACTGAGTGCGTTCAACAAGCAAACTTCTGTATAGCGATTTATCTTCGTTCTTCTGTACGTATTTATTGCAAGGTTACGCTGAAAGCAACAAGGTAATTACAAGGATACTCTTTCTCATTGCAATAGCCTCCCACCCACTCTTTTTAAAGTAGGACTCAAGTGATATACTAATGCAGCTCCATAGAAAACCAGTGGTTGTAGGTTCACATGGCCCAATATCCCGGTCGGGGAGCTTAACACACATTTGTAACAATGGTAAGTATGTGACGGTCGCCAATTTGGAATACCCTTCTGGGCAATTGAGTAAAGGTATTTAACACCACATAAGTGGTAAAAAAGCCTGCCGCAAATCACTTCATACGTGACGGCTTGGGGTCTCTAAGCGTCCTATTTTGTCGGGTTATCTAAGCATCTTACACTGGTTCGCGGCCATCCGCAAGGCGTACTCGGGAGCCCTCGGCCTGCTGAACGGGACCAGGACGTCGGCCTTGCTGTCTCTGGGGGTGCACAACACACTCTCGGAGATCAGCGAGGCCCAGAGAACAGCCCAACTGGCGCGCCTGGGCCGCTCCGCGGTCGGGCGCCGCATCCTGGACCGAGTGGGCATGGGCGCCCCAGAAGCGCCGGACCCCGAGTCAACGCCGCTGCGGGACGAGACGACCAGACGCCTGATTGTGTATCCGCTACCCAAGAACGTGGACCCCACCAACAACGCGGAGAGGCGAGCGGCGCGGGCAAAGGCGCTGCTACGCAAGTATCGCGACGAGGACGGGGCGGTGTACGTGGACGCCGCCAGGAGCACGAGCCGTCCGAACACCTTCGCGGCGGTGGCGGTGACCGCCGCCACGGGGGAGCTAAAGACCGCGTGCAGCGTGTGCGTCCGGGGAGCGAGCCAGGCGGAGGAGGTGGCAATCGCCCTGGCCCTGAGCGCCCCGGGTGTGCACACGATCCTGAGCGACAGCAAGACTGCAATCCGCAACTTCGCCAGAGGAGCGGTGTGCGAGGCTGCAGCGAGGATCCTAAGAGAGGACCGGGGGACGACGCCGGTCACGCTCAAGTGGTTCCCGGCCCACGCGGGCCGAGACCTGACACCAGACGTACCGAACCGCAACGAGGAGGCGGACGCCGCGGCCCGTGGTCTCGCCACGTGCCGGGACGCGGCGGCCCCCGCTTCCGAAGAGGCGGCGACAGTAACGGCAGAAGAGGATCCCCTGACGGACTACGGCGGAATCCTCAAGTGGCACCGCGAACAGCGACGCGGCTTCCCGCCCCCACACCGGGACTTAACCATGTGGGAGGCGGTGAGGCTGCGCCAACTACAAACAGAGACGGTGTTGACCCCGGCGCTCGCGCGCCACGTGTGCCCGGAACTCTTCGAGAGTGAGGTGTGCAGCATGTGTGCGCGGGCGACGGCTACCTTGGCCCACATCATGTGGGGCTGTGACAGTGTTGAGGACGGTGCGTACCCGCCGCGTGTGAGACAGTGTGTGGGCTCTGCGGAGCCGAAGGACCAGAGATGGGCCGTCCAGCAGCTCGAGGCAGCTCTGGCCCTGCAGAGGCGAAAGGGAACCCCTAGAGGGAGCCCGAGTAGTCCAAGCTGGGCCGGGGCACGGTAGCCACGGGATCTAGGCCCGACACACGCCTATAGGACTGTAGACGTAGTGTAAGACGGGGGAGCACCGCGCCCTGCGTGGCCGGATTTGCTCCCTCCCATGCAGGACGCTTTGAATAAAGTCTTTTCTCTCTCTCTCTCTCTCTCTCTCTCTCTATTTGCAGTCCACTGCGACCACTTCTCCACCGCTTCGTTCTTTTTATGTAATAGATAGAAAAAAGGCTCGGTGCAATTTTTTCACGCACAGAGTTAAGGTGTAGTTTGCAAGATTTACTTTTGCAGGATTTACAATTTGCGTCAGCTCCTACTATTGACGTTCCTAGAACACCAAGTGAGGTGCACATTACGCCCACTTTGCTGCAACGACTTATGGCAAAACGTTTCGGATGGTTGGTGGCATATGGGACAGGCCAGGCAGTCATAAAATCCGAGCGTGAATCGATCGCCCGTCTTTCGTCTCTTGCCTGCAAGCACGGTTAGCTCTCTGAGAAACAGAACGCCCCCTTGTTAAAAAGGCCCATCTTCGCATCGAAAGCAACCACGCTTTTCCTGGTGCAACTCACAACATTTGTACACATTGTAACGAAGTATTGCTTTTTTCATATCTCTACCAGGTATCGATAAGCACAATTAGTATTCATGTGATACAAAGTTTTACGTCCTATCTCCTACCGGGCGTTTAGTTTTGTATGCAGCCGGTAGACTGGATGACGTGGGAAGGTCCGGACGGGTCGGGGTGGAGCCCTGACGCGTATATTTATGCAACCGGTTTGGTATCGATAACGCTTCATCTGTATTCGCTGAGGCATGAAGGAGGCGCCACCGGCCAGAGGACGTAAATGACTTCGTAACAAAGGACATTGGTGTTTCCATTATGGTGCGCCATGCTTACGATTGCGCGAATTTTTTATGTAATGGAGTCACCCACAGTGCTCTCGACAGAAAGTGCGATTCATGAGAGAGTAAGTGAGATCCAGTCTGTAACAATTTCGATCAAGATGTAAACGAAAACTTGTGAGTGCTGCCTATCCGTTTTCTCTTCTAATCAAACCACGTTGTCTTGTGAGAAGTGGAACAATACTACACATATGTGCTTTCATTTTGCTAGAAGTAA
The DNA here is from genome assembly GCF_048455015.1 of Haemaphysalis longicornis. Classification (NCBI taxonomy): domain Eukaryota; kingdom Metazoa; phylum Arthropoda; class Arachnida; order Ixodida; family Ixodidae; genus Haemaphysalis; species Haemaphysalis longicornis. The sequence continues at coordinate 37,087,333 of NW_027526407.1, read as the reverse complement.
TAAAAGAGCTGAAAGTGATTTTATCTGCTTTGTAAAAACCAGAGAAACTAAATTCCCAGAAATATTTGAGGGGTTCTTCTTAGGCACTGCTGGAAGATAGGGATGGAAGGAAAATCTTCAACATTTCCTTTACGGGAAACTGCGTAATCGATAATCTATATATGAATTGTCAGTATGAAACTGTAAACTTATTTCGGGTGAAGAATATTTAGCTGAAATTAACAAAAATTATAGAAACGTCACGACAGGCGTGCAATATGCTGAGAGCACGTAATTGGGTGCGCCTGTAAGCACATTTACGAATGCGTTTTAAAGTGGTGCAATGGGGACATGCAAAAAAGCCTGTTGTGTTTTCAGTAAGATTACCGAGGGTTATTATGAGAAATCGATAGGAAGGCTTTAAATGTGTAAATTTAAACTATGAACAGTTTACCTCAAACGCGGAAGAAACAAATGATGTCTGAGCTGCGATTGTTGCAACGATTGTTAAAAGACAATAAATGTTCGCGTTCCCTTCGTCAAGAGAAACTAATGTTTTTAATGTCAAAAACCAAGTCTAGCAACCAGGAGTAGCATCGATCAGAACATTCATCAGGACTTGTTCGTTGTCTGTTTCAGTTGGTAAGAAGTGTTTATATCGTATTTATTTGATGTGTTTTCTGAAAACGCTGTAACATACCTGTTTCTTTAAATTTTTGGGGAACTTATAGAGAGAGCTCGGGCATCCGTGTAAGTGAAGCAGTTATGACCATATGATACTATGGGAATACAGTGGAAGGTAAAAGACGGTCATTCAATTTGTCAACCTTATGCGAATAAAATCGACACTATCGTCATTCTCAATGCAAAATTGGTGTAGAAATGAAGAGAATTTTTGTGGAAGAAACAGCGCGGAGATGAGAGGCTTTACACAACGAGACAACGAGACCAACGAGACAACGAGACCACCGGCACTAAATGCCGGTGGTCTCGTTGTCTAATTGGTACGTCTTTTTGTTAATATCCGAGAACGGCTTGCGATCCTCAACCTCTTTTCTTTTTACCTACATGTAGATTTCTCCTGTGGTGTAGAAAAAACATTATGATTTCGTTTGGTTATGGCGCCTCTGCTTTTCTCGTTTTTAAATGTAGATTTTTTGCGGTGTTCCGTTTACCCTGCAATAAATACGACGCACCAATAGCAGTGCTCTGAGTTACGCACACAAATATTCCCTCAAACGTAACAGCAAACTTTTTAACTGTACATTAGAAAATATGCAATAGGTAATCACTGGGGGCCATGCACTCCAGTGCGCACGCTTTGCAATAATGAAACAGGACTGGGGCTCTGTACAGAATGAATTCAACAATTATATAAATTTACTACGACAAACTTCGTGTGTATGTTGTGCGGGAGCAACACTAAGAAAAAAATTCATAAGCAAAAAGGAGCAAGTTTCACATTTTGGAAAATTTTCTAAACACTGGAAATTCATTGCTTAATATACAGATATTTTCCCTTTCTCACGCTCTTCAAATTCTGTTACGTAACCACCTTATAAAAATAATACAGGCAGGTTTAAAATCGTCCGCCCGATAAACACCTCTCTGAGGCACATTAAAATCAGCGAAACCCAATCACAATCCCTTGCGCTACTTTCAAGTGAAGTGTGGCAACAGGACGTCTGGGAGTTCACCTTTGCACATGTAAAACTGTTGACATGACGACCTGATAGGACACAAATGCTTTGTCCCCACCTCTAACCACGACAAGCATGCTTTAAACGACATCCGATAGTTGTTGAGACCATGAAAAACTACACTAATATCACTGTGACTCTGCCGAAAAAACTTAAGGAAAAAATACCTCCCTTTAAATGCAGTACAATCACTTTGCAAATACAAAGAGCATGCATGAAACGCAACGAGAGAAGGCAATCCTTATCTGACGCAATACAAACAATGTATGCGTACCTTCACGTGCCCACCGAAGGGGAGTTTCACCGAGACAAGATAATAGAACATTTTACGTTTCGTGATGCAGGCATGTCTTATGTTGTACATTGTACATATGCCTGTATTCAAGGTCTGTTTTTTTTTTTGATCAGGTAGTAGTATAAGCCTTCATACCAGATGTAACAGTGCAAATACTAAAAATAAAAACAAAAATTCTAATCGAACCGCCATGTTCGCTCTTCTACAACATGATGCTATCAAGTACTTTTATTGTCACTGTAATCTTGCGATACGTTTGAGCCATATTAAAATGCACCATACATCCACTTTATGACACTAGGGAGGACCGGTCGTTTTCCCTGATCCCTTGCATCGTCGCAAAGCTTATCACATTGAGAAATCCCCTTTAGGAAAGCCCATAAGCACATCACAAAGGAAAGATTTGCTTGAAAAGAATACAAAAATGGTATTTGTGGTCAAGGTAGCTGTAGATGGAAATCACCTCTCCTAAGGTGCATGGACGGCATTTTAACTATTGGTCACTAATAACGCGTTCCCTGGGCACAAAGCCCGCGGACACCAGACATTTGTTCAAAAGACACGCCTAATTTTACGATACAAGAATTTATTTATTATTACACGTATTGAGGAGTCACTAAACAGCGACAGTTCATAGCCCATTGTAAGAAAACTATATTTAAATATCCGTACCCTCTGCTTCATAATTACGTTTATGACATCCCGCGCCTGCTGTCGAGGCGGTGATTTACTGTGTATCACGTTGTTGTTCTCGCTTTAAAAGATTCCGGAGATTACGTTCGAGTAACATGGAAATACAGGGCTGAGTAAAAAAATTCCCAGCTAAAACAACCTCAGCAAAATGTGTGGCAAGGTCTTCCTATCTATGCAGTGTTAAGTTAGTTCTGCGGAACACTTCTTTGGCAGCGGGGTAAAAAGACACCGCGCATTATTTCACTGGTGATAAAAACTTGTAGAAGTTAAGGATAAGGATAGGGATGTAAAAGTGGTGTTTAACCCTTGCATTTTTATGCACACTACTTGAATGTAGTAGTTAACATGTGAAGACGTGTGATGTGAAGCTATCATTTGAATTACGCATTTCACAACGAAACTGGGTAGCTGGGTAGAGGAACGTTCTCTTAGCAATAACAAAAACATCGAACCTCGCAATACTTTATTATACTCAATGAAATTATGCTGCGTAAGACGACACACTCCCCGAACGCTCAAATAAACTTCGTCTGACAATTTTTCAGCAAACCGACATTAGGGTAGTTAAAAAAATATTGCACTCCCTCGAGCATTCTCAAACCCGATTTCTATAAAAAAAATCTTAAATGGGCAATGCGGACAAAACAAGTTTGGTTCATTTGAAAGATTGCCTCTTCAGAATCATACTGACACCACTTTTAACGTAAAATTAGCTCAAATAAGTTACACAATTTTAGACAAGAGATTGGCCAGGCTACTGACTAGGTCACTTCCCGCGCTTGAACATATGACCTCATAAGCACGGCCGCGTGATTGGCTGAGGCCGGCCAAAGCAAACACAAGTTAGGCACGGTTTCTATGCTTGCAGAACGAGCTACTTGTGCTTATCTCTGAGGCATATTCATTTTATAGCAGTAAGAAAGGTGCGATGAAATAATGGAAGTTACGAAAGTACCCGTAAACATAGAAATGGTAGTACGTACTGTTGTTGGTACTACGCTCACTATGCTGGTTATAGTTGCACAGAAGTGAGGCGTTTTGGACTTGTCTCAGACTGCTCTGGCCGGTTGGCGTACGCGGCCTTCTCGTCGAACATACCCCGTATTTCCCGAAACGCTTACTACCTACAATAGCATAAAAGAGCCAGGTGCAAATAGCATAAAGAATTGAAGGTGAATAGTCGTACGGAGCAGTATGGTGGCGCCATCTAGGAGGACTGACGGTAAACAAGGCTCGGACCACCGCTCCAGACCAAATTGCGCACTTACATTTTGCTTGAAGAACCACCTAATGGCAGATGTCACAAAATAACCGGCTTTGCGGGAGAAAAAATTTATAAATTAAATTCATTGCTTTCTCAGTGAATAAAGCGCTGGGGGCACTGTGAAAGGCCAAATCTTTCGAATAAAATCAACTTGTGTTTTGTTGGCATGGCCCCTTTAAAAGCCCTGAGATGTCCGGCAAAAGATATTTGAAAGAGCAAATGCCTTACATTTTTTATGCAGGCATTTTCATTTTTTTTGTTTTTAAAGCGGGTCATTTAACCTCGCTGTGATCTTCTCGGTAATCCTCGAAAACGCACTATAGGATAGCCAACTTTTTCTAGCGATGATGACGATGGTGGATTAACTGAAGAAAAATTAAAACGCTACCCGTAGCCGCATTGAACCTGTGTCCTTAGCGTTATTAAGCGGACGTCTATCCGATTCCGCGATTCCGGCGCGTTAGTAGAGGCTTGTTTTTGGAGAGGCTGCATGAACGTTAAAAATAAAATAAAAAATGCGCAGCACCATCTCAGGACGACGACCACAATACCAAGAATCCTAAATGAGTAAGGTCCGTTCATTTCTGGGTTGATCCGTTTGGTGTTCGACTTTATTTTGGAAAGGTTCGCGCTGTTCCTTAATTGTCATTTTGAGGAGGATAGATGTTCTTTGGGCTCGAATTATACGCCTTTTTAGAGGTTACAATAATTTCGGACTTGTGGGTAGCTTAAAAACCTCGCGCCTAAGAAAGTGAAATAAACAACAGTATCAAGCACGTTCTTTGACGAGTTAGGTTATATTTCTGTCTGGCTGTTTGGGAGGGAGCCAAAAAAATAGAGCGCTCAATCAAAGCAACTTCCTACGACTTATTCTTTCTGATGTAGGCTTTTCATATACGCCAGATTGGGAAATCTGTGAAAGTTTCCTAGTGACAACCGTACTCGGTAGGCAACTATCAGGTAAAATCAAGGTAATATTACACTTTAGATTGCCATGTGCTAAATTGTGCGATTTCTTCAGCAGCAATACCGGGACTCCGCAAAGTAGTGGAAACCCGGCTAGAGGTCGCAGGTTTTGCCACTCTGATCTGAACAAGCTATAACAACTTTTCTTTTCTCCACGGCGACTATATCAAAGAAAGTTCTGTCCAATTTTAAGCTTGATCTTCTCATGGCTTTTCATTGTTACGCGTGCGTCTCGAGTATTTTCCAGGGTTCCTTCAGATGACCATGCACGAAACCTTTGAAATCGTACCTAAGCAAAATGACGCTTTTGAAAGGAAAAAAAGCGTCTAGCTTTTGTAATTAAACGTCTTTTTCTAAAGGGAGCACCGTTGTCACGGTGTTAGGGAGTGGCCTGGATTTTTTTTGTGTGTGTGTGCCAAAAGAGCGGAAAGAATTAGTGAACGCCACCTCACAAGTTCGAAACGTGAGAAGAAAAAAGTGTCTGCTCAGCGAAACTACCTTTTGAAGTCTTTCTACCGGAGACTCGAGGGTTTCAACAGATCTTTATAAAGCCGTATATTGAAACGACTGAAAAGCGCTTAGGGCGGATACCGACCTCACTAAAGTTTTGCAAGGCTGACTTTTGCTGCTTCCATTCAAGGTTCCCCATCTCAAGACTTTGCCTTTGAAATATTGGAAAAGCAAGTGGTACTGGATTACAAAAGAGTTATAAGTTCTTGAAACTATTTACCTGCGCAGCGTTCAAGTTAGGACCTTCACAAAATTCTTCGCAGGTTTGGCACTTCGTTGCTTTTTGGGAGCATTTTGTTTTGTTTTGTTAATGTACCACGCTTCCAGGAAAATACTAAAAATATTCTAACGAGGACAAAAAAAGAAATAGGAGAAAAATGAGAGAAAGCAATGAAGAAAAATACAGAGAGAACTTTGTTTTATCACGACTTCAATAAACTAGAAGTTTGTTTCACGTTAATGTTTTTTTTATTGACCTAGGTGCAAATATTGCGCAAATATACTTTTCGGAATGAACATCGACACGTTTTTTTGCATGGATATCTTCGATGTAGAGGCTGTGACATTCTTCAGAAAATGTTTGTCCCATAAACTTTTTCCAAGGTACACAAGTTTGCGTCACCTGGATGGTTTCTGCACATTGCTTACGTTTTGGTTATTCATCACAACGCTGGCTCTAATCAATAAGGTTCGTGACAAAACTGCTATGTTATCGGTGTTATAATGGCTTTAAAAAATGTCAAGAAAATATGGCGAATTTTGAGGGACGAGTGATATTCATCCGTGCTTTTAGAGGCGTGTCCCGTACTTGGAAGGCCATTGGGCTTGACAATAATTGATTGTTTTTATTTTCGAATTCCCGGAGGTACCTTTCTGCAGTCGGAACTTTAGCGCATTAAGTTATGCAACTAAAAAGATACGAAAAAAAACTTCAATTTCCGCTCTAACAAAAACTTGGTATTTGCCGAAATGAAAAAGTCGTACCGCCGGTCAACAATAAAGATAAATTCGGAAGAGATACTTTGGAAGTGTGTATAATTGTAAAACCATGGCTATATTTTATTGTGTTCTGGGTTCATTGTAAAAATGCCTATTTGATTCTACAAAAACAGACGTACCGAGCAATGATGCACGTCAGCCGTTTCTGCCATATTTGGAGAGGTCGCGGGCACCGGAATATTTTACATCGGAACGCAGGACAAAAAAATGTATTAACTACTGAGCAACCGCGGTGGTTGCTAACACTGAACTTGTTGCTGTGACGATGTCAAAGGTTTTTTGTGCGTGTTCAGCTCAATTGAAATTACGGGCTTATGAACAGTGTTTTTGAATTTATTATACCATTTAGAGCCTGCTTCCCAAATGAATGTTTATCAGTAATTTATTGCTGCGAATTATAGCGCGTCATTGTTTACCATAAAAAAATGATTTTTTTTTTGTATCAGCATATATTCCAATTGTCACCATACTCTAGGAGTACGGTGATATTCCACAATTAGTAAATATAAAGGTAAAAGTTTATAAGATAGCGCAATGTTATTTTGAATACATTATACCAGTTTATTTTTGCCCGTTTAGGCAAGGACAGAAAACAAGGCTCATCCTGTTTAAATCCCAGGTACATGCAACCGTAAAAGCCTCCCAGCCGCTCTGTCGTATGATACTACTCGGAATCCTCACTTCCCTAGCGTATGCTTCCCTACATGTACGCTTTATGTTTTCCTGTGGGAATACTGTGGGACTGCCTTGTATCCTCTACCACAGAATTGTCAAAGTGCAAACATGAAGTAGCAGAAATTCTACGAGTTGGTAGGCTTGCTTTCGAGTGTGTTCACCGTAGAAGAAAATATTTTAATTTTTTGCGACGTACATCAGAAGACTAAACGTCATTTGCTGCCGAAAGCAAATCTCGCAAAATATTCCTATGCTTAGTTACCCTTGCCATTTTCTGTAAATGAGTTAGTTTCAATGTGGGGCACCTAAAATTTAAGAAGCCGGCAATAGAACGAGAAATCAATCATTCAATAACTTGAAATTTTTGCGTGCGGCTCTCGCTACCCCTATGCATCATTTACTATTGCTGCACCCTTTAAGGTTTAGAATTGATATTTCTTGTACGAAAAGGTGGTTGGGTGAAGAGTTTCAATAAACTTGACTTCTTTTTATTGCAGTTCATTTTAGCAAATTCATGCCCTTTGTACAGCTGTCTGAAACTAACTTGATCCCATCTGCAATCTTACATTTTGTTCACCATATACGCCTATATTTTAGCACTTCTCTCCGTTTGTTCGCACAGGATGGCAGGTTCTTTCATAAGGCTCCCGTTTCTTCAAAACGCCTTGTCGATATCCAACACGGACTCAGGTAGGGTGCCTTCAGAATGACATTTTGCAATAGTTACACATACAAAGCATCACTAGACACAATGCAACGATGAATCTCTCCTCGTATTTGTCAGACAGAAACCCTGGAATAAGTAAAAGTTTTGTTATATCACGTATTCATTTTAAAAACCGGGCTCAGTTCTTCTATACCATGGTGCTGCTGCGATTCAAAGAAAACCCTGAGAAGGCACATATATTGAATATTTTGCTGAAATTTCTGGTTTTCTTCCTGAGTATTCTGAAGATCTTGGTTTATGGCGGCCAGTTGTGTGGCGACTTGAGCAAACAGTATGCGGATTTGTAGTGGCGGCCGTGGCTGTTGCCTTTGGTGATGTGTGAAATAGGTGGTTCTGGCGTAATATTGGGAGGTCTGTATTGGTTTGCTTAGGACAAATGCTTCAGCAACCTCAACCAATCCAGATTACCTATTCAATTTTATTGATGGAAAAAAACGGCAGTGCTTGAAAGGTATCTGGGATGGTTGTTTTGAAGTTTGTGGCAATTTATAGTGAAAAGAAAACCAGTGTTGGAGTGGGTACTGTATTTGTATTGACAACAATGTATTCTGTCTACAAAAGCTTACTTTCTTTTGCAGTCTAGCGTCTTCTTATACGAAGCAAAGCCCACTCCTTGTCGTGCGCACAACTACCGACTTTCTCGGAAACAATTTGGTAACCTCAACTTTTTTATTTCTATGTGTGTGCGTGTGCTGGTATGTGTTCATATGTGTGCGTGCTGGCGTACACTGACACTTCCAGCTATATAATAGTCCAATTTATGTACTAGGCATCCTCCATTTTCTTTACCCAACCGCAAGCGGAAACGGGGAATGAGACATGTCGGTTCCAGCTTTGCCTATAAAAGCTTGCGGGAAGTGCTTCCGCATTAATCTCGAATAAAATCCTGAATTGGGATCACTCTTCCAAATTTAACTTGCTTTTACAACAAAGAGCATTGGAAGCTCAACAGAAGTGGAATTTAGAAGAAGCGGAGTGTGTGTGGGGCCAACCATGTTGAAATATTCACGGTGCATTTAAACCCAACGTTTGCTTAGAAACAAATGCTGCTGTGCTATCTTTTGCCCACAGATCTTTTCGAGTAATATTTCTTGTGTGTTTAATTTGCATACCGCCCTTTAGTCAGGGAAGAAAAAACAGTTGACTTCCCACTCGGAATATGGTACCAGCACACTGTTGACTTTCACCGCCAATTTTTTTGTTTTGAAGGTGGAATTAAGTAATTTGCTCTTATCTAAACTAGTTATTATCTAGCATCATTTTCAAAAGATGTTCAGCTGCAGTAAATTAGTGTTCTCATTCGATTCTTTTTTTCTAGACTACTACTACTTTTCTTCTTCCTTGTTTCACTATGTCAGCAAAATGCCCTTGCAAAAATTGTGGCCAATTTTTATCCGAGCTACGCTAACTCGATAGCTTCTGATACAATTTTTTGCCTCCTCAATACACAAAAAACAGTAACATTACTTTACAATAGTACCAACCAATGCGGTTTAGTAAGTACACAAGCAGAAGATCGGCAAACATCTGGCGGTAAGTGGACAGAGGGATATTTTTTTGTAGATAGGTGCGTTAACGATGTGGCAAACAGATGAACGCAGGAATAACAAAGCGCCTGCTATTTTCGACACTTCCTGTTCCTTGAGTTGCGCCATTCGACGTTTCCCGCAACTGTTGGTGGCTGAGCACATTTATCTCTGGGCAAGTTTTCCAAAATATTATCCGCAACTACTACACAAACAAGTTGCGGCCAAAACGTACCTAGCACATAAGAATCCAGCAGTTCCGACCAATAACCAAGCTCGAGACGTTTTGAGCAAATTACACCCACAGCAAGCAGTTTTTATGCTATAATAACGGCATTTGCACCTTAGTGGGTGGGTTTATGTCCTAAAGGCAAAGGTCCACGCTTCAATTTACTTGTAAGTGGACCTGATTCACGCGTTAGAATAAATTTTCTGTAGATGCTCCCAACCACTGGGGAAATAGTAACAGGCCTTTTTCTACCCCCAGAAGGGCCGCGCGCACACGTTCAGGCAATCCACTTGTGTTTATGGCCTTGCACCCTGTTTTGTTTCTTGCAAAGACCCAATCTGACCTGATGTGCGGCCTCTTAATAACTACATTTATACGTATTAACCATGAATATTTCAGGACTCCTTTCATGTGTTTGGTTTCCGACTTTCATGCTTGCACGTTGCTAGCATTGCAGCATACTTTAGAGGTGTAACATATGCACGGAGAGTTCACCGGCAGAAACTTAGAAATCACATTGCAGCCTTAAAAACTGCGCGTGTACGGCGCATGTCGTCTTGAAGCGCCTAAGTTAATTTATTCGCCTCCATGCGGTGGGCACCAGACTCCTGATGCACAGGTGCTTTCGAGGTCACTTGTGCGGGAAAGAGCCCATATGACTAATTAGCCTCGTTGGGAAGGCGCAAAAATTGGGTTAAAACGTTGAAGTGTCGACTAGTATTAGGGGGTTCTTCTAGGCTGTCTGAACGCCCGGCAGATAAATAAAAATATGGGTTAGTTTTCTTAACGCTGCAAAGTGATTAACATTTTTCTAACCTCGGTCCAAGAATTCACCTGGATTCACGCACGAATTCACTCAAGAATTCCTTCTAATCTCTTTTATTTGCACTGTTTAATCTTTGGTTATACAGCACATAATTACTATTTCCTGTGTTAGAGTGATGAATGAAAAGAACTCCAAGATCGCGGTATGCGTACGGGAAATACTGCTCGACCTTACTTGGACCACTGTAGAGAAACAAATAAAAAAAATAAAAAAACACAAATACAGAAACGAACAAATTTACATTAAGACGCGTAAACCAAGAGAAAGGTTCCACAGAAGAAGCTACAAAACGGGAAAAAGGTGCTCTGACGTGGGTCCAAGGCAAGCTTCTGTGAGCATCAACACTTTTATAGCCAGAGGAATATCTACGCGGAAGCAAAATGGTAAGAGAGAACCAAATAGCATCAAGTAAGGTTATAAAATTAGCCAACGTGATTTGAGCAGCGAGAGGTGTTTACGGTTCTACCTCATTGTGGCAATTGGAGATGAGTACGCTCGAGTGCAAGTACGCATCACCGGACAGATTTAAAAGAACGCAGTGATCTTCTTGCCTAAATTAGTGGTGATTCGCGCCTGTTGTCGATATGAATCAGCACCAACTCGCCCAACTTGCCATCTTGTTATTCGCAGCCTACTCGCAAGATTACTTGCAGGTGGAGAGCAATAGTGAGCCATAACCAAGGTATAGCCAAACTAAGGTGCTCTATAAGCGTTGCTTTGTTTCACCGCACTTCGAAATTCATTTACCCGTTCTAGGCGTCCGTAGTAGTCCGCATCGCTCGCAGGTACGCCCTCTCGGCGCGATCGTGGCGTGATAAAGGCGGGTGTCGGCGAGGCTGGAACGCACTCATCGCCGCGCTCACTTGTCAGCCCCGCTCCTCTTCGCCTACTCTCCGCTCGCATCGCGCGCTCTCTCCGCGGTCGGTTCGCGCCCAACATGTGGGGGCGCGCGCGTCGCGGGATCAACAACATCTGTGGTGTGATCGTGACGTCACAATCGCACGCGCGTGGCGCGATCGTTGCGTGATAAAGACGGGTGTCGGCGAGGCTGGAATGCACTCGTCGCCGCGCTCTCTCGTCAGCAGTTGCCACAAGTGCAACCACATTAACGTAACGCAAACTACTTAACGTCGTGCGCCCCCGGAAATGCTCTGCATTTGATCGTGCCCCTCGCGAGGGGGATGTTTGAGGAATCGGTGGGCTTTACAATTACGACAAGCCCGTATCTCAAGGCGTTCTTTACAGCTGCGTGCACGTCCAAGGCTTTGTAGAGACTCTCTGATCCCCGACGGTGCTTGGGAGCTTGCACTTTCTGAAATGGTTCTGGAGTTTCGGAGATATTGTTTGTTTGCATGCACTAAGCATGTACTGCAAGCGGGCTCTGTCAGCCCCTGATATCATATATAAGATCCTTCCTTCATGCTGGGCTCCTACGTTTTGTGATCAGGCACTGTGTCATGATACCGTGATGAAAAAAGTCACAAGAAGGCCTCCGTTTGCCCTGCCGTCGTGTAACAATATTGAAGAGCATTTAGGATCTGAAAATATATAGTCCCACCAATGTTTATTCTTATGGGTAGTTTATCTTTTTGTAGATAAATGCTCACCCCCTTCCGCATTAACTCGAATGAACATTTGGAATGGTTGTTAAATTAGTATAAACAATAATATATTGGCGAACAATAGGCAATATTGGAACACGGTTTCAACGCAAGACCTTCAAAATGGGTTTCTTTTTGCCCAAAAAACTCGATGCTCTTGACGGCGCATCGTAATGTAGGTTGAAGATAAACTGGCACGTTGTACTGGCTATAGCTGCAGTATACCAAGACATTTATATTTTTTGCGGGATTTTATCAAGTCCGCTCCCCTCCAAAAGGCCAAAAGCCAGTCAATCGTAGTCTCCTTCATCTGCCATTATGAGCGTCTTCATGTTTTACTCTACGTGCCCTCTACACCCATATAAACAACATTTTCGACAGCACCGTCCACATCTCGTACATTTTTTAAGCACAAACCCAACATTGAAGGTCCACCTAATAAAGTCTTGGCGATCTTTAGTCGTACACACACTAGCGCCAATGAACACAAACATACTACTAGGTGAAGCACATACACGCCCTCAGCTTCGGAAGCTCAGCCGCCGCTTCGTTGTAGTGAGTCAGGTATACCTGCGATTATCACAGCGCATCCTTTCTCGCAATAGAGGACTAGTCTTCAGATATTATTGTAGTGAAGAAATACCTCACCAGTAATGTGCCCGTGTTTCCAACACGCGAATTTATAGTACAGAGTATTTCGCCAACGTCTACTGCGTGATAGCTGCAACAAACCATTTTGGGGGAGACGTTGAATTCACAACTCGAACGTCTAGGGCGGGGCTTGTGCACCGGCAGCTTCGTCTACGTCACGCGTCACGTGTGCGGCCGGCGAGCACGGCGCGTGAGAAAAGCGCGTTCACTGTAGAGTCCGGCCGTGGATTCACGTGCGTTGTAACACTCGATTCGTTGACTCGATGCAATGAGCGAAGTCTTATCGAAGCAATGAGCGACGTCACTGATGTTCAGGTGCCTATCCTTAGGAGGCACCTGCAGGAATTGAAACTTCACGACGGTGTTTGGTCTGGGTACCTAACGACGGAAGATGACGTCAAACAACTGGAAAGATCCCTGGCTGCTGCCAACGTAAAATTTTCTGTGCGTTCATCTCGAAGAAAGCCAGGTGAGCGAACATCGGTGAAGGCGGCGTTACATACTGCTGTCACAGCTGTCACAGAGCCACGTTGAATCGCCGACTACCGCGAACCTCATAGAAATTCGGGCCAATCGCTGCTACGGTGTCATTTAATCTCATTTCACTTAATTTTCTTTCGTCCTTATAGCCCACTTATGATATAAATGAGTAAAATGTAGGACCTCATTGTCTCTTCTTTCTGTCGTCATCGTCGATAAAGACTTCAGTTGTTATTAAGCTTATCCAGAATTTCGATTTTGGGAGCGTTTTGAGGGTGGGGGGTTGTAAATCCCCGAGTAATTGAAGTATTACAGTCTGGAGGCCGTTTCAATGTTCGCAGATCGGCTCGCTGTGCTTGGGGATGGCGCGAGTTTTCATCGTGCAGCAGCAAAGAATGAATTCGACACTCTTCTCTGAACAAAACAAGTATCGATGTAAAGCTAGATGTCAACGTACCGCCGTTGACTCGTGCGTGAAACCGGAATAACACAAACCGTGCAGCGGGCGTTCATAACGTGGTTTAATAACTAGAAGCAGTGGAGTGCGGGGTGCTGCTTACGATGTAGTGTTTAACAAAAGGAAGTGCGCGCTCATGTGTGTTTTTCTTCGCAGGCAACATTGTGTTCAACAGCGCAAACGGCGGTGTTCCAATTTATTTGGACCTCGTGCCCTTCCGGGTGACGGGAGACGCAACGAAGCAATGCATCTTTGGGGACGAATATTACAAGAAGTCTGATGCTCACCACCAGGTACGTAGCTTGAAATACAAAAAAAACTGCAAAATTTGATATTTAGGTTTCCTGTTATTTCTTGTTGGCTTTGTCAGACATTCATTGCCTATGTAACCAGTCGTGAATATCTGGATGTCAAGTAGAAGGTGAAAACTGGAAGCATGCTAATGAAGAGGCCAGGCTAAAAGACTCCCTGGACTAGGGCTCCACTTTGGCTTCTGTTGTCCCAGTTTTTAGTGTTCACCATAAATAGGTGATTAAAAAATATAATTCAAGCATAAGCCTTTGGACCTCCACTACCAAAACTCATTTTGTTTACCTTTTACAGGATGAAACAGCTGCAGACTGGCAAGGCATCAAAAAGAAGAGGCTGCAGCTACAGGGCACAAAAAAGAAAGGCTGTAAAGCCGCAATGCACTTGAAATACATAGAACTGTACCCAGAACACAAGGTAGGCAATTATAGTTCGGTCTTTGTACAGTGAAAATGCACATTTCTATGAGCTGGCACCGTTATCTCTCTCATGTCCAGATGTGGAAGATCTGTATTTGAAATTGAGAAACTTTTTCGTAGGTTGAGCTGCCCCAGCCCTGCGGTCGGATAAAGAAAAACAACTTCAAGGCCAGCAAAGCGAAGGAACTGGGTGAAGCTCTTCAGTGTGAGCGCGATATTGCTTCTGAGAAAAGGGTATATGTCGCGATTTCTGACTTCTGTGCTCACACGAACCATGGATTTGGCGAAATTGAGGCATTTAGTCAAACTGTTGACAAAGATGTTGTCCTGCGCATCCACGACCTTGTGAGAGAGGGCATCACATCTGTGTCAGACATAGATAAATGTCTTCGTTACTATGTCCATGACGTGCTTTTTGCAGAAAAAGAAAAGCCTAATTGTAGCAGCAGGGCATACTTCCCAACCCATGCAGACATCAACAATCATGTGCAGGCTGCACTTAAGAAAGACCGGTTTAGTACAATTGACCAAGAAAATACAGCTGTTCTAATCGAGCGGCTTAGGACAGAGCAACCAGAAACACAGGTGTTTTATCGGCCATATGCAGCAGGAGGCTGTGCAGAAGCTAGTGTCGTCAATGACAATGTAGAGGAGATGGTGGCCGGTGAGTGTGAACAGACACTTATTTTTTGTTTTCAAACAAGGTTTATGAAAGAGATGTTTGCCAAATATGGTGCTTCCGTTGTCTGTCTAGATGCGACACATAAAACGAGTGACTATGCTCTACCGTTGTTTCTGCTAGTTGTGAAAACTCCAGTGGGGTACACGACGGTTGGAGTGTTTATTGTGCAGTTTGAAACAGCAAATTGTATTGCAGAGGCCCTGAACATTTTTAAAGAATGGTCGCCTGGCATTTCTCCACAGTACTTCATGGTAGATTTCAGTCAAGCTGAAATAAGTGCAATTCGAGAGGCATTTCCCAGCAGTCACATATCTTTATGTGACTTTCACAGACTCCAAGCCTGGAATAGGTGGCTTCGTCGAAAAGAGAATAATGTTGAACATCCAAGTGTTGTCCTGCATCTGATGAAGCAGATTGCCAACTCTCAAAGTGAGGAGAGCTTTGAAAGGGCTAAAGATGATCTCAATTCTGTCCATTGGAAGAATGAGAAGCTTCAGAACTATTTTGAAACTGTGTGGCTGCCTGCCAAAGAGCTCTGGGTGGCCTACTACCGTCTAGGTTTTGATGTAGTTTTGAGCACCAACAATGGCATAGAGGCTCAAAACAAAGTGCTGAAAGCACAACACACTAAGAGTGCAAGTGGGAAACGATCACTGGCTTCTCTGATAAGTGTTCTTGTGTTTAGCTATCTACCTCAGAATGAAAAAAGATATCATCAAGTAACAATGAAACAGTCGGCACTGTATAGACAGTGGAATGAAAATGTTCCCTCATATCTACATGGCAGGCCCCACAGTTTTGTCAAGCACATGTTGAGACGGCATATGAATGCAGTTGAATATACCCTTGACGACATAGAGGAGCTCGGCGTTAAATGTACATTTGCTGTTCGCTCTAAAAAGAACAGTGAGGAAAAGCACACAGTTGATTTTAACACACCATCGTGCACTTGCTTTGATTTTGCAAAGAGCAAATATCTGTGTAAGCACTTCTGTGCTGTTTTTGACCACATTGAAGGGTGGTCCTTCCTTTCCTTGCCGGAAGGGTGCCTTGAGGGGTCACAGGTGACATTGCAGTCTTCAGATATGGACCCACATATTGAACACAGCGACAATGATGTCATGTCTGCAGAAGTGCTTTCCGAGCCTGCAATTACACAAACAAGTGTGACGCATGCAGGTGTCTCGACACTGCGTAAGGAAATTATTGCACAGTGGGAAAAATGTCACTCAGTTCTTCATTACTGTGATGACGTTGAAGCATTGCGTAGTGCAAAGAGTTTCCTTGAGTCCAGTTTTAGTGTTATGGCAAAAGCTGTGCCACAGTCTTCTGGCCTGCAAGTTAGGGGCTCTCCAACAAAAGGTTGTTCGTCCTTAAAGCCTCTGCCAAAGCGAAGACGGCGTTGCTAAGTTCTGAGAAGGTAGCTTGAGCCAAGATTGTTGGATTCAATAGAATGGCGAAAAAAATCAGAATTTTCAAAGGTATTTGTGTCCAAGCGCTCTCGTACCGCAAATGTCGCCACAAATAAGATGCTTTTGTTTGTTTACACATAGTAATTTTTAACATTTCTCAGTTTACTGCACTTGTGCTATCGCTGTCCTTGGTTTCACAATATTCCTTGAGTTCCATAAAAAGTTGTGATTTTTGTACGTTTTAATGCCCAGGTGTTCATGTATTTCCAGTAAATGTACCTGCATCATTTTTTCCATAGTGCAGTTCAACAACCGACAAGGTATATTTGTTTGTGCGAGTGTAGACACATTATTTTTTTCCTTTTTGTCCTGTCAGTTTATTGCACTTGCACAATTGATCTCCTTTGTTTTAGAATATTGTTCCAGTGCACTGATTTATGTATTTGGTTTATTGTTAAATGGCCTTATTGTGTGAATAGTTTTATCGAGCTTAGACAACTTTATCCTGCACATCCAGCACACTTAGAAACTCCATGACAAGAAATAGTGCTATTATGTACTGCTTTAATGATGCATGTTTATACACCTGAGAATATGTATGCAGGAGAGTGTGTGTCATGTAAATAAATGTCAGTTGTGCTGCAATTATGCCGTCTTTTTATTTGTTTGCGAAACACAGCAGTTGGCAGCATTGGTGTTGACGTCAATTCTATTCAGCACTTGCCTGGCACAAATGTCAGAAATTTCTCCAACATACCATCCTTCCCATTTATCTAGTTTCACATCCGGCATAACATAGGTGTGACTTGTCCATTCCTACTGCTTTTAGTCCCAATAAGAACATACACTGGTGATCCGGCAAAGCATAGGTGTGACTTGTCTATTCTTTCTGCTTTTAGTCCCCATAAGAACATAGACTGGTGCAAGCAGAAGTATGTGAGGATACCCCAGTTGAAAGCGGCGAGCAATGTAGCAGGCGCTAAGCTTCAAGAAGCATCCGAGATTTTTTTTTATGCAGAGGTGCATTGAGAGGTGAAAATGTGTAGTTTTCATGCTATATTGATTGCTGCACATATGAACCCAAGGACTAGGGTTAGATTCCCGGCCGCGGCGGCCGGTTTTCTGATGGAGGCGAAAAGTAAAAACGCCAGTGTGTTCGAGATTTCGGCTCACGATAACGATCTCCAGTTGGGCGAAATTAATCCGGAGCCCTCCACTACGGCGCGCGCCTCATAAACTGTGTAGTTTCGGCGCGTTAAACCCCATAATCAATCAATTACTGCACATAGCCAATGAGTGCAGCTTTCAGCAGAAGGCTTCAAGACCTGTTCAATCGCATTCTGAAGATAGAACCCCATTTTGCAAGACTGAAGCACTGTTTTGCAATATTGCTTTTTCTGCCCAGCGCAAATATAAAGTAGTCTACGGCAGGATTGACATTACTATAACCATAGAAAATACATCAAGAGCAATGCGAACAAACTAATTTCGAATGACATCTTTACTTTTGATATTTTGCTAATCTCCTTATATTCTATTTAGTTTTAGTCAAGCCTTTTTGTTTGTTTCCACTGCTGCGGCTGGGTGAGTTTTTCAGCTTCGGCAAAATAAATAATCAATACTCCAAAATCTGCACCGACGAGAACCAGTTGTTGATAGAGATAGAGACAGTCGAGCGTAAAAACTTGCCGAACACCAAGCTCGATCCCCTCATCTTATCTAGATGTGGTTCCTTCACATCTGATCGCAGAGACCTTTACTATAGACCATAACTGGCAAAAAGGCAATGCGATAAATTCCACAGCATGTCAGACGCGGGATGACGCACCGATCCTGTGCAATTTTTCCACGGAACAGGGGTTTTTCGCTGCGGTTTGCACAGAGCCGCCTAGTCCGACAAAAACAGGAAAAAAAACGCACTGCTGCGCACGTGACGCGTGACGTACCCGAAGCTGCCGATGCACAAGCCCTGCCCTAGGCGTTCGAGTTGTGAATTCAACGTCTCCCCCATTTTGGCCCCTCTGAAAAAATGAGAACCGTGGGCACGAAAAAAAACACCAACTTCGTGTTGGCTGCTCATACCGGAGGGATTTATTCGAAGCAAAATATTCGTTTCCATTTGGTCGAAAGAAAAAAATCGCTACTTGATGTTCACGTACCTGGAATTGATTATGTAGGAGAAAAATCGCTTGTGCGACGTTGTTTTCCCAGAGGGCAAAATACATTTGCCAAACCGAAGCTGAATCCATAGGGCCTTTGAGTAATTCGCAAACCCTCTGAAATAGTTATGCACTCTAGTTTTATTGTATATAAGGCGGGAATTTCAGCTGAATACAGGCAGTATATTTGCGCCGAAAGCTTGCTTTATGCGGGCCTCGTTTGGCTGTGTAAGGCTCTCAGGTTTCGGAAAAATTTCATTTAGTGAATAAGCCGAACCAGAGTTCCCTAAAGTCGTCCATCGGGCAAACCAAAAGTTAAGCATAGAAGTCGGATTTTGAAACGCTCTTAACGGATCAGTGTTGTTTACAAACTAGAAGATCCGCGCTTTGTTAAACAAGTGGGTAGAAACCTCGACGTTTCAAAACAGCCCCCAAAGAGTGGATATACATTTAAACTCAAAGGTCAGGGCCGCTACGATTCCGCCCGGGGAATTACACAGTGACTTTCACCGCTAACTCAACTGCCTTTGCACAGTAACATAAATTTCCGCGGCCCTAGTTTCGACGCAAATCCGCTCTACGCTGTCCCCGACGGTCTCAAATCCCACGCTCTGTCGTCGCTGTTGACTTCGGAGGGATACATTTTCCAGCAAGCGCAATGTCGCATTAAGCTCGTCCTTCCATTATCTGTTTACGGCGGAGCAACAATCTTCTGGGATGAAGGGACCATAAACAGCTTCAAGAATTTTTTTACTCGCCTACGCTTGTCCACACGAGCGTACTTCGCAACAGCACCGCCTCAAGCAAGGGAATGCGAAATTGGCCAATTTGAAGAGCGCGGATTCCACCTCTTTCCAGGCTGGCCAGTGCAGATGACCGCGTCGTTTGGTACTAGTCGAAAAAGGCCTATAACTCTTCACTGAAGGGCGTATTCAAGGATATCCCGAAGACCGTCCTTTGTCGTGCCGACAATTCCGATCTCCTGGTGGAGAGTCAGACCGGGGAAGACCTCTTACACTGCGTGTCATCAAAGAACAAATACACATACTGTTTTAGGTTGCAAGCTATACGCATCACCCCCCATGCTTTTGTTGAATGCCCTCACGATCTTGTTGATCTTACGTGACACCAAAGGAAAACAGCCTGGGATGAGTGTAAATGAATTCCTTCCTCGTCTACGCCATTTCTCTTTCATATAGGCTGTGCGTTCGGTTCATGATTTTATTCCGGTGTTCCATCTTTTACCTAAAAATAAAACCGTGCTTTCGCCCCTAATTCAGGGACCCCTTAATGGTAAGCTTTCTTGGACCCTTGTAAGAACAATTACGCAGTGAGTGGTAAGCGGGACACGCTATCTTTAACTGCGTCTTATTCATTACACAGTTGTAACAATTCCGTTACCGGAGGTAAACACACAGTGGCGCCTTCTTTTTATCCAAATGAAGTTTTAAACTAAATAAAGTCTGCCATTATGATGTGTATTCAAACGTCAGCTTGAGCTTTAAACCTGTTCTTCATGACAGTCAATGAATATCTTGTTAGTTAGAATAGCCGTTTATCTTCAGGTAGACAAAATGTTTGATCCGACTAGCATAACCACAAAATATTGAACGTTGCTTTAAAATATATGCAATGAGCATGACGATGCGGTTAGGGCCACCGTAACAAGCTAGGCACGCTAAGCGTGGCCGATGTATAATACATGGGAGAACAAAACAGAGCATAAATTTAACCGAACAAAAGCGACGCAAACAAGCATTTGCGAACGTCGATTTTTTTTCTCACGTTTTATTTTCAGACACGTAGGAAATTGTGCGCAGCAAGAGCATAACTACGAGGGCGACGAAAATGATAATTTTGGGGACAGCAAGGGGATACACTTGGACAGAACCGCGAATGTGGAGCGTGCCACAAGAGGGATGGCTGTTAGATGTCAGGGAATTAGTTTTCCCATAGTTTTGTCTTTTTTTCATTCTCATGAAGCTGTGCACATGTAACGTGAATTGTGTCATTGTACGCACTCCTGAATTTCATACTTGCACAAATTTCGGTGCGCGTTACACCCGATGTTGGCTGCTATCAGCAGTGGTTGTCGGTGCTGTCGCCAGGAGCGTGAAAGGAAGCGCACCCCTGTCTAAGAGCTCCCACGGCTCAGACAAGGCGGTGATAGACTGGTGCCACGTGCGACCTTTTATAGGGGCCATGCAACCGAAACACATGTTTGGTTCGTTCGAAAGATTCCGTCGTAATATACCACTGACACCCT
Source organism: Haemaphysalis longicornis (assembly GCF_048455015.1). Classification (NCBI taxonomy): domain Eukaryota; kingdom Metazoa; phylum Arthropoda; class Arachnida; order Ixodida; family Ixodidae; genus Haemaphysalis; species Haemaphysalis longicornis. The sequence goes on along the minus strand of NW_027526407.1, from coordinate 37,066,508 downwards.
TTTAACGCAAAGTTCTCTAAAACAAGCTGTATAATTCGAAAAAAAAAACGCTCATGCGACCCACCAGCTAATTTTTCTCACTAGAACCTATGGCGTTTTACGGGAAGCTGTGCGACTGGCTGAGGCCGGGAACAGCAAACGCATTAGGCAGGCCATATAAGGTTGCTGAGCGGGCTATTCGCATTTAAATTTATTGCATATATTTTTTAGACTAGTGAGAATGGTAGGGTATACGATTAAAGTTACGAACGAACAAAAAAGCATCGAATCAGTTAGTGCGGCACTTTGCAACTGACGCTGCTCAAAACAACCGTCGGACGCGTGGCGCTTGTCTGACGTAACACTGACACACTGCCGTAACCAGCACGGCCACTTATATGATTGTTTGTCGAATCATAGCTTATGTTTTATGACACCATTACTATCAACCATTTAAACAAAATGGCAGGCACAGAAGTCACGTCAAAAGCAAAGTGCGAACACGGGTATTTCAGCGGTTTTCAGCGCCATCTATTAAAGTGGGCGATAAACAAGTTAACCCCACGGCCGTATGTGAGATGGTGGCATCTTGCTCAGCGTTCTATCTTTAAATTTAGGGCGCTGTTTGGATATGTAACTGTCCAAGTCGCGAAACTCACGCTTTCACAGGAGAATTTACATTATTGTCTAAAATCTTTAAATTCTCAGGGACTAAAACATCCATGGCGCCAGACAAGCGCTGGGGGCCATAAAAACACAACTCTTTCAAAAAAAGTTTGTATCATGTTTGCAGACACCGGGGTTTTGCAGAAAGCCTAAGAGTGGCATGGTTTGTGCTCCGCAACGTGTTTCCGGAGTGGCAAAGAAGCCAAGGCCTTCCGCGTCGCTACCCAAACAACCCAGGCTAGAAAACTGCTCTTCTAACTTTTTCTATTTTAAATTTGATTAGTGGAGCACAGGCTGAATATCAAGGTGAATTCGGATTAGTAGGCCAGTAGCACATTGGCACGAAAAAGTTTGATAGCCAGGAAGCTAGTTGAAAAGTGATCTCTCAGAGCTGTGAAGCAGAGCGCGAGGGAAACATTGACAATGACAGCAAGCGAAAGCTGATATTACGAAGTAAATAAAATAAATAAAGGTTTTGAATATTCCCTTTCATATGTAGCAAGTCAATAGACGTTCAAAAGTTTCTCTAAAAGCACAAAAATAACACCTGCAAGGAAACAACACGAAGCGTTACACCAACATCCCACATTGGCATTATTTCTCGTACAATAAAAATTGATGCGTAAACTAGAGTGCGGGAAACCGTGAAAACATAAAGATAATCAATGTTACTGTTTCAACCGTAGTGCAAACAAGAACTTACCCAACCACAGTAACAAAAATGTACTGAAAAAATTATCCGAAAAATTGGAATTTTTATTGTTGGGCTGCAGACCGCCTATGAATGCGCACAATCATTAGGCGTCACTTATTTCGTCGATAAATTAACGTAGCAGATTTTTTTTTACCTGTATCTTTTAACGTAATCGATAGGTTGTATTGTGGAGGTTAAAACTGCATCATTCGGGCTCCGTAGCTTATGTTTCCTGGAGGGCGGGGAGGAGGATGTGAAGGTGGATGCATTGATCAAGGTTTTATATTTTTGTCCGCAACGTCAAAATATCAAACATACATTTTTTTTTAAGTTCACTACCTTATTCTCTCGTATTTTTCAACAAGGCAGAAACTTCCTCAGACCGTCTGTATGTCACGAAACAAGTTTTTTATCTCTTTTAAAAATTCTTCGGCGTACCAAAAATTCCTCAATATAAAAAGGAGACAAGAGTACGCAGCCTGTTGATCGGATACTTCTGCCATTTACAGCTGAGGTTTTCCAGTAGGTATCTGCTCACGCATTTGCAATTTCATTTTTTTTTCAGGTGCATATGCTTTTTAGAGATGCTAAATTTTTGTTCCACAATAGCAATATTCACCAGATTTTTTTAATGTTCTGACGTATTCATACTTTTGTAAAGGTATTTGCGCAATACTTGTGGCAGCCCTCGCTGAAAATGATCAGAAAGGTGAGAAGTAGTGGGGTAAGCTGAGTTTGTTCGGCTTAATTGTCACGCCAACAAAAGAAAAATTAAGTAAAATATTTTATCAGTTTACCCACTCCTAAAAACATTCGGTACGTAATTTTGACTTGTTATAGTTCAGATGTGGCCTCTCAGTGAAGCAAAGGTTTTGCAGCAAACTTTTGCCAGTAGACCAAAGCGTAGTAATTTTAAATTCCGGCCGCGTATATACCTAAGTGCTAATAACACCAACAGTTATTCAAATGATATGTCAAAGTTTAATTAGTTTCAACTCATCTGGCTAAACTGCGTTGTCTCAACGTATTTTGGGGAAAAACGTTCTATCCTTCTTCCTAAAACAGGCAGTATAAAAATACGTAGGGGTAGAAAACAAAAACAAAAATACGTCGTGAATAAGTACGAAGTTCTATGAATCATGAAAACAATCCCGAGCATTATTGTTTCGCCGCGAGCTGCTCGAGAAAAAACAGGGGTTTAAACAGCGGGGTTCAGGTGTTTAAATACGTGTTTTGCCAAACTATTACGATTTTGTTAATTCCGTGGTACTTCACTTGTCAAAATTTTAGTAGGTTGAACATTCGTCTCTACTGAGTTTACCAAGTAAAGCAAGTTTTTTTACATCACGATGTTTGCGTATAACTGCTCTAGAGACAACATTTTTGCACTCAACAAAATAAAAAAAAAAACATTAAATATTTCCACAAAGAAAGGTTCCTTTCGGTAAACGAATGATTGCCACGACACATAAATATATGTCACGAATCATTCTAAAACCAAAAAAGAATCTAAATTTGTGGTGAGCCGTTTTCGGTCGCTTAAGGCCTTTTTTAGACGCGTTAGCCATCATTGACACGTTTTATCCCACCTGAACGGTGTCATACGCGCAACAACAATTTATGGAAGCACATTGCAGTTGTTTGCAATAGTTTCAATAAATATATCATTGAGGACAAACTTTTTTAAGTAACAAAATGTACACAACTACACGTCTCACCCACTTGAAAATTTACGGCGCCTGTTTTAAGAACCCGAAAACATTTTTTGGCCTTTTTTTTCTTATATACGTTTTTTCGTCGGGTGTTTGAGGCAAAACAGTACGCGAACTGCTATCTACCTACCAGCGTGGCTGACTGTTCGAGGGAATACACTGGCATTAAAGCTGAAGTAAATATTTAGGCGTTGTTTTTTTTTTTTGCTTCCCTGCTTTAACTCCCTTCAGGCGCTGACTGCATCGAAATTGCCAGTAGTTCTTCCAGCTTACACAAATTACAAAGCTAGTAAAAGCTTGAATTTTCGACAGCAATAACTCGGTCGCTTACTCACAATTTGACTTGAGTTTACTCGCCCAAAAGGTTTGAATACAACACCCCTATGCTCATTAAACTGCTCTACCAAACAAATTTCCGCTCATCTACTCACCAGTCATGGTTTAAAAGAACAAAAACAGCACTTAGGATTCATGTTTCTTTCACCAAGACCCCCGCTCAAGGCACAGCATAGAAAAAGAAGCTTCCTCTACTTACCCAGGAACACTTTACGACGTGACAAGAATAACAGTCTCCACCCCAGCGGCACGATGACAGGCAGAAAACAACAAGTTGCTGTCGAGAACGAAAAATACTATTCCCCTTACGCCGCAGGCACTCAGTTGCGTGAATAATCCACTGGCAGCGCTTTGCCCGAAGTGGTGTTGTGCGGAGATTTGCTAGCGCTGACGCTCGCTAAATGCAACAAAGCACCACGAGGGGCGCGGAGTTCACACCGGGGCCGCGCCGCAGTCCACGTTGGGCAATCCGCTCTCCGTCACTTCGGAAGCGACACTGGTCCGGGCACGCTCCCAACAGCGTGGCGCGCTGTTCCCCCGCGCGGCGGCTCCCGGCAGCAGCACCCATGATTCGCGCCCTTCTCTCTTTTTTCCCCTTTTCTCTTCGTTCCCCGCTTGCCTCCCGTTCTCTCTTGCTCCCTCCTTTTTGCGCCGCTGTACTCGAGCTTGCACTCTACCGCACTCATCTCCATGACACAAAAACAAATTATATGACAATTAGGCGCTTGGGTGGCTTTACATTACCGCGAACTTCATCTACTTTTCATAATTACGTACTTCTGGGAAAGTTGTAAATTTTGAGGAATCCCCTGTTGAAGTCAATATATGGGCTTCTAGAGGAGGGAAACGAATGGTTTTTTGTGTCCAGCTATAAAAACCCCAGTCCTTCCAAGTTAAAAGTGTGCTAAGTTGCAAATTACAAACATATTTGTTAAACGTAATTTGTTCCGGGTGCAAATGTGTCGATTTAGGTAAAACAGCAAAGCTTCGCTAGTTGTCATTCTTCACGGACTGGCAAAGGTGATAAATTTTGCCTTTCTTTTTCCTTTCCTATTCGCCCCTCTCCTATCCTGCCTCAGCTTTTTTTTCGGCTTTCCAGGAACTAGCACTCTGCTTTCCTAATCTGCATGACAAATCTTCTCTTGGTTGATGGCACGGGCTAAAGTATGAAATGCAGCAAATTTTGCAATTGCTGCGAGAAAAATAAGAGTATAAATTGTTGACAATTTGGGAACCTGATTGAGATGAACAAAAACGTTTTAATACTCCAATTTTGGCACCTATTTGTTCTACTCTGAAGTGCCAATTTTGAAATTTTACAAAAACATTCATAATGCTCCAAGTTGGCACCTATTCTTTCTACTCTTCGGGGAAAATTTTGAGGTGATACTTTAAAACAATTTTGTTTATTAGTCTTCTTGTAACTTGTTCTCTAGAAAGGAATCTTTCTCGCTGCATAAACTGACAAAAGTATGCTGTCATGAAGAGAAAAAAATGTGCTTCGGCGTTATTTTACTGCGGAGCGACAAATGGGCTTAGGCGTTCGCCGTGAATATTTTAAAATATTTGTGCCATCAAAAGTGGGGTTTTCCGGTGGTTTATTTTTCTGCGAAGCAATGTGGGTACATTGGGACTTATCGATTATCAGTCCCGGAACGTCGGCGGATTAGCAGGGTAGCGATCCGGTGGTCGGTTTTCTCGTGTATTTCTGCGCAGCCTTGCTTCCGAGCACAATGCCCGGACTGCCTGCAGACTATCAGGGACTGGATAATCGAGGATGCCCATTGTCTTTGATAATGCATTGTTTCAAGCAACGGCAAGTAGAGCTTGGGTTTTAAACCGTCTTTTCAGCATCCATGTAACACCGTAAATCCGCCTTCAGTGTTAAGGATTTCATGTACCGTTGGCAAGTTAACTCTTTGCAAGCAGGCCTGTTCTAGTATCTCGTAAAAGAAAGATGTTCCTGTCTCATCAAATCAGAACAGTCATCATGACGTAAACGTGAGAATAATATACTGAGGCGCAGGCCTTCATGTTACCAGCGTTATATTTGTTTTTAGAAGAAAAAATGTCTGCAAATTACTGCATTACGTCGAAAAGGGTATGTTTTTAAATTCTGAGGCTGTAAAAATTGAACATTGTCTTGTGTTACTTAGTAGATCTACCTCTTCTAAAAAACATGTATGATATATTCGCGTAAACCTGTTTTATTGCAACGTATATCGACATTTCTAATGTTTTATGCGGCCAAAAAAAGGGCTTCAGTAAAGAACAGCTGGGCGTGTTTTATTCAATATGAATGCTCAAAACCTTCAAAAGCACTTTTCAACGGTGTTTAAATGATCTTTACGCTTAAATAAACGATTTGTGTGACCATGGGGTCAGTATCACCTTGTGGTTTCTCTGAGGGGCAAGTTATGCTCGTGTTTAAAGAGACTCTTTCTGCGAAATAAGCGTACAGGCAGCTTTAAAAGCATGCATGTTTAGGCCGCCTTTTAAAACAAAGTTGACTGACGCCAGCCTGCTCTTTCGTGTACTTTCTACGAGGAATGTCAACTGCATGTATAGCACTGGCAACCAAAACATTATTATGGTGTTTTATATTCCCCTCATCGAATAAAAGATTTATGGGAGCTCCGCTTATCGTCCAGCTACCTTGTAGAATGCCGGCTCATCATTCATTGCATTCAATTCTAGAGCAGCAATGCAGCCTTATCCACCGCTTTGTTAGGAGGACTTGCTATGGAAACCGAGTAGTCTAGACCCTATTTATTTGGTGCAAACAGAATTGCACCTATAGCGGGTAGCAACCAGTGAACACGTTTCTCAAATAATCGCTTAACACTGCCCAAAGGATCGCTTAGCAACATGTCTGAATGTGTCCCTAGCCTAGACATTTCTCTGTAGGACGTTGATAACTGCAAAGCCTCATATTTCTCCAAAAAGAAAAACATATAAAGATACCATAAGGCCAATGTAGAAGGTTCGTTTGTGTTATATATTTCAGTATGAGAATAGCAGTCATAATAGATGGTGTTGCAGGGTTCAAACAGGTAAGCAAAAAAGCTAGACATTAAACATTCGTGTACTTCTTGCGCTCCCACTATTTTTCACCGGTCTTACGATGTCACATGAAAAAGCTTCAGTGATCCATGGTCGCCAACAAAAAACTACCACCTTGGGCTCTGTGTGCTCTGCATTGTTTGCTCTGAGACGTCACATCTGCAAGGTGTCGCAAAAATTTCATGTCGTATTATTTTTACTCGTTTTCTTGATGAGACTTTTTAACGGGGCCCAAAAAGTTTGGAGACGCCTCAATCGCTTTCTCTTCACAATAAAACATATATACAAGGTATCTTTAGGATCGACCAAGGGCTGCAAGTATAAAACGCCCTATTATTCTTCGGTCATCGACATTCCCTAAGTGGGACATGCGTTCAGCTGCAAAAAAGAAAAGAAAACTTTATTAAGCACAGTGATTTCTTTTTCAAAAAGGCACCCTCAAGAGAGACTGGTTGCTTTTCTCCTCCTTTTGAAAATAAGTCGGACCTTCTCTGCATATGTGTGGTTTCTGGCGTAGCAGCAATACCAATCAATCAATCAATCAATTTATTAATATCTCCAAATGATACATGGGGGTTATATACAGAAGGAGGTCCCAAGGTCAAAGACTGTAGCGGGACCTCCTGCCAAGAATAACTTCAAATACACTGAATAATAGCAGCAAATGAAAAGAGGGATGTGTACAAGAATGATGTAAAGCAGAGTCAATAAGTAAATTACAAGGTAGCAATAACTAAACAAAATCAATTTAGAAAAGAAAAGCACTGAAAAACAAAGCATCAGGAACAATCTTGGTTACGTCTGAGACAGGGACATCAGGTAGCACTTTAATTCTTTTTTGAATTTGTGGAATGTGTTAGAAGACTTAATGGTGGGTGGCATAGAATTCCATAGACAAATAGCCGAGAAGTGCGCTGTCTGTTTGCCGTAAAAAAGATGGGCAAAAATAACCATGAGAATGCTGTTTTGGGGCTATCCATATTCACAATTATGTACCATATGTTCGAGTGCCTGGACCAAGTGAAGTGGTTCATAATATTGAGATTGAATTAAGCGCGAAAAAATCCTGTGGTGCGGACGAGCCTTCTTACATTTACTTTTCAACTAACAGCAGGTTTTTCACGTCGGGAAAGTCATTGATATATTTTATTTTGTGCCCTAAAGGGCTGACTCAGGAAATGCCTTCCGGCGCCACCGGCTTTAAGCAGAACTCTGCAAAACTAATAAGCAAAATTTATAAAAGGACATATTTCTTTGTCGCGGATTTTTTCAGCACAATTTTTGAGGCTTTAAAAAACCGGCTTTCTAAACTTGTGTTGCAATGTCGTTTTACGCGCTTAACAGGAAATAACATAAACTTCCTTTTTCCCCGCACTGCTTTAGATACGAGAATTTTCTACATCATGTCGCATAGAGGTGAAAGGAGAGAATGGTAGAACGTTCATTACCTCAAAGCGCGATAGCTGAGTACCACACAAAATAGTTCTGTAGAATAACGCTGTTTATACATAAAGCTGAAGTTCATTTTTGGGGTTTGCGTAGCGAACATAAGAGCGTTCTGTTTCAAAAGCCGTGGCGTTCCGCAATTACAGAAAGGCTTACGCCATTCTGTAAGTTACCTTTTATGATAAGAATACCCCAAACTTATCAATAACAACATATAACGAAAAGTATATACTTCTGGAAAAGTTTATGTTTAAATACAAAAGCAAAGATGCTCATTTGTACCTTAAATTTCGGTAAAGTAGGTGTGAAATTGATTGGGGCATGTAAATAATGTTAACATGCCGCGTCAGTACATAAAAACGGACGAAATTGTGGTAAATAATTTTATCATGAGAATACGGGGCAGAGAAAAAGAACAGACGATACCAGAAAAGGAAGAAAACATCATGCACATGACTCGCTTCTATAACGACGGTTGTTGATTCCTTGCTTGCCGTCTCAGTTGCAACTTTGACTCGAAGACGCTTTGGACTTTGACTCGTTGAGCTTGGAATTTGACTCTCCGTTTGTTTTTGTTTTGTTCGTTGCAGCGATCGCATTGACCCTTGCCCATTTGATTTCGCATGAAGAAACCTTCGCGTTCACAATTTTCGTCGTTAAACGGAGTGGTGCATAACTTTTTGTTTAATTTTGCACGTACATGCACCCCTCTCTAAATCAAAACTACTTCACCAGTGTCGAAATGGCGCCATAAAATACATGTGGGCTTCATAACACGAAGCACCGTGGTTCGATTCCGATCACGCGAAGGATTTGTTTGTTCACTTCGCCCACGGCTATTCTCGTCAGTGGAATCTTGAATTCAGCAGTGAATTTTCGATGGACTTCAGGCGGTATCAGTGAGAGGGTTAAAGCTTCCCATGAATGATTAATGTTTTTTTTTAATTCCTCCCAATATCTCCTTCCGAAAAAAAGTTTGAAATATTTCAGTACATCTAGAATGTTTTACCTTTCACCATACTTTTACTATTAAGGCAAATACCAATGCTGCTATTGAATAAAACTGTTTAGATGGGGGCTTCAGAAGAAGGTGCCCTTTTTATCGCTTTGGAATAATGCGCCGAATATGCAATAGAAACGACCTAAATACAGAACGAAGCTGTGACTTTATTCACTCTAGTGAGAACACAAGCGGTAATTAGGTTTATTACGTTTTCCTCGCCAATAAGATTGTATTCAAAACTATACACACATGCGGAAAATATTTTTATGCTTCGTTACGCGCAGTTAGTGTATATGCCAGCCGAAATAGCATTTACTACAGTAGGTTTGCAGTAAAGTAAATAAAGAAGAAGTGTGGGTTCCGACTTATTTTTTCGTCCGTTGCATTACCGGTAGCTCGTTACCCGCCGCGGTGGCTCAGTGGCTAAGGCGTTGTGCCGCTGAGCACGATGTCGCGGGTTCGATTCCCGGCCGCGGCGGCCGATTTTCTGATGGAGGCGAAATGCAAAAACGCCCGTGTGTACGAGATTTCGGCGCACGTTAAAGATCCCCAGGTGGTCAAAATTAATCCGGAGCCCTCCACTACGGCGCGCCTCATCGCCTGCGTTGCGTCGGCGCGTTAAATCCTACAATCAATCAATCAACCGGTAGCTTGTTGATTTTTATGAATTTAGTGGGCTTGAAAATGTGGCTCTTTAGCCCGACGTGGCCGGGTAACCAGTGCTTGTACTCCGGTGTTTATTTACACACTATGCACTTTCGTGAGTTTTAAATGATATAGACACACGGTACCTAACCCTGCCTAGTCCCGTGACGTCGTAATAGGACTACAGGTTTTCTATAACTTAGGGCTCCTACATCGCCTAAAACTGATTTACAAAAATCCTGCAACACGATATCTCTTGAAAAAATATTGAAAATAACAAAAAACTATGTGGGCATAGGCTATGCCTTGGGTCTAGACAAACTCCTTCTTCCGCACCAAAACTCGCTTTAAACCTAATTTATCTCTAAAGTCTTGCGACAGGTCGATAGGTAGGTCCCGGCGAAGCACAGTTGTATAGTTACAAATGCCTCTGGACTTTTTGAGAGCATACCTAACGTGAGCAGTAGTTATAATAGAAAATAGTCAATACTAGTAAGTATTCTGCGGCAGCAGTGAAGTCCATTGCTAGCAAATGGGTTTAGGGAGTTTTTGCTTAAAGCGATCGGGCACACCAAGATCAAAGACGTAAGAAAAAAATCTGCGCATCCTCCAAAAAGCGGTTAGATGCTTCACGACGTACAATAATTGCACTTACATACTTCTGGTTCTTTATTCCTAGCATAATAAAAAAGATTCGCTAAAAACACGAATTGCGCAACTTGGACTACACAGTTTTTACAATAGGATCAATTTTTTGGCATGCTTTGGTTAGGTTAATTTTTCTGCATTCGAAAGAAGATAATTCTAGTGAATAGAAGTTTTTTTGCAGGCAAAATAAACAGGACTTTAAAGGGAGTTTTCAACACAGTAATTTTGTTTTTCAAACTGTCAAGAGAGCCATTGCACTCATTTTTCTTCCTTTCTACAAAACAATGAAAGTCGAAAACAAAATTGTCCGTGTAAACAAATGCTAAAATAGAAAATCTACATCCCCACAGGTACACGTGGCTGGAATGGTGTGGGGTCATCGTGAACATAACCGCGCTATTCAGAATATCAACACTCTGATTTGAACTGCCTAAAACATGCCAGCAGCTGATGTACAAAAAAACGTTGAAATATTTTGCCCCATCAGAATCAGGTTCACGTGTATCTGTTTCTTAGGATGTTCTTAGCATGGAACAACTGCCATTGACTAGCACCGCAAAACGACATTGCGGAGTGTACAGCTGGATTTTCGGCTTGGTAGTCAAAGCCTTTTACTACATCTCAATGTTAAATGCAGAGCATTTCAGTAACTCACGATGTCACCCGCATTGGCGTCCGTAGTCCGCACGCTCACTGCGCATGCGCGTCGAGTCGAGGCGATAGCGAACTCTCTCGCGAGGGGCATTGGATTGGATTCGAACACTCTCTCGCAAGGGGCATTGGATTGGATTTGATTGGATTGGCTTGGATTGGATTGGATTGGCTTGGCTTGGCTTGGCTTGGCTTGGATTAGATTTGGATTGGATTGGATTAAACTGGATTGTGTTGGATTGTGTTGCGTCATACCCGCGGCACGTTGCGTCATAGCCGCGGCAGACGCGCTGGGGCCGACGCATGTGCTGTACTCTCTCTTCCGAGGTTTCCTCTCCTTCTAGCGCGGCGCATATAACCGGTGTGCCGTTCTCCGGCGAAGCAACATCCGCGCTTGGCTCAAACACCTAGAGTCCACGCCGCTTTACAAGTACGCCAACGTCGTCGACTGGGACCGGCTTACGCAGCCCCCTCAACGTATATAAGCGGCGGAGCGCGCTTTCGGAATTCAGTCAAGGGCGTCTTTGCTTGGCTTTCGCTTGACGTGACGCTTTGCTTGACTCGAGTAGATGCGACGCATTTACTCAAGTTCCCCCCGTGGGAAGATGCGGGCGGCTTTTTTATATTCAGTTGATCGGAGTAGCCACGCGAGACTATGTTGCTTTCAGAGTTGGGCGATTCTTTATTTTGTGACATGCAGGCGGCATTAAAAAGCGTGTTCATTTTTGTTCGGTTTCTCGTGTGTCTCTTTTTCCTGTTGTCAAATTGCATCTTTACTCTGAAAGTATGTTCATTTGTAAAAACTGTTTAAAACATCAAACTATTTTAAACAAAAAAGCAAAGACTGTGTGACTTTCAGACGACGAAGCATTTGGCAGTTTAAAAATGGAAAGCCATGACTCACAAAGCCACGTGCTCCGAATCGAGCTTAGAGAGCAGTCTTTGACTGTGCCTGGGTGTTTGTTGTGGGTGTAATTCTAAATTTTCTGCATTTCAATAGCATGTTTCTTGCGCAGCTCTAACCAAAGCACCACGGCGGCCGTGCTATTTCCCGAGGCCATTTATCCTTAGTAACTGCTGGTACTTGAAACAGAAGCTACTGAAACGGTCCGAACTCCATATTCTAGCTTGGTAAACCGGCAAAGCTTTTATGGCCCGTTCTATAGAGTATCCAGCTGCCGCAATCGGCGTTGATGTTTCTCCGCACATTCTTGTTATCTCAAGACAAGCTTTCAAGAACACTCTACTTACAATAAATTGTGTAGCGCATGGCTCGGAAAATCTTCCGTGTGAAGGATTGCCTCCTTGGTAAGACCTAGCGGTATTTGTATTGGAAAATCCTCCATACGTTTTGTTTTTGCTTTCTTTTTTTGGTGTTTCAACCACATAGACGTGAACTCATCAGTTGTTTTGAAAAAAGAAACACAAACCAAAACCACCACATTATGTTTATAACCTTTTTCGGTGCTGTAAGACTTCATTGTCTCCAATTTCAAATGTCGGAGTACACCGAGGCTGTTCGGAAAATTTATTTGTCTAATAAATATTGACTACACCCGCAGTGCGATTACTGGAGATGCACTGAGTGGTGAAAATAAAAGGGCACGTCAAGGAGTTCCACAAACAGCCCTGAAATCTCCATTGGCGAAGATTGACAAATAAGAAACTGGCAAAACTTGTGAAGACACTACTGCATCAGAAAACATGAGGCGTACGAGTCCCTCGTCGTAATATGTACGGACTAGAGAGTTAGTTTAGTTCTGTCCGACATAGTTATAGCCGGTACTATATTTACGGCGGCTTTGCTAAGCATAATGTTTCTTGTACTTTAAAGTAGTGATGGCTTCTGGGTGTGATGTAACTAGCTTTACCAACAAAAAGACGTCTTGAGTTTCTGCTTTAGTGCTTTATATGTGCTGACAAAGATTCAGTCTGCGACTTTCTCTGATAATATACAAGAGACCTCACACAGAACTAGTTCATCATGCTACGCTGCAGTTTCGAGCATAGGCATAGAAACGAAATTCACCTAACAACATTTCAATTTTCATACTATGTCTATATGTCTGACATCATAAGAGTACCACCCGGTACGCGGATGCCCAAGCATACACTTTAAAGTAATCCGGTGCTTCAGAATTACTGAAATGGAGTCGTCTGACAAATCCCCGCAGTGAACAAAGTGAAGTCCGCGAATGATAGCAATGAGGGGGGGGGGGGGGTGGTTGTGATGAACATTTATCTATTTCAATTGAGAGGAGGTTCACGCTAGAAAGCTGGATAGCCCCTCGATGCACGACTCTTTCGGCGCCTGCTGTCCTGCGTGCCCGGAGCGCCAACTGTCGCTCGTCCCCAGGTCCTAGCGTAGCTGCACAGGGCGGCCTTCCACTGCTCGAAGGTTGCGGTGCGGATAATGGGGGCTGATGGTGTGTTCTGACAACAACAGGGGCTGTGCTACAGTGTTGAATGTTCGCTCTAGTGTGCGCATGTTGGTGGATACATGGTAGGGTGTCGGATATGCAGAAAGCTAGGGTGGGGATATATCTTTGTCAGTGGTTTCCGCAATCCACAGCATTTTCTCGGGTGAGCTCCTCGTGAAGCGGTGGGTAGAAACATCTGGCCAGGCAGTGGTGTTGCAAAAATGCACTGCGCAGCAGTTGTATGGGTGGTTGGAAACAGTGGGGTAAAAGAGGACCACGAAGAAAAGAACCGGACAGGATGAGCGCTATCCTGTCCGGTTCTTTTCTTCGTGGTCCTGTTTTAACGCGCCGTTTCCAACCAATCATGTCGCTTTACCAACTCGCCCAACTCTCCATCCTGGTGCAGTTGTATAGGCTCTCGGTCACCCGGTTAGTGGTACTGGGCCAGTAGGGTGCATTCTGAGGATGCCGCGTGGGCTCGCTCTTATTCATTGAGACGTGATTGACCTGGCATCAATTTTAGAACAGTAAGAGTTATTTGATCCTGGTGCTTCTTAGAATTTGTAGCGCCGATGTTAAGATGGGGCCGCTGCACCTGTTTATTTATGCCTGTTGGCTGTCTGTGATTATTGAAAGCGCTTTTCTCGCATTTGAAGGAGTCATCGCCAGTATTCTTCATACCATTTGACTAAAAAAGTGATATGGGCTGCAGCATCGCACAATGCCAAACGTCGTTTTCGCGTTTCTTGTTTCCGCAGCGCAGGCCAAACGTTTGATTCAAATCTCAAGCTTGGCTTGGTATTTTATAATTTTCATTTTTGTGACGATATAGTGCGTTTTGATGAAGCGGAACTATGGGACAGCCTTTATGTGTGGGCAGTGTCTCGGTCCGGTAAACAATAATTTGGTTCTGGCCAGAACCATTTTCTGTAGCGCAGTAAGAAACATAAACCTTTCAGGCTTTCCAACCGACGTTAGTATTTTTCGGACCGGCGGGGAACTGATATATGTGCATGTTCGATTACGCGAACGTGATATAATTCCGTTATCAGATAGTTATTGGTGTGCGTATTTCTGTTCCTTCCTTAGTAGCGTGAAGTAAGCAATTATATGTGGACAAAAGGTTGCTTTCTGAAAGCGGCAGAAGCGTGACGCCGTCCTTCTGCCACTTTCGACGCTGGCTTCAAATCACGCATATGAAACATCTTAAATTGAAATACCTTTGAATAGCAAAGCGTTATCATAATAGCCTTTTGAATATAAAAGGGTTATTATAGCTTATTTATGTTGGAACTAATTGATTACGCCTTAGTTTCGTATAGTGGTAAAGGAGGTCGAACATGTACTTCTTCACATCCACTTTTAAATAGCAATGACAATATGAGCGAAAAATATTTTGGTTGTGTGAAACGCGGAATTCGCTTTGCACGTGACTATATTTGAGCCGGTGAAATATTACGAAAGCAAAAAACACTTCAACACCGAAAAAAAAACCTTAAAATAAAGAAAGAGAAGAAACAATTTTGTACGTCTGCTTTGGACGACACCGGAATTGACGTAGCTATTTACATTGGTTTTTCTGTGGTTAAAGAAGTGTTTTCTTGCCTTTTAGTCTCGTTCCGTTTTAAAGTAGCCTTTTGAATACAAAAAAAAACGTGATATGCTAGATGTATAGTGTGAACAGACGTTTTCATCTGCTTTCTGGACCGTTGCTGGACCGTTGCTGGACCGTTATGGCTTTGTGGGGCATACATTAAACGTTTTTTCTACAAAGTTCCAGAACAGTCTGATACGTTTCCTTTAACCATTAGAAGTTAAAAGAAGAGGGCGATATGCAAATCATTTTGTTAAAGAAATGATCGTGGGGGTTCCTCTAAGCCCACACGAAAAGCCTATCGTGTGGAGCGGGCTTGATGAAGTACCTCTATTGTGCCCTCAACTTTGTTTCATGCGGCTTTCCACAGAGAGATCAATTTTAAGGGAATAATTAATTTGGTTCAGCCTTGAATGGAGGTGCCTGTCCGCTTTCTAATAGCGGGACGTGCAGCGAACCAGCTGAACATAATTTACCCGCACTGCACTACACGTTGGGGCGCTACCCCGCAGGCTTTGTCTTTGTTTATTGACGTCTCGATACATGCGCTTGTTTTACAAGGAATGTTTCTAAGTACTTTGCGCAAGGAGTGGATGGTATGCAAAGTATTACGCTTAATAATATTTCTAAGGGTATCACGGACACTTGGCGATTGTGTCCAGTTCCTCAATATCGGTTTTTTAGGAACCGGGTTTGTTGATTGTAAATCCTCCAGAAATGTTTCAGGAGAAGGTACATGCGTGCCAATCTAATTAAAAGGATTCAAAGGTGCCGAAAATATGCTCTAGTTAATCACATCATTCTTCATACAGTATCGCCTGGACTGCTTCAACAAAATAAGAGGCAGCATAATAAATTTGAACTTTCTCTCATATTCCTAATCTTACTGACGAGTAAACAAGTCGTCGATTAACAAGTTGGAGCAAGCAACGGCGACGTTACTATTTAAATATAATCTACGGTAGGGATTAAGAATGTGGCCATCAAGGAAATTAATGTGGGCGAGAGGCAACCGAACAAAAATCTAAGGAGCGTCGCCCATCGCAAACACTCTGTGGCCTCATCAAGCTGGATTAGGATCGGCTGAGTGGGTTCCGTGGGGACATGCGCATAATTAAAATAGAGCTTTGGGTCGTACTGAAGGTCCGCTGCTAAGGAGCTCCGGTCTGCCGCAGTGACCCGATAGTGAAGCTCTAGACGTAGCCGTCAAACGACTCCAGCGTTTCCGAGCGAGATTGCGGCACCTCAGCAACCTCAACGAGGCTAGCCGTGTCCGTGGCCAAGACAGTAGAAGGGAGAAAGGGGCGTCAGCTTTTGGTCGTACTGCACGACACTTTTTCCTGTATAGACCAACTGTAGAAGGCATGCTTTCGGTCACACTTGTTCTCTTGCCACAGGGCTAGGCAACTCCGAAAACCCAATTACCCTGACGATAGGAGCATGTGGTGTAGAACAAAAAATTCAACGACACCACAAAAGCAAAGCCTTGGTGCTGACATCATTTAAACCGAATTTAGGGAGCCAAGAGGTAAGCCTAATAATGGCGACATTCTTTCAAGAAATGAGGCAGAGGTTGTCTCTCTGCGGCTTGCGGGAAACATTGAAATCTTGTCCTGCTTCTGCCGAAAAACGCCAAGACGCTTATTTTTATTTGAAGTAAGAGTATTACTAGCAATCACATTCCTATCTAGGATTACACAATTCTGCCCGCGGTTATGATGGACACCTAGAGAGGCCCTTAAAAAGTACAATAGGTGAGCACCGGGCATACGCCTTCAAAGTATCAAGAGTAAACAGGAATTTATGAAAAAAAAATCTCCTCTGAGGCCGTAGAGTTGTGTGTTTGGCATATCGCTGTAGTCCACCTGGATCTCAAAAGAACTATTGATCAGTTCAATCCCGCCTACCACGTCAGCTTCCATCAGCACTACGGAGTAAAAGAATAATGATGGCATGCTTGGAGGTTTGTTGAGAGGTCATCGCAAGCAGTGGAATCATGAAGTGATTGCTTTGTCCACACGTGCAGGTTGGCCGGCAGGTACACAACACAGGGGTTCAATGCTCTTGGGAAGTTGGTGCTTTAACTTATTCCACTTAGTTGCAATGCTGCGCTTGTGGCTCTGTTAAAAGAGTTTTTCGAGCACGCGAAAACCTTCGCATCGGAGTGTACTATGACCCCATTACAATCACCTGCGCATCGCAGTGTCAGGCTAGTGAGGTGAGAGGTCGCACGTCTCTTTTGATTATTCTCTGTAACCGAAGCAAGCGTCGCCAAGTCAGTAAGATGTAGTTTGGGTGCGTAGGCCACCCGGCCTTCATTTTGGCTCTACCGTTGCAAGTACGCGATCGACTGCTGAAGGTGAGTATTGATTGATGGCAGAGAGTAACGCGTCTATGCAACGCAGGCGATGAGGAGCGCCGTAATGGAGGGTTCTGGAATAATTTCAACCACCTGGGGATCTTTAACGTGTGCCCACGTCTCGTACACATGGGCGTTTTTGCTTTTCGCCTCCACCAGAAAAGCGGCCGACACGGCCGGGAATTGAACCGGTGTCATCGTGTTCAGCACCGCAACGCCTTAGCCAATGAGCCACCGCGGCAGGTTGCTACAGGCAAGTAAATCTTGCCCGGGGGTAAATCTTCCGTTGAAATCTTGCCGTTGCATTCTGATGTCTGACGAGGCCAGCTGCAGCGAAGGTCAAGCTACCATCCTGATAACGCGATACGTCTTTCCAATGGCCACACAGCCCACCTACATTGTTGTTGTTTACCCACCCTCACATATGGGATGTCCGCACCTTTCACCCCCGCGAAACCAAGGAACGCGTGTATTCGGTCTGGTGTGCCTTTGCCGATTTAAGTACAAGCCTAATAAAAACACAAGTCTACTCTTGTGGGGACATTGCGGGTGTTTCGAAATTTGGTAGTATTATCAAATCTAGAACACTACGGCCATGAGAACGCTATGTTTCCGCTGACACACAGGAGTATGGACGTTGTAATTATGCTTTCAGTGCGGAGCAGGATTAGTTTGGCTTCCCGAAAGAGAGATTTGTTTTATTAGAAGAGAAACGAAAGTCGACTCAGCAGATAACTGCATCTCGGGTTGAGGGCACCTCAATCAAGACTGAGTCTAGGAGGGGGATAGACAGGAAAGAGATAGGAAAGAAAAAGATAGAAAGGGAGTATAAGATAACGGTTCACAAGCCGCGCAGCAAGGACAGTACTGGCGGCATCACAGCCGGTCCGATAGTACCCATGTCCTTTAAAAAGTCCCGCAGAGCTCGGAACGCTTTTTCGCGATTTGGTTTGTGGAAATCCGGGAACAAAAGGTTTGATGAGGTGCATAAAGGCAATCCCAGTTTTGCATACGACGCTTTCAGCGGTGATCGAGCCTGCGAATGATGTGGACATTCGCAAAGGGCATGCGCGAGTGTCTCTATTGCAGGACAGTGTGGGAAGTCGGGTGAACTGGCGATGCCAAGCCTGTGACTTCTTTCTGCGCAGCGGTGACAGCCAATTCGCAGACGAAGAAGGAGAGCATGGTCCGCTCGGGTCAGTCCCCTCGAAGGAATCGCGTGCGGTGACTTGTCGGAGGCAACTCGGGAGAGTCAGGATGCATGGCTTGGAGGTCCCTTCGGAGAAGGTACCGCGAGACGTCCAGGGGCCTGATTGCCTCACTCTTCGAAGTGGATGGATGATGCGTCTCTTTTGCCAGGCGATGAGCCACCTCATTTCCCTTGATGCCTACGTGAGCCGGTAGCCATTGCAGATGAATGCTAAGGCCTCTGGTTGCAGAGGCTGTGCAGTGAGCTGGCAACACTGTGTACAGCGAGACAGCTGAGGTGGGCCCGGTCATACCTCAGGAGAGCAGGTTTCGAATCTGAGAGGATGGCTACTTTCCCGTTGCTGAGGTTCTGCTCGCGCTCCTTAAAATTGTCCATAGCCAAGTGAAGGCCCGCGATTTCTGCCGTGGTGGAGCTGCTGACCACTGGCAGGCGGCACTGCCTGGCTGAAGCGAAGGCAGCCGCGATGAATGCTGCAGCCGGCACCCAATTGTCTGGAAGCACGGACCCATCTGTTATTATCAGCACATGCCCCTCAAGGGTCTCCAAGCAGACCGCTGCTTAGTGCACTAATTCGCAAGGCGAAGTTATCCTTTTTGAGGTCACGTGCGGTAGAGTTGCAATTATGGTGATCTCACTCGTCACGTGGGGTGGAGGAAGTATGATGTGATCCGTCGGAGGCTGGCCGATCACCGTTTCGAAGGTATGGACAATCATACCCATTCGAGAGTGAGGTCATCCTCGTAGCCGTGCGAGGAGGGCGCATCCGTCCGGAGCCCTCTGGAGCCACTCGACGTGATTTAGAGCTCGCTGTAGGGCGCAGAGGCGGCGTCGTCGGCCACCTAACCGACGAACGAAGGGAGCATCGTAGACCAAAAGAATGCGGAGGATGAACGTACGGCAAAGTGTCAGGCGGAGGACAGTATGCTGAGGCGGCCCCAGTCGCTACCCTACGGCAACGCGTTACTAGATAACACGAGAATAAAGAGGACACCGGATATGAGCACGCAAGAAAGCGGAGTATGAATGTATTCCAAAAGTGCAAGGGGAAGGGCAGTATGACGAGCCCGCGCCAGAGAATCTACGCACGCGCTGCGTGATGCACGTTCATCTTCAGTTGAGCATACTCTTCGTTGCGTGGGTCATACAAAACCTACACGTTTGCCCGTCAGGTTCAAACATGATTTACAACTGCATGCCCAGCGGCGGCAACGTGCTTCGGGATAACGATTAAGTAGCGAATGCTGCCATTTCTTCGCTGATCTTGCGACCATTTGCTTAGACGCAGCGGCTATGCGCATTAACTGAGAGGACTGCAGTTCGCGCTGCACGCGAATGTTGCACTAGGACGTATAATAATCGTCAGCGATTCTTTATTATCTCATTTAAATGCTTGCTTCTTTTTTCCGTGTACTTCTGGAAGGTAAAAAACGATTACATACCGCGCTCTCACTACTAAAGCTGGAAGCTGTTTTCTATAGTTTGTAAGACCAATACTTCGTCGTGTGGTAAGCCTTCACAGCAAGGATGTTTTTTTTCCGGAGCACTTACTACAGCGTTATCATTCTTTTTTTGGCTGTCTTGTTGAAGCTCTGTAGAATAGGGTGTTTTTCAGGGAGCACCCTGACTCGATTCTTGCCACTGACAGTCTGCATTGTTAACCTGCTTATTTGCCAGCCATGTTAAGATGGACATCTGTCAAATTTTTAATTTTGTCCGATGTATGCATTAGTCAATGTGTGGTTGATAAAGCTAACTGTAAGTAAGCGCCTGTTTTGGATCCTTCACTCTGTACTTTTTACCTCTGACGAAAGTACAATCTGTGTAATTTATTGTTTCAAATTGTCTTCTCCGCATTTCTGCCATATTTGTTACCTTTTCTTTGCAACCAGCCTGTTTCCTTTAGGTGGAAATCATAACAGTGCTCCTTTCTTTGGTAGGACCTTGTACATGCTGACGTAGATGCAGCACGACAAAAAACAAAACAAAAGAAAGTTGAAACCAATTACACGTGCACAGGGACGCCTACAAAACAGGCATGGTAATCGGATTGATCTATCTTAGATACTTATAATACAAACAAACTGTTTTGAATTAACGAAGGTGACATATATGCTGCTGATAAAAGCTGAAAGGCTACGTCGGGTGGGCCTTTATTCACTTTTTTACAAACGATTGACAAATTTTTCATTACGTTGGAAACAGGGGTGTTTTGAAGCCGGAAAAAACATGTAACAGGACTTTTTAGTGTAACAAAATAACCTGCACACTTTGCAGTGAACATTCTGAAATAAATTTAAATCGGCGTATCGAATGCAATCATTTTCATGCAGTGTACTAATGGGAGATTACAACACCACATTACAATATGTCCACATAACATCGAGGAGAAATATGTTATCGCTTGTTAGGCTCTAAATAAGGACATAATCCCTACAACCTAGTGCTGCAAGCTGGGCAGATAGATAAGTGACGGTACACAAAACCGTCTATTCATCCTTCGACTTTCGTTCACAGTGCTGCAAATACAATTAGAATGACCGAAAATTGGCTGGCATTTTGAGCGCAGTAACCTTTCCGGTGTTAAAGAAATAGAAGCATTATTTACCAGTTAAACACCAGCTCTTGGCTTATTTACCTGTACAAAGCTACCACCGCATTTATGGGAAATTCGCCCCAGTGAAGTCCAAGGTAGCCGCTGTATGTTTATCGTCACGCTCGCTGCAGTATGTGGTCACGAGTCTCGCCGAATGTTTAATTAGGGCTGGTTGCGTATAACCTCTCTCTGGGAACGAACAAACGATACTTCATATGGTCACGTCCATCTTCGAACGGTCGCCAGGGAGCGCAATGGACAGGGGGTCAATGTGTCACGTGACAAGCGGTAGTACCATCGAGGTGGTCATAATTCACAAAGCCCGAGCACGACTCGGTAATGGCCTCCGCAGCTACAGGAAGCACGTGTCAAGTAGGTGACGCCACAATAACCTTGAACTCTTATTAAGGGCCTGGAAGAGCGTTCGGTCACCTCTCCCCCTTTGTCATTCGTTTTTCGTAACCAAATTCATTACGCAAGCGGGGCATACCTAACATGCTAATGTATTTTTGATGCTGTAGCCATACGGTGAAGAGGAGATAAGCTGATAGAAGCGCTGTGATTCTGACTCGAAAAGGAAATATAATAGGTGAGAGCTAACAAGAATGATGCAAACTCGTAATACTATTTGCTGCGTCGCCGGGCACTGGGGATAAAATTATTTAGCCGTTTATTCACCCAATTCACTTGTCAGATGTCATTGTTATTTGTTCTTTTAACGCTGCGTGCATGGCGTATAGGCTTTTTGACGTTGCAGTCAAGCCTGTCCTCCATACCTTTAACTTAATTTTCACCCTAATCTAATCCTGACCGTCAAGACAACGTTACTGGAAAGTACAAACAGGGCAGTAAAGGTGAGCACAGATGTAGGTGACAGATTGTTGTCGTCTATGGCAGCGACAGCAGCACTGATAGGTAAGCGACGGAGCTGCCTCCTTACGAACCCTCGACTTACTAGAACTCTCACGACGAACCCTTACCAGAAGTTTCAATTATTACCAGAATAGAGGAAGGCTGTTAGCTGGAGTTGTGCTAATTATTTCGCCGGTAAATGAGCGTCTTGTCTATGAAACTGCACAGCAGAATGGGATAGCTATAGTTATTTATCTGCTATAAATACCAGTCAGGACGACGAACCTATATTGCAGCTACCAGGCAATACCGCGCTACTAATTTCTATTGAAAGAAGGAATACGAGGTTTACGATTCATCACGACTACTTCCCTCCATGGAGATAGCATTGCGCATAACAAGAAAAGGAAGCCTGTCTGCCGTTCGGGCTTTATCAACAAATCTTGCAGATTATAGTCGCATGGTGATGAAACGCTGAATGGATGGTCCTCCGGCCAAACCAGGCTTTCACAACGTAAATGTGGTAGGACATAGCCGTTGGAAGTGGGGGAAACTCATTCGCTGATCGCATTAACCATGTCGTAGCAGCCGACATGCTCAGATCATCAGCGAGATGATTTTACATTTTTGAGCACTGCTCTGGAATCATTGGAACTTGCAGTAAGGTACGCGAACCTAGTTATTTTAATTCTGCGGAATTGCTAACACTTGATTTGGGCAGTGAACGATAAATACGGACAACAGTCTTTAAATGCATAACGTATCGGGGGTTTATTGAACCTTACACTTTACGAAAAAAGAGGCCCTAAATACCAGTTCCATTGAGGTCGCTTCAAATAAGACAAGTTACTTGAGTAAGATTGCAGAAGCCCCACCAATAGCGCTCTTGTTTTCCGCTAGGTACTACATCACAACACCATAACTGCCTTCAAGCCCAAAATTGTGCCGTGTGCAAGGAATGTAGCGCACTCTTACTGCCTATTGCTGATCTGATTGTGCGGTTTAACGCACCGACGCAACGCAGGCGATGAGGCGCGCCGTAGTGGAGGGCTCCGGATTAATTTTGACCACCTGGGGATCTTTATCGTGCGCCGAAATCTCGTACACACGGGCGTTTTTGCTTTTCGCCTCCATCAGAAAAGCGGCCGCCGCGGCCGGGAATCGAACCCGCGACCCGCGACTGCCTATTGCTACTATTTGATGTAAAATAAATGAACAAGTGAGTGCCAAACTCGACTTCGAGCAGCTGTCATAGCATATAAATTGCTTCAGTTATCTGAGTATTGAGAAAATTTTAAGAACGGTAACTCTATTTATTGATGATGATGGTTGGTGTTTAATGGTGCAAGGCCGACGAGGGAAAGAGCGCCAGAGAAGGTATTTAATGTAAAGAAGTGATTACCACAAAAGGTAGGTATAAAACGTGTAAACTGGACATAGTAAGATCAATAAAGATAATGGTGATGGCCATGATGTATAGGGTCAGATTTGATTATGCATGATAGGAAATTAGGTTTAAAAACCTAACATCTGACAAATACTTAAACACGCGTTTCACAGAAACCATGGCATCGTCACCCAGAAACAACGATGGGTGTAGGGGAACATGTCTGTAGAGTTCTCTGAAGTGTTTGTGTCGTGTTGTGTCAAGTGCTTTGCATTGTATGAGTATGTGGACTACGGATAGGCCCTCCCCACACCTGCTACACAGGGGTCTTGGAGATCCCGTGAGCAGGTGCGAGTGCGTTACATGCGTATCGCCTATCCGTAACCTAGCTAAGGTAACTGCAATGTTCCTGTTGTGTGAGTCAGTAGTGTATTGTCCCACGTGTGGTTTTATTACGTGTAGTTTGTTGTCTGTCTGTTGGCTCCAGTCTGCTTGCGAAGTTTTACGGAGTTGTTGTCTAATGTGTGGCTTGAGGTCTGTGTAAGGTAGTGTTGCCATGTCTACTGTGCTTCGGAGTGCAGCATTGGCGGCGATTTCATCCGCCACTTCATTACCGCCAATGCCAGAGTGGCCTGGCACCCAACACATAGTCACCCCAAGGTTTGAGGAATAAGCTACCATAATTGTTTTGAGGACAAGATTAATGACATGGTTTTTTGATGACTTTCCGGATGATAATGCACGGACGACGCTCAGCGAATCTGTATAAATGATGGATGTAGGAATATGATGTTCAACTATGTGACTTACAACCAGAAATATGCCTTATGTTTCTGCCGTAAAAATACTTGTATTAACATTCATTGTTCTACATGCTTCGAAATTGGGACCATGCGCAGCACAAGACATCGCAGTGGACGTTTTAGATGCATCGCTGAAAAACTCTGCAGCCCTGTATTTATCCTGCAGATACATGAAATGCTGCAAAATCCCACTTCTCGGTGTCTTGTTCTTATTGTATCGTATGAAAGACATATCACATGACACAGGACGGAGATGCCATGGTGCTACAAGATCAGTGTGAGATGATTTGAATGTGTCTAAGAAGGAGACCTCATGCATAGTCACCTCGTCCCTCACTCTCTGCGAGAAGGGAACGGAAATTGATGGGCGGTTTAAAAAGAGTTTAGTTGTGGACGTATCATTAAAAATCGGTTTAAAGGGATGGTTATTCATTGATGACATTTTGGACGCATATAGGAGGTCAACATAAGTTTGCTGGTACGCTAAGCACCATTTGTCGTACTCTGCATAAAGACTGTGGACAGGACCGGTACGGAATGCCCCACAAGACAGGCGAAGCCCTACGTGAAGCACTGGGTCGAGCATTTTAAGTGCTGTTTTTGTGGCTGACCCATACACAACGCTTCCGTAGTCCAACCGTGACCCTACCAACGCCGCATAAAGTCGAAGCAGGAGTTGTTTGTCTGCACCGTATGATTGGTGAGACAGGACTTTTAGAATATTCATGGTTTTTAGGCATTTTTGTTTGAGTCGTTTTATGTGGGGTATCAATGTGAGTTCCTCGTCAAACGCCACACCCAAAAACTTGTGTTCTTTTTTTACTGGAATTGAATCACCAAAGAGTTTTACGTCGGGATCGGGCAGGATGCCCCGCCTTTTTGAGAATACAACGCAGGTACTTTTAGAAGAATTAAGTTTAAATCCATTTTCATCTGCCCAGCGAGAAAGTTTGTTTACCCCAAGCTGGACCTGACGTTCACAAATGGATATGTTACATGATTTGAAAGATAGTTGAACGTCATCTACATACATCAAGCAGGATATGGTTGGCGGCAGTGCCTTTCGGAGAGAGTTCATCTTAACTATAAACAAGGTGCAGCTCAATACGCCACCTTGAGGCACGCCATTCTCCTGCAAGTGAACGTTTGAAAGTGCCGAACCGACTCTGACACGAAATGTTCGTTCAGACAGGTAACTGGAAAGAGTGTTCAGCATGTTACCTGTTACACCATAGGATTTTAGGTCTGCAAGAATGCCATAACGCCATGCCGTATCATGAGCTTTCTCGATGTCAAAAAATACGGTCATGCAGTACTGTTTGTGTATAGGGCATCCTTAATGTAAGATTCCAGTGCAACTAATTGATCGTTTGTGGATCGCCCTGCCCGGAAACTCTTTTTATTATTAATAAATAAATTAATAATAAATTAATAATAAGTAATAACTTTTTTTATTACTGGATGAAAAAAATAGCCAATGCGTTTTTTGCTAGGCCGTAGATGAAATTTAAATTTAACTTTAGGATATTTAGTGTTCCGGTACTCATTGTCTTTTTTAAAATAACCCAGATATTATTGCGGATAAACTATGAGTGAATATTGCTTTTTCGACCATTTTGTGCGAATAAACTTTGTGTAATTACTCCTTACGAACACCCTAATTGGTGAGCAGGAGTTTCCATAATTACCAGAATAAAGGAAACTAGGCATGAAGGAACAAAGTGAATGAGAGTAACTGCGTAGGGCAACGGCTCTAGTGTAAAGCCAATTAGAGCCCCAGTTGTCAAGCTTGAAGTATAGCCGCTAAATGAAAGTTGCTTTTCCACATACAAGCAGTTAATATTATAACAAATGTATGTTTTGTCATAGCCCACTGCATAAATTTAGAGGATGGTTTCGCGGGTTCATCTGCAATTTTTTTTTGGTAGACATCCCTAGTAGACATACGGAGCTGACCTTGAACACGCGTGACCACAGCTGTTCTTGAGAAGTGGATCGAACAGAAAAGAACCGCATGTAACAACCGCTATACTCCAAGCGCAGTGATTATCTATTGCGGTAGCAGAATTTCGCAGGCAACGCTACTGTTATAAGATCATCTTCTCTGTGGAGTGCTTTGTTGTTTCTCGCACAAAGGTGACAGAACCATATTTTTTTCATCCACATGGCCGTGCGCAATCGTGCTATGGATGATTTGAAGTCCTGTAAATGACGGAAAGCCAGTATTTTTTTCCTTAAATTCTGCCTCTCGGCATTTGGCGCAAGGACAAAAATAATATTTTTGCGCTTGCCTCGAACTGATAGACGTAGATCGCACTGAATGACGAAGATTATAAGGGTAAATACAAGTGTCGAGATGAACGCGAATACAGATTGTAATGCACAAAGCCCAATACCAAACCGTATGCACATTCTCACCAATATCTCGGTCCTATATGGTCGCTGTCGTAAGCTGAGAAGTAAGCCTATGGACAAAGCTTAGGACTTCTGCTGTACAAATCGGGTCGAGAGCGGAGAAACCTGGGGAAGATCACTATTTCCTTTGTTCTTTCTCTCGTGTCATCTATCGTATCATGTAGAGAAATATCTGAGGATTATTACCTCTACGCTGCTAGTCGGCTATAAAGGTTGAGCCTTGCATGTTTCCCAAAGCCACCCAAGCAGGCACGTGCATGCATTGGTTCTTACGGGATGTGCGCTTCTGGGTTCAAAGAACGCGTTTAGCATTGCGCCGCTGATTCAGCATATTTCTTCGGCGGTAATGAGGATCCCATATATAAAAAAGCAAGACAAATTGAGTACGTATCTGCTTATTTTATGGCAATTGTGATAGAACTACGGAAGTCTCCTTTCACCCCTCCCGCCTAAATACCTCTTTTCTCTCCCCAGCATCACTTCCTACCCGCGCTTGTCGCCACTTTTCACTGCGGCCAGGATAAACACCATGGCCTTTTCTCAAGCCAATTCAACTTTGCTGTGTCCCATTGCTCGAGCACCATTTGTTGCAACCTTTCAGCGCTCATGGAGTCCGAATGAGACCACAAGGTCCTGTCTCGAGCGCGAGCTGTTTTTATATTTTGCGTGAATATATTGTTTCCATCGTGTATTTAAAAAAATTACCCGCCGCAAATATTAGGTGCACACCTATTTTCAATAAATGCAACACTCCCTGCTACCAATTATGTATTGGTTTTGCATCGATTATGAGTAACGTTTCCTTTTTGCACAATATTACTGGCATGTGTCAAGTGTGGTGCCTGGTTTAGTGGTTTACGAAGCTTTTGCGTTCATAATGTTCTGGTTTCAGAATTCTGTTGTTTTTGGCCGGGTGGCTGAATCATGAGACAGGCAGAAGGACGGACACACATACAGACCGACAAAAAGACAAAATTGTCGGGCTCAAGTATAACCAACAAAAAAACTTTGGATGATAGAGAAGTTCACTATAGAGAAGTCACAGTTGGTGCGGACAGGACGCTGGAAAAGGTCATAAACCTCAGCCTTAAGGCCAATGTGATAGACCATCAACTTTATGAGCAAGTCGCTGGAAGGACTCTTTTATACAACGCAGTGGCTTGCCAGTGACTCGCTTCGCTTTCTTTTTCACGAGTCGTCGCTACCAGCCTTAAGCCGGCGGCCATCGCGCTTCTCTGACCACTTGCTAGAATAAAGTTTCCTCCTTCTCCTCCTTTGCCTCAAGGAGCAATTTTGTGTTATAATGCCCGGCATCGTGTTTTTTATTCGAATTGCTTGTACTTTTTTGCACTAATAATTTAATTGATTACTGGGAAAAAATTATGATCGTTTAGCCTTTTGCAAACCATTTTCGTGCTAGTGACGACTAGGAAAAATGCTGAGCCGAAGGGAAGCAATCAACACCAGCGCTGAGTTTTTACTATGTGTGGCACAGTCATTCGGCTTTTGCACTGAACTCCTCACTATATATTTGCCGACTTCTGCTGTTGTATCTGGGCAATAAACGCACTAGCAAGACGCAAAAGCGCGTGCTTATTTGCGCGTACGTGCGTGCATGCCTGTGTGTGTGCGTATCTGTGTTAAGTATTTGAGAATGTTCATGATTCCGTCTAAATCAAAATGAGTTATATCATGATAACTTAGGTCACCTTTCTGGTGCAAAATATTTTCAGGCTGCAGTCATATTTTTTCATTTGTAATAATGGTGGGTCTTCTAGAGGCGCAAGTTACACTAGGAGTACCTAAAGCGTAAGAATTCGGTGCTTTGATGTTTCTGGGTTGAATATTTACTTCCATTGGACTTAGTTTTATTGAAAACTCTTTGCGGGCGACAAGGTCTATTTCAGGACTATTTTTACTATGAAGAATTACGAAAAATGCAGGTAAACATACCGAAGTGCACTCATATGTAGCTTGCAAAACTCATTTCGCCAGTCGATGTATCTAGGGTACCTAACATCATATAACCACAGCTACGTGAGTATAAATGCTTTCAGTCTTTTTTATGCTCGAGCTCAATCAGATCCCTCATGTGCATCATGTTTCAGCTGACGCTCGCATTGCTTCAGAAGTCCTTCGTCTGTATGGTAAAACTTCTCCCGAAGCTCGTTTGAAGCTTTTGTACGAGTGAAACGTCTCAAAGGTAATAAACTTGGCCTGCACGATTTCACACCCTCAAATCGCTTAAAGCATCTCCACACTAGACGAAATAAAATTTGCTCGTGTTGTTTCCAGACGTTTGGCGATTAATATGAGTGCGACAAAAATAACAACTGCGTTGATCACCCATACAAAGCCGCATCAGAAAATTGCTTTAAAATTCTTTCATTCAACGTACCATGAAAACCCCTGTGTGAGGTTTTCACTGCTCCATTAAAATCTGAACATTTCCATTAAGATTCTAGGGTCAGCGACTTCCCGTTTAAAAATAGTGCATGTAAAATTCTTCTTAAGCCTGAAACCGCAAGATTTGAGCCATCTATGTCCCATATTTTTAGTTTGCAGAACAGGGATGTATTTTCCAATGTTGTGGTTTAAATACATGGAAGTGCATGTGTAATTCGCATCTTTTTTTGCTTTGGTGTAGTATCAAGGGATGCAGAACTGACGTCGCTTACTTGTCTAGTGTGCTTTTGTTTGAGATACCACTCCGGTAATTGTAATCTCTCGGGCGAAGCGAAAATGCGTAAAAATAGAGATGAATTAAGTGCTAAAGCTGAAAAAAATATTGGTTCATTCAATATGCTCGCGCTTCTGCAATCCCTTACAACAGCCCCTTTTTTACCAGCTACGACATAAGTACAGAAGTTTTCGCCCACCTATACCACCGTTGCGTAAAATAAAAATTCTGTAGAAGTATCCCAAATACTGGTTCCCGCCGCAACAATATGCCACGTGCATTCTGGAGTGCGTTTAAGGGTAAGCCACCGGCAGGCTTTCAAGGGTAAGCCACTTGTTGGTGCTGGCAGCAGCGCCGACAAGTGAGAACGCACGCAATCTGCTTCCGACGCTGAAAATTTGCAAATAACAGTAGCCAGTGACACCACAATCACTGAAAGCGATTAGCCAGCGACCTTCCGGAATTTTTAGCCGGCAAACGAGGCTATGGTCAATTCAGCTGTATAGCACAACGGCTTAGTTGTAGCTGTGATTCTTCGGTAAGGGCAGTCCATGATCTGTAAATGCCATCGCAGCAACTCGGAAATACCACACTACAATTTTTAGTGCAGGCGAAAAGCAAGTTTTGCGAATCCTCCCCATTGACGACCTATCTAGATAGCTTTGCGTACAACAGAAAAGGAAATCAAGTCTGCCGTTCCCATCATAACCGCAAATCTTGCACATAGCAGGCGGGTAGGGATGACAAGCTTGGTGTGTCTTGGTGAGCATGAAAGAGCCGCAGAAAAGAAATGCAAAATAATATAAGCGTGGGAAGGGGGGAGAAATTGGTCGATGATTGCATTAACCGTGTCGCAGCTTGCGACACGCTGAGACCGCATAGGACGTGTTCAGGGCACGATGCTGCTGCCACTTCACCTCCCGCCATGTCGATGGCGGAGCCGACAATTTCGCCCTCAGCAGTTTCTCGGCGAGAAAGTATTGCGATTAAGTGTCATTCAGGTAGTGCCTATGGTGTTGTTTTTACCTTTTCGCTGAATACGCAGGAAATCAGTTGTGGTAGAAGATGCCGCGTTATTACCGACACAAAAAACGTCTTACTCGTGTAGAAAAAAGAAATATTAGGATACTAAACAAATGCCTCAACTCTGAGGTATTTTTATTACATTACGCATAGTTGATGATTGTGGTGTTTGTTGCTGCAAAAGTAGCTTGTCCAGAGTGCTGAAACCTTGCGAATAAAACAAAATCAAAGGAAAACAAGGTGCTTTGGTTTTGCGCCAAAATTTTAAAAGGTTAAAAGTTTTGCCCAATTTTCCTGCATTTCTTTTATATATGAATATTTGCCTTACGTTTTTCACCTAAATACACTGCAAACAGTCGGTTTTCTTGTTTGCCATGCGCATAATGGGGCTTTTTTTCTTGTAAGCAAGAGTAACACGGTGCTACAATAGTAGCCCATGATTTGTACGTTGCCTGAAGGTCACAAGGCTGATCTCGCGCGGGTTTTATCTTGCAGCATCGGCTTGTCTGGAAGAGAGTTTGCGTTTGGTTAATTGTTTCTTGGCCTATTTATCACAGTTCACCAGCTTTTAATGCTGAAGGTGTTACTATAGCTACACTTCGGACTGCGAGCTCGCAAGTGCTTTTGGGATATGCCGTTCGTTGGGTATTTACTCCGGATCGGGATCGCCACTACTCAACGTTCAATTTTTTAGGAAGCAACGAAAAGGAAGTGTTAGTATTGAACAATATTCAAATAATTAGCGAGACCTATTAGTTCAGCTCTTTGCCATTTTTTGGGTCTACTCTAGGAATGGAGACTTTGCACACACTTCCGTAATTCTTAAAAACAAGCTGTTGTATGAGTGAAAACGTTTGTAATGTTGTTCATTGTATTTTACACTTTATGTGCTATTACGGCCAAATTTATGAAACTGAAATGATCGGTTTGCTGATATTTACGCCCAAATCCTCCTACCTGGTAAATATCTGGAGCTTTGGAAGCAATATTTCAGGATCTCATAAGAAGACGCAGCTTTACAGCGAAGAATACAAACACAGAAAAGCTACGAGAGCTTTTTTGGTGACAACTTATAAAGTATTTCTTGCTGTTGACCCCACGTTTAAACTCTGCCGTCCGTCACTGTGACAGTAGGGCATTCCTTACTCAGGGAAAGGGAGCTACGGCAGCCAATCTCTACGGGGTGTGGTCTTTGGGGTTTACGATTGAGAAATGGCATCCATGGGCGACATTATAAGACTATTACCGGATTTGGTCTAGGTTACGGAAAACAAATGGTTCAATTTCGCTTCACCGTATGTCGGCTTTGTCGTGTGTTGTACCTATTTGTACGTCGTAGCTTAGTTTTCCCTGAGCACACGAACCATCGATACCCACATTTAAATTTCTACGCGTCACTAATGTGGCACATAAAAGATACCATGCAACGGGAGCAAATGAATCCTACAACCCACCATGCGGGCATGCCTTCACCACAGCGATGTCTTCTAAGGCCTCAATCTTCCTTCCAAGGCCTCTTGATGTGGGAATAAGCTTTTTGTAATTCTCATACTAAGGCGAATGACTAAGAAAGTTTCTGGTGCAGTGTAAGCATCCCAAAGCAAATTATGTTCGCAGTGGTCTTGGCTTGCGACGTCCGTTCTAGCTAAACGATGCTTTTTTACATATTTATTGTTCACGAGTTACAACCTTCACCTTTCTGCAAATATAAATATATCGTGGCTTTGAACGCTTATCTGGCACATAAATACGCCTGGAAGTTATTCTTAGTAAACATACGGTGCTGGCACTATATGTGTGTCAACACATAAGCAGAGGTGGAGGCGATCGATGGGAGAAGGCACGTTTGTAATAATTGCAGTACATGGTTACTCAGGAGCTACCTCTAACATGAGGGCGTCCCAGCACGCATAGCTATTGGTATTTTATCTTCCGTGCTTTGTTGATTCCAAATAGACAACACCTAACCATGCCGTGTTCGTCAACATGACCTATTGCAATGACATTTCGGGAAATCCGCAATGGTGTAAATAAGCAAAACGTTTGATGTCCGTTCCAAATGTCGGTCGCAACACATTGAGTGTAAATACCGGGATATCCAATATGCGCTCCCCGAAGGCCAACACACCTAGAGACAATATGCTGTAAAAGAATAGAAAGCAAGTTAAAGCGTTCAGAGTAACACCAAAATACAGCATCGATCAGAAATAGTGAAATAAGAATCGTGTGTACAATGAGGTCTGTCGCTAGAGTGTCGTAAGCTGAGATCAATGCCTATAGACTTAGCTCATATCTCCTCTCGTAGGACGTAGACCGAAAGCAACAAGAAAAACTGTGGCCATTTCCTATTTCATCCTGTTTATGCATCATCGATCGTGTCATTGAGGGACGAATGCATTCTATAATACATGTACACTGCCAGTCCGTTCGTAGGCTAGAATTTACATGTTTGTAAAAGCCGTATCCGCAGGAATATAAATGCAGAGACCAGAAAAGCGCAGGAGCCAAAACATACCCCAGCCAATGTTGTTATTTCGTGACTGCACGATTCAGTGCAAAGCGAAACGCTCTCGCTCCTGAGACACGCAGCTCCGGGTTCGACGAACGAGTTCAGCTACAAGACGCCGATTCGGAATAACCCATAAGCGGAAATACGGATCCAACAGAAGTTGAGCTAAAAAAAAGTTCGGAATAGAAATGTGGTGATCGGCGCCGACAGCCAATACACGGGACAAGGTCAGCAACCCCGGCCTTATATAAAAAAGAAATAACATCAACTAGATTGTCTAGCCGCGTGGGCAGGTTCACAGTTGGTAGTGGCTTGCTGTCGGCGAGGCGCGCACTTTCGGGTTGTTAGCGGTGTTCGCCTTTTTAGTTTTGTAGCGGCCCTTGACCCGCGGAAAAATCGTCTCACGGAGCCTGCCTTCAAGGATTTTATTCACTTCCGGTGCCTGGAGAAGAGCTATACGAGCAAATTTCGCATGTGTGCAGACATTTGCAAAGTGTAAGGAACATCACTCGGACGACCGATCCATTCGAAACGCTTCAAGGCATCGAGGGTGATCCACGTTGAAATAAGTTTGGCCTTTTGGGCTTTCAGCACCATCGTCGATATTGTCATCGTCGACATTGCCGACATTGGTGTTGAAAGGCCGACATTGTCAAAGATGGCAGGCCGACATTTCATTTCATTTTTTCATTTTTATTTTATTTGCCAAATCATACAATACAAATGATCATCAGACTGTTTGGACCCGTAGCCAATGGATAGTCCTGAGTCCAAAAAGAAAAAGTACGGAATGATGCAGGCTTTCTGCTACCGACAATAAAAAAACTAACACTCCAAAACATAGACTGTCGTAAAACACTAGTACAAGCATTTTTTAACATGCAATCTTGGTGCCCAGCAATAAAATTTATAATTTCCATAGATTGAAAAGGTGCACCAACGGAGGAAAATCACTAAAATGGACATAATATCATCAAAAACAGCTAACAAACATTTATGTAGCCAAACAATACCAATACCGATATTTCCAAATACAATACCGATACAAACATTCAATGCTAGGCCACAACAAGATTCACAATCCAAAACAGCAGCACAGATTTTAAAGAATGCAAAAACCAAATAAACATCCTGCGCGTATGGTATTTTCTGTGACATTGCTTCAATTACCAGGCTTGTGCTCAGAATGATTTACAGTCAAACCCCATTTTAACAAGCTCGGATAGAGCGAATTACGCTATAGATCGAAGAACAGCAAATTTCTTACAAAAATGCACGGGAAGCATATTCCTTATAATGAAGTTACAACGGATATATCGAACTCGGCGCGCCTGCAATTTGCACCGAAATGCGTTGTCTCAGAGCAGCGATTCAGGTTCTGATTGGTCATGATTGAGATTTTGAGGCTCGCATAGACCGACGTGACACATGACACCTTCCGTAACTGTTTCTGAGGCATGGTATTCACGACGGAGCCCATCCAGCCCGCGAGTTCGGAACAAAAGAGCATCATCTGAGAACTCCGCGAAGAGCTCACCAACGCTCCAGATGCAGTGCCAAAAGGGGTCTCCTCAGCGGATTTTCTTAGTGTTGACGACGTTTTTGCCGTCACTGTGAGACCCTCAAGCGCACACGTTGTCGCCGATGTCATGGCAGCTGGTGCTGCTGAAAGCACTGGAGAGACTGGGATGTCACAACGCAAAGCCATGAGATTATAAAGTGTTTTTCCAGCCGATGTTCTCCGCCAATATTGCTTTGATAGTGAAGGACACGCTCCTGAAGTAGGATGCGGTTCTAGTTGGTGCCACCAAAACGAAAGTGAAAACAACCATCACCCCTTTCTTGCGAAGTAGGCAGTTAAAGCGAGAAGTAGCTTTATTGTATCCAATTAATGGATTGTTTTGTGGCATGTAATGGAATACTTTATGTGTTCCTTTCGTTATGAAGAATGGCAGTAGGTTCATGTGCAGTGCGAACTCCAAACGAAAAAAGTGTGTTATAGACGGGTTCGGTTATATCGAATTATTGGGTATATCGAGCCAATTGCGGCGCCTATTGCAGGTCGCTATAACCGGGTTTATCTGTACGTCATAGTTGTACGCGAAATTCTTACGTCTCGTTCGTTACCTTTTCTGATACCTGAGGTTGCCTTAAACAGAAATCAAACAAACCCGCATGATGGCTCCTAATGTGCTGTTTAACGTTTAACATTGTGTGGTTATTCGATATTTTGTTGTGCTAGCCAAAAAGGAAATTTAACTTCATCTAGAATGTAGTTCTCTTTGTCTGCCTTCTCTTCATTGGACGTGAGAGTTTATCAATCAAGTCCCAAATGTCAACCATGCGTAAAGTCGCCAGGTTTCAATAGTTACGACCACGACACACGCAACGTCATGCCCCTACCACGGTCATAGAGTCTCAAACCGGCTCCCGTAACCTGATGACGACATATCTGCCACCGCTTAAGACGAACGATCGGGGATCATTGATGAATGTCCAACACTCAAGCGCTGGTCGCAATGAATTACCTTCGAGGTACACACTTCAGAGCCTCGTGATCAGGCGCATTAGAGGAACATCTCCGTAGAGGACATCACCAGCCAGCAGTCCGTATTTGAAATATTTTGCGGTTTTGGAAGCGGATTCTCAGGGATATAGTTACTGCTAATAGAACACACCTTAGGTTTCAGGTATGTAGATTTGCTTCACAGCGACAGTGTGGGTTAAGTGTTATCTATTCTTTAATGGCCGAGTCATGTGCATGCAACACTAGAAAAACACTTTACCTTTACTCTGGTTCATAACGTTTCTTGATACGCCTTGTCCATACATCCATAGTCGCGACAAAAATTTTACTGCTTTGATAAGCCGTCTCCCTTAATATACTAGCAGCACAATTAAATTTGCGCAATAACCAAAAACCTCTATGCAAAATGTAAGTGGTAATACATACTTGTCTTACCGCGTTTTCTTATTGACGATCTTTTTTACACCTTCATGAGAGCACTTCCTTACATAGGTGTTATTTTTATTTTTTAACACAAAACTGTTTTCTACCGGAGTCCACAAAGATTTCCCCGACATCATATACGTCCCGAAAATGACACCGCCAGAAAAACGCGGTGGCGCCAGAATTCGAGCCGGATGCCCCGTTGCCGGTACGGGAGGTGCCAGGCTCTTTAACGACTCCGGTACAATCTGTATGCACGCTCCATAGGTCTTTCCTATAACCTACTCTATTACGATGGTGCTGCCGTCTAAGAGTGGGGAAGCGAAGTAGTGCATCATGGTGCTAATGGACGCCGACAGTTGGCGCCAGTGGAGCTCGTCGCAACGGAACCGTCTGCTGTACACTGCACGGAGCAGGGACGCAGTGTTCACACATTTGCGAAAGTGACACGCCAGCAGGTTCTCGCTAGCCAAGCCCACCCACAAGACAGCCCCGCTTATTATGCTCTTTCGCTGCAGCGGAAAGTGGTTTCACCAAAAGATTCGCTGGCAAACCGTTCGGTTTGGTTCGCATTGGTTGCGAGCGCTTGTGGTTTTATTCGGGTTTACGCAGTACTCCGGCGCGTAAAATCCACTGTCTAATGTTGATACGTCTTACGGTTCCACACCAATGAAATATAAATAGCGATGTGCAAGTTCATATCTATGCAGAATAAACATTCAACTTATCCTGTGAAGGCACATCTAACTTTCGTGATTTACCAATTCCTATGAAAGACGAAGCAACCACATTTTTTATATGTCCTATTCTTTCGAGTGTTGAAACTGTGACTACTAAACCAAAAGGTACTCCCTCTCCTATGTATTGACATGAAGCCATTAGGGCGGCAAAAGATATTACGCATCAAAATACATTCTTAAGATTCGGAACACCGAGACATTCTAGTCGCGTTTCTCCAAACCTAGGGCAGAAAGTTGAACGAGTTGGTTGGAGTCAGTTCAGGTGTTCACTAGAGCAGAAAAGAAGGATGCAAGGGAGAAACACACGGCCACTTTACACTTTATATATGATTCGTGTTGTTTTTTATTCGCGACACATAAAAAACGCTGTTCAAACAGAAACCTACTTAAGTTTTTAATACCAACAGGTTGATGGTGACTTTTTTGCCCTTCTGTTTGTATCGCCATCGTGGTTTTTAATACTTCGTTTTAGAACAACTTCATCCTGCGGTTTTTGACTTTATCCAGGCGTTATACCGCAGTTTTGTATTGGCACTCTTGCATGTATAGCAGCTGCATGAGGTGTTTAAACACATATGTACCGAATTGTAGGACGGGTGTTCAACTGTGTGTTAGTCCATGACAAGTGCAGAATTACGTTGCGGTTTACGTTGCTGTTTACATACGTTGCTGTTCACAGCCAGTGAACATCGAACCGGAATTCCCAATTCTTACTTCTATAAAACGTGTAATCATAAATTTAGTATTGCATGACTTGAAAAAGCCTATTTTTTAAAGCGTTTTCGCATTTTGATTATACATGCTTTTTTCTTATGGGAATCGAGCTACATTATTATGACCGTTTCATCGAGTTTGAATATTAGTAATATATAAAATATATAAAGTTATGGCATACGAAAAGAGCTGAAATAAATTATGCTACGGACACGACATCCATGCTTATCATTTTAAAACCCTTAAATACGGCTAGTTTTATAAGGAAGTACCCTACCTTTGCAGGTATTATTTAACCGGGGTCACACAGACAAAGAGTTAAGAAAAAAACGCTACATGCAGCCCAGTATACTCTGAAAGGGAACACAGGAGTCAATTCCCTACGCTCGCAAAAGCTCTCACAAGAATATGTAACTCCGCATTGAGGGTATACGACATTCTGTAGTCCATGAAGCCGCTTGACTCCCGCCACTTTCGTTTTTTTTTTTCAATTCCTCTTATGCCCTCGGGCAAAATGGCGCAATAATAAAAGAGGGTTGCATCAATGAAAAAACACAACTTGAACGCACGTCACCCTCCTTTCTGTACGCGCATGCGTCGGCTTTAGGGGGTTCTCTGAAAAACACTCTCTTGTTTCCTTGAACAGTGCGCCCTGCTCATCTTTCCAATCAAGTTGGAAGCTGTGTTTCTGTTTTTCCGTTATCCTACCGGCTTAATAAAACTCCCCTTATTTGACTACTGCCACATGTTTTGTGTGCCTCTGCGGAGAAGCCAACAGTTTACTTGAAAGCAGCGGTACGAATGCGTTCACCTGGAATTTGCGATAATGGAACAATTGCGGCCTCATCTGCACTGGTAGGCAGTGCGGCATTGTTTCGAACAAGGTCGTTCATACAGAATGCTCGGCGCGGTTTGTGGGACCTAGTTCGAGATCGACGTTCTTCACTGGTGCGTACAATAGAAGTAGATTCAGAACAAGGATAATGCGTCCCGTATATTCAGCCATCGATTTCCACTGAATATATAAGGAGGGGCACTGGAATCAGTCTAGCGAGTTGCCGAAAGCGATGTCGGTTCCCTCCCTTTGGTGCCATTATTTTGTGGCCCCGTGCTGCAGAAAGAATGCTGTTTGTAGGTTGTGGCACAAATTGGCCAGGTGTTTTTAATTGCTCGTTACACTTTCGGCAACAAATGGCTTCACATGCCCTCCCCACTTTTCTGCACGGCAGCTGCTTTAACACGTATAGATTTTATTAAATATTGCTCTCACAGCGCTCCCCAAATGGTTGATGGCTGATTTGTCAAAGTTTCCGCATAGGATACCTATGCGCGATTGTGCACCAAGGGAAGACCAAGGAGTGGCTAATCGTGCGAGTAAAACCAAGGAAGCTTCCACCTGTAACGAAACAAAGTGCTACGTAGAAACGACTCATAGGATAAAGGAGAGTGCAGAAAAACTTCCAACGTTGTCTGGTGGAGTGTCTACGTTAATTTTAACTCTGAAGTTTTCCTGAGGTGGGCATTCAGTGACAACAATTTGCCGTTTTTCATTATTACATATTGAATAAAAGTAGGACCATATATGGTTTCCTCATTTCTTTACTAGGAGATAAAGAGCGAATCATTCTGATCAATAAAAAGAGAAAACAATGCAGCTGGCGATTGGCTACTCGCCCTTCCTTCATGGACGGTACTAAAACATGTGTGCTGTAGTGGCGGAGTCTCAAAAAAAAGAAACCAACTGGTAACCAAGAAAGCAGTTTTGAACAGACCTCATATTATTAGAACTAGAGCATTTTAGAATACCGAGACATGCAAAACAGAACGCAAGTATGGCACTATGCTTGCTGTGGGATGCTGAGGAAAGTCATAAACGTACTGTCAGTTGCAAGCGCGCCGCATCAAAATGACTTTCCACCCTCCGTGTTGAGTGTTCTATCTGGGGGTAATTCCCTCTGGAATATAAGAGCCCTCTCATTTCAATACAAGCTGCCAGGGGTTTCAGCAGGTCTGCGTTGCCCGTAAGGCGTTCGAGGAGCTGCTGAATAGATCAACGCTGCCTGCCATCCGCTGTCGTAGGCCCGGGTTCGAGTGCATTTCCCGGCGCTGTTTGTGCTAGGCCAGCCATACGCCTTTTACGTGAATACAGAAGAAAGCGGCTCGTGTTCAGTTGCTTGACCTGCATGGTAGGCAGGGGAGTAATTGTGGACACACGTAAAGACGAATGGTGGAAGGAAATGAAATTGTCCTAACCTGCGTCGTCGTACCATGCCGGGGCTGCAGTTTACAGCGTTTTGGTAATGCTACGGCAATACCATGTATGGTTTTATTACCCTGTGAACACTGCACAGTGTGCAACGGTGCCGCCGCGTTTTTGGCCCGCGTCAAAGTCGCATGCATTTACCCCGTAGTAGAGAGCAGTAGCCCACAGTACAGCTAGGATAGTAGGTGAAACTATTGCGCAAACACATTCTTGAATAGCGAAAGGTACTCAAGCTCATTGCTGATTTAAGTTTTTATAGCAGAAGTCCACAACGCTTCAGTCATTGCATCCGGTAGCCAACACAAATGGCCCTCTTTCTAAAAGAGCTTATTTATTGCAGCTATGATTGGGTGAGCGAGTGCAAATGTATTACGTGGTTCTGCTTGAAAGTGCTAATTTCTACGGACGCAACAGCAAAAATATAACTGCACAAAGGGACACACGAGCTTTGTGTCCTCGTTCTCTTGCTGTTTTCCGCGTCGTAAGTTTCCGTTTTAAAGTCGAATCATTGTTATAATTACAAAATATTGCCCCGCATGCGTAACTAAAGTGCCGCTGGTGTCAGGTAAGAAGTCAGAGGGTGGACCTAATAACGTTATAATCGTCATTATCAACAACAGCCTATTACGTATACTGAAGGACGTAAGCCTGTTCCATTCACCTCCAATCGCTCTGTCTGAAGCTGCTGCAGTGCTAACTTTTGCGTCCGATTATTTAATTTGATATCTCCATCGAGGCACTGGCTTTCCGCCTCTTAGACCCGTCTCTCAGTATCCACTATGTTAGCCTGATGGCCCGCTGGCCGTCCTTTTGTCCCACTACAATTCCAACCGAAGTGGATTTTTTATTCTTATTTTGAATTAAGATATCTGCCACTCTAGTGTGTTCCCTGATCAAGGAAGATGATGATAAAAAGTACTATTGGTTTCCCCTTTGTAGCGGGGTGATGACATGTCATCTAACCAAAAAGAACTAATATATCCATGTTTTACACTCTTGGTTTAATACTAGCGCTGCTTAGGCCAGGCACAAAAAGCTTATTAGGAACAAAATACTTTTCTTCCTGTTACAGGTGGTAACTGTCCTAGGCAATATTCCCTTCTCTGCTTGTCTTTCACCAGCATTCTAATCTTTTTTTCGTCCCCTCGACAGCCTTGAAGTTAACTTCGTCTGTGATACCCTTAAATCCTAGGGCTTCTGGAAGCCAAATATGTCCCTCATATAGATTTGGATGGATATCCACCCATTCTAACACTATGTTCCGCAATAGTTTCTGCTTCTTTTCCGCTCGGTTTCTTTTCTTAAGTTTTGTCCTACTTTTCCTCGTTCCATGGAGCGTGGAGCCGACCTAAGTGGGCTTTGCAGGTACTTAATAAGGAGACACGTTTACACTTCCTATGTTAGCACCTGCAGAACGCATTGATTGTG
This sequence comes from Haemaphysalis longicornis, assembly GCF_048455015.1. Lineage (NCBI taxonomy): Eukaryota > Metazoa > Arthropoda > Arachnida > Ixodida > Ixodidae > Haemaphysalis > Haemaphysalis longicornis. The sequence continues at coordinate 37,025,725 of NW_027526407.1, read as the reverse complement.
CAGTCGACTCCCGCTAACACAATGTCTACGGGCCCCGCGAAATACTTCGAAGTGCCAGAAATTCCTATCTCCCGCTTCTGTCGCCGGTGTCAACAGGATGAACGACGTAGACATGACACTTCTGAGCGTAACAACATGCGTTTTACTTAGAGATATCGCCAACGCGATTATTCGCCCCCACCATGTCGTGCTCCTTCTCCACCTGACTCGGCTGACCCTACTTGTAACTCTCGAAACACGCGGCGCCGTTCCTCATCACCATTCCGCCGGGCAGTGTCACCCCTTCGACCGGTATTGCATGATCCCAACCACCCGGCGGAAAACCAAGTACTGAAATTTTTCGGAAAAACTGCTTTACAAAGAATATTCGAAAATTCCCCGCAACGTCCATGGAACATGTTGTCAGTGGTTGTAGAAGGTATTAATGTCACTGCACTCGTTGATAACGGAGCTGCGGTATCAGTCATAAACGAAGATTTGTGTGCGCGTCTCCGAAAAGTTCGAATCCGTACAGCGGACCTTTATTGTATGGGGCCAACGACAATATGATTGCGCCATCTGGGACCTACACTTTGCGTGTTTTTATAGACGGTATTTGCTTTCCCTTCGCCAACGAACTTATTCTAGGGTGGGACTTTCTCAGCTCAGCGGGCGCCGTAATATCGTGTCATCGACCGGAAACACATCTTTCAGAGACAGGGTACTCCAGCGTTGAGGAGATAACGCTACCTCGCCCTTGTTGCAAGTGTTGCTTTGATATTGCCCCTGGAGAAGAGAAACTTTTTCCTGTTCGTTTCGACACCATCTGTGAAGGGGACGTCCTTACGAGTCCAATCGCAAGGTTTCCTCGCAAGGGTGTCGTAATTCCTACTTGTCTGGTCCGCTCCTAACATGAGGTAGCACTGCTAGCTGCAAACGATACCTCTTCCGAAGCAATCCTCATTCCCGAAGTCACCACTGTAGTGACAATTGTGGACACGGCTCCTCTCCCTGGTGTCCCACTCTCCTGCCTACCATCAGGTTCCCGTCCTGGCAATACAGTAGCGCCTCTCGATGCTCATGAAGCCATAATCAGCTCCAACCTCTTACCAACAGAGAAGAACTCTTTACTGGACTTATTAAGGAAACACAAATCGTCCTTTGATTGCTATGTTACCTCACTAGGAACTACGTCAACAGCCAGTCACCCGATCCGAACAGATGGCAACAGCATTGTCCACCTTCGTCTGTACCCCGTTTCCTCCTCTGAACGTGAGGTTATTAGTGAACAAGTTAAGATGCTTAGCCGCGATATATTTCGCCCGTCATGTAGCCCCTGGTCCTCACCAGTTGTTTTGGTGCACAAAAAAATGGATCGGTCCGTTTTTGCGTAGACTATCGTGCCCTTACAAGATCGCCCGCAATGACGTCTATGCGTAGCCCCGAAGTGACGACGTGTTCGACTGTTTGTGAGGGGCGAAGTATTTCTCCGGCCTTGATCTCCGCTCCCAGTATTGGCAGATTCCCATGCGGGAAGACGACAAAGAGAAGACAGCATTTGCAACTCCGGATAGCCTGTATGAGTTTAACGTGATTGATGCCCTTGGACTGTATAATGCTCCTGCCACCTTCGAGCGAATGATAGACAACGCGCTTCGTGAATTAAAATGGAAACTTGCTTGTGCTATCTGGACGATATCGTCATTGTTTCTACGAGTTTTACTGAACATCTTAAGCGCCTAGACCAAGTTCTCCCATGCCTTGCGACGGCAGGTCTGCAGCTCAACACGAAGAAATGTCATTTTGCGTGCAAGAGTATCAAAGTTTTTGGACACGTGGTCAACAAGGGTGGTATTCGTTCCGACCCGGACAAGATTGCTGCTGTCGTTAACTTTCCCCGCTGTTTACATCAGAAGGCACTCCGGAGATATTTTGGACTGGCGTCATATTCTCGTCGCTTTGTTATGAAATTCCCGACCATCACCTTTCCCCTCAACAAGCTTTCAAAATGTGACACCCCTTTTAAGTGGTCTGACGAATGCGAAGAGGAATTTGAACGGCTCAAAGCCGCTCTCACTTCTGGAGCTGCCCTCAGCCACTTTAACAAGCAAAAACACTGCATTCTACGTACAGATGCCAATGGGCACGCAATAAGGAATGTGCTTTTGCAACCCGATTCCCAAAATCGAGAATGGGTGGCCGCATCGTCCAGTCGCTCACTGACGCCTTGGAGGTACAAACTAGCGTGACAGCTAATCCCCTTACAAGGGCGCATTTCTATGCATCACCTGTAAATTCCCATTATCACGCAGTGGCCTCAGCCACTTCCTCATTTTGTAGATCACCATTCATTATCATCGCGTGATGTGGTGTTCTTCGGCCCCGATCACCTGAATAAAAGGCTGCCTTGAATTTTCGCATATATATATATATATATATGTATATATATATATATATATATATATATATATATATATATATATATATATATATATATATATATATATATATATATATATAGAGAGAGAGAGAGAGAGAGAGAGAGAGAGAAATAGAGAGGGAGAGAGAGGACAGCACTAAGTGTTGCCAGTAAACAAAACCGCGGAAAGCAAAGGGGAGGTTGTGGTAGGTCATCGAAACAAATAAAGAATTTGGAAAGAAAGAAAGAAAGCGGACAAAAAATGCCCGCCAAGTGGGGTCCGAACCCACGACCTCCAGAATACCGGTCTGGTGCGATAACCCCTACGCTACCGGCGGGGCGACTGCCCCTTCCCCCCCCCCCCCCCCCGCTTTCTGGGGCACTTTTTCTCCGCTTTCTTTCTTTCCAAACTCTTTATCTGTTTCAATAACCTACCACAACCTCCCCTTTGCTTTCCGAGGTTTTCTTGACTGCCAACCCTTATTTCTGTGTTATATATATATGTGTATATACATATATATAGTTAGATAGAAGGTTACTGGCAATGAGGTTAGCTGTACGATACAGAAGTCAAACTCAAAATCATAACAACATTTATTTTAACGTTTCGACTGGGGGCCGGTCTTTTTCAAAGATGGGCATGCTAAGATTACGCATGCTAGAAGTCAAGACCGGCCCATAGCTCCTCCATTTTCTCCTGTCTATCGAAAGCGGTTCCGAGTACTGCAGATTGCGATAACGCCAGCCAAGAATGAATGGCTGCCAGTTATCACTTTTCCTGTGCCTGTATGCCTTTGTCGAACTAAACACCGTACACAGCAGGGACGGCACAGAACGGAGGAGCTTTGCGCTGGTGCAGACTGTCTTGCATGCGTAATCCTGCGAACGGCAATGCGATTTTGCCGTTTGATATCTCGGAATGCGGATGCGCTAGAAGAATTCTGCCTATTGAAACTGCGTTGAAACACGATTGCGTCTAACTTTTGAATACAAACATGCCTGGTTACTGCAGCCATTAAAAAGTGAAATAATTAATTTTAGTTAATTAAGCCACCTACATCAATAATTACCTCATAAATATGTGTCCCCGGGCCGCATAACCTGACTTCAGAGGTGGACTTCGCGTAAATCTCAGCGCCTGTAAAAAAAAAAAAACCTGTAGACTTAACTTTGATCACCCTGTATATCCACGACCGATATTTCGGACGCCGTAGAGCCCGCCGTTCGATTTTTTTAGACTGCAGCTTCGGTGCTCTCACGGCACCTGTGTCGCCATCTGGATTACGCAGTACCTCTTTGAGCAGCACATGCGGAAGCTCGACCGTACATGCGAGCAACAGAATGGCAAGGTGCTGATGTTCGTTATAACTGTGGTGCCCACGGGCACATCAGCCGCCTGAAAGCGATCGCCGTGGCATTTGTGCCGCCGAATACCACAAGTGTGCGATAGACCAATGTGACATCAAGAACTTGAAGCTGCACTACCGATCGCGCCTTCTGAATCGTGTGCTTCTGTGTGTGGACAGTGACCAAAGCTACGCTGTGGATGTGCTGTCGGCTATCAGAATCCTGTCTGATGCTTGGAGGGCAGTGACGCAGGACCCGATCCGCAAACGCTTTCGGCATGCGGAATTTGTGGTTGGCAGTGAGGACGAGGATAGTCCCACAGTCCAGAACCCCACAGATGAGATGCCGCCTGCCGCAGCATCGGACATTTTCGATGACCTCCATGCTAGTGGTGTCGATGTGGGAGCGGCTATGTTTGAAGATTTCACCAACATCCCCAGTGCCGTCCTGCCGTGTGCCGAGTTGGATTATGACGAAATCGTACGCCAGGTCCTCGAACCGGCGCAGGTGGTCAGCGTCAACCGCGTGTACACCCGCGCATACATATTTTTTTCCAGTTGTTAGGCCAATAAAGGTTTATTTTTTACAGACAGCGACAACCGGTGTGTACAACCGCGCATACATATTTTTTTCCAGCCGTTGGGCCAATAAAGGTTTTTTTGTCAGTGAATCCTTATTTTTGAACTACCGATTTTTAGGATTGTCGGCAGGTCCCGTCGAGCTCGAGAAAACGGTCGGCGACTGCTTACACACACACACACACACACACATATATATATATATATATATATATATATATATAACACAGAAAGAAGGGTTGGCAGTCGAGGAAACCTCGGAAAGCAAAGGGGAGGATGTGGTAGATCATTGAAACAGATTAAGAATTTGGAAAGAAAGAAAGAAAGTGAAGAAAAAATGCCCGCCAGGTGGGATCCGAACCCACGACCTCCAGAATACCGGTCTGGTGCGATAACCACTACGCTACCGGCGGGGCGATTTTCCCATTCACTTTCTGGGGTATTTATGTTAGGTATGTTTGTTTCCTGTGCTTGGGGGTGGTAGCCAGCGCCATTCGGACTAATCGGGGTGAAGGGGACCTTCTTTTTAACCCCCGGGTCGTGACTCGAGTGTCTACGACATGTCCAGAGTGGTCGACCAGCTTTGAACCCTCTTAAGCTCCCTTTGGCAACAAGACTGCCAGAACAGAGGCCCTCGCTATGCATGTAGCGAATCAGAATAGGAAATGAGGGGCTCGTTGAAAATAACACAGAAAGAAGGGTTGGCAGTCGAGAAAACCTCGGAAAGCAAAGGGGAGGATGTGGTAGATCATTGAAACAGATTAAGAATTTGGAAAGAAAGAAAGAAAGTGAAGAAAAAATGCCCGCCAGGTGGGATCCGAACCCACGACCTCCAGAATACCGGTCTGGTGCGATAACCACTACGCTACCGGCGGGGCGATTTTCCCATTCACTTTCTGGGGTATTTATGTTAGGTATGTTTGTTTCCTGTGCTTGGGGGTGGTAGCCAGCGCCATTCGGACTAATCGGGGTGAAGGGGACCTTCTTTTTAACCCCCGGGTCGTGACTCGAGTGTCTACGACATGTCCAGAGTGGTCGACCAGCTTTGAACCCTCTTAAGCTCCCTTTGGCAACAAGACTGCCAGAACAGAGGCCCTCGCTATGCATGTAGCGAATCAGAATAGGAAATGAGGGGCTCGTTGAAAATAACACAGAAAGAAGGGTTGGCAGTCGAGAAAACCTCGGAAAGCAAAGGGGAGGATGTGGTAGATCATTGAAACAGATTAAGAATTTGGAAAGAAAGAAAGAAAGTGAAGAAAAAATGCCCGCCAGGTGGGATCCGAACCCACGACCTCCAGAATACCGGTCTGGTGCGATAACCACTACGCTACCGGCGGGGCGATTTTCCCATTCACTTTCTGGGGTATTTATGTTAGGTATGTTTGTTTCCTGTGCTTGGGGGTGGTAGCCAGCGCCATTCGGACTAATCGGGGTGAAGGGGACCTTCTTTTTAACCCCCGGGTCGTGACTCGAGTGTCTCGACTGCCAACCCTTCTTTCTGTGTTATTTTCAACGAGCCCCTCATTTCCTATTCTGATTCGCTATATATATATATATATATATATATATATATATATATATATATATATATATATATATATATATACAAAGTAGAAGTACGCTCTTCGGAGACTTTATTTCCAACGTGAAGACCTGTCTCAGGGCGAAACGTTGGAAATAAAGTCTCCGAAGAGCGTACTTCTACTTTGTGCGTATTCCTGCAGCAACTAAGGACTCCACTTCACGACTATATATATATATATATATATATATATATATATATATATATATATATATATATATATATACATATATATATATATATATATATATATATATATATATATATATAAATTTATTATTTACGTGGTGTGGAAGAAAGCAAACTATCCTGAAGAGGAATAATTTGCCGTGAAGGACATGGCGAGCATAAGGTAGCATCAAATATCTCAGTATTTTTGCATATAATTTAGATAAATTAACGAAATAAGTCCCACATGAGTTTCTCCAAAAATTTTCGGACGTATTTGTAAACTCCTCAAAACATAGCTGTAAAAACTAGAATACAGGAGTTTCTTGGATAATATTATTAGAAAAATGGAGAAAGAATAAGCAATTATGGCTCCATTGCGACAGCGGATAGACATGCTAGTCGCTCTGCGCATGATAATGTATTGTTGTTGCGTGCATGAGTGCCTGCTGAGCCAGCAATGCTCGAGTGATGTGCTTCGAAAGCACATCAGTTTTTAGTGCAAGCTTTTTCATTATTTAGCAAAAGCGTGACCTCTTTTTGGTCCAAAGAATGCGCATCCGGCTGACATCCACAGAATCCGCACCTGATTAGCATTCGATAAAGGCCTCCGCAACAAGTTTGAGTAAATTCCCTTTAATTGCGACACGTCGCATAGAGGTACATTCATAAAAAAAAAAACACTTTACTCGCGTTCTTCAATATTATGCATCGGAAATATCTGAAGTCAAAGAAGCATTCCGTTCCCGAATTTATGTAGCGCGTACTAGAAAAGAATACATACAGAAATGATCTGTGGATGCTATTTTAATAAACAAACGCGCGTGCGGGAAAACCTCCCTCGCTGTCACCCTTGGCCTTCATCTTATGTAAATGCAGTGTCGCATCAGCAAGCTTTGTGATCTGTTAGCTGCAGTGACTGTGATGCCGTGGTTCCATGCTATATTCTGCATCCCTGGAGGACGTGGCAATGCACCTAGCTGAAAAAAATGCTTTCCCCTTCACTCACAGGACTATAATTATGCTCCTCCTTAAACTTTTCGATATTAACCTAGCTGTACGCCTCCGGGGGCTCTAGTAGGTTGTGCTCATTTGCAATAATCTTGCCGAAATTTCCGTTATTAAATGCAAGCTCGCAGCAGAAAAATTACAATGGCACAACAGCACGTTTAACCACACGAGCTACTACTTCGGGTTTCAAGTAACCAGGTAGCCACCCTTCGGCTATCAATGCTTGGTAAACATTAAATAGCACCAAACCTGATTATCCGTGCGGCTTTAAAATATGGTATATGCAGGCCCTTCGAGTCATATCAATCGTTGCATGAACCGGGGAAAGAAAATTGGTCCATACTTACAAGATGATGAGCAAGATTTTCTATCAAACTAGTGTGCGACAGACTACCTTTGTAGCAGTCGTGAGTTGTCTTCCTTTGCGGATACACGTTGAAAAAGCCATTACTATGTTTTTCGAGGTGTGGCAACCAACGTGCGCAGTTGACGATCACTTAAGCGTGCAGTGTGGTTGCACTTATCCACAACACCATACGGTCATAGCCGGATGACCGGACCCACTTTTGGCTAATGGTGTTTACGTAGCAGCCCGGAAGTTGTCATGAGTCAATCGACAGAACCATTCAAGGATAAAAATGTCTCAACGTCGCTAATGACTGTCGTTGCAGATATCTTACTTGTGTTTTATGAGTGAATACGGAGAGTGCATAGAACCTTTTCGCAGGATCTCTTTCCAGCGCTCTTCCATTAGGTGATGTGAACGAGCACACTTCACTCGCAGGTTGGCAAATGATTACACTTTTGCGTGGTTATGTATCTCTGTCCTGGCCTTTAAAGAAGGGGAGCAGATTTCTTCTAGTCCACCGACCTGAAATGAGCCCTGATTGCCGACAAATATTTACAAGCACGTATCAGTAGTGTGCAAATTGGTGCAAAAACTTACATCATAAAAGCTTATCTTCATTAGTTTCCTAAGTGGTTGAAGCAGCGCTGCGAAGTTCTTTCAGCACAGCTTTGTGCGTGACAGAACACCCGAATCATTGTGGTGTGTCGCTTAGCCGTTTTAAATTCCTCATCTGCCACTATCGGTTTCTTCATTGACAAAATAGCCATTACTTGCAAAAACACAATTTCACTCCGTTGCACCAAAGGGACATGAAGTTTTCTAAGGATGTCGCTTCTTTTTTGTTACATGCCCTGACTTTCATTCCGGAATAGAAGTTACTTGTAACTGTGACGTACCGTCGACCGGAATATCTCGATAACGTTTGCTATACCAGATACGTTTTGAGTAAGTAAACTTGCGGTGTTCTTTCGCTATTCAGAGGTGTTCTTGAAGATAGTAATTAGGTCCACTTTATGAATTCTGGTATGCCGCATCATTGTTCGGTTGAATGGGGAGTGCTGGCTTGGACTCGAAGCTACAACGTCGCTTTGCGGCAATGGGTTTCCAACTTCTTTCGGATATGCAGAATTGGTGTACGGCCTTTCCGATACCCCGTCAGGAGAACAGCCTTTTATGTTGCCAGGAAAAATCACAGAAGCAAGTACGATCAAGATGACAATTCCGAGGAAAGTACAAAGAGAGGAAGAACAACCACTAGTGTCGGTCTGTGACGACAGCGCTCTTGCATCGTATCCAGCTGTTATTGGAAATGGTCGAGTTGGCGGCCGAATTTAAAACTACCCCAATACGGCTGGCAAAGAGGAAGGCAGATTGCGAAGGCGGGAAAGCGTTGGGGTGATATAAACCAAAACAACGTTGGAAATGTGCCGGAAAAAAATATTTTATTTTTCCTATTCGGACGTAAACAGGAACAGCAGCAAGTATTTCTGGGAAAACCGTAACATCGCTGCTCAGATTTCGGACAAACTAGCGGCAGTTGGAGGTACGCGTCCGTGTCGGTAGTCTTTGGAAGGGAAGTAAGAATAAAAAAGTTTCATAAAGTCAGAATTTCTTTTTTGCCTTTTTTGAAGGGGATTCTAGACATTATTAGCTTCTTTTTACAGATCTCCTACAACTTTCTCTGGGTAATCAAATTGTAAAAATTCAAGCTTTGCAATAGCACCAAAATTATTTCACTTCAGGTAGGTTTACAAGGACAACTGAAATTTCTGCGTTATTTCCTCAGAATAACTTCCTGTTGGTAGCCACCCAGCATTACTAAAAAACACATCCTAACATGGAATTGTTTAGGCTCTACAAAGTTCGTCAGATGGGACAACTCGACAACGACGAGTGATTTAACCCTATGGTATACAAAGGAATTTTAGAAGAGCAGAAATTTCCAGTTTTTACTGGGAGAAGTGTTAAGAAGTACAGCCTGTTTTTTGTTGAATGCTGAAAGTTCACCTGAATCAGACATAAAGCGACTCTGTAGGTACTAGAAGGCCGAGAAGATGCAGCATTAACTGTGGTAGTAAATAACACTGCACTGTTTTTCTGGGATTTTGTCTAATAATTTTTTCAGTCTCGTAAAGTGGTGCCCGAGAAATACCACTGCTCAAGGTCGTGGAGCGTGTTTGAAAAACAAACGTAACCGGAATGTCGCAAGTAAACCCACTCTCGCAAGTTTGCCCTAGGGCAGCAAGCCTCCCCGATCCTTATTACAACCGGAACATGCACTCTGTTTCAGATGTTTCGATTTGTACGTTTTATTGCTTTGCAACATCGAGCAAAATTCATGTGCCAAATGTAGTATGTCTGATAATAATGCCCTTATTTGTGCAATCAGGAGAGGACACTTCAAGAAAGCAACAAAATGGGAAAGCCTTTCATCTTTATGTTTACTAATCCAACATATCAAGCAGCAAGCGTTTGAACTTTTTCTGCTTGGGTTTACTCTCTCTCGTGCCATTTGACCATTAAAAGGGAAAACGTTATTACAGCAAATGTTTACGCCGACTATCTTCCCCAATTACGATGCACTGTCATGAGCATGACAATTGTTAGCGATGGTGAACGGGTAAGTGTTTAATATGAAAATATTGACGAGGGAGATTTACGCTGCACGACAAAGAGAATTTTAATTATGAGGTGGTAAATGTTGGGACAGCCCTTGAGAACGGTGTTTGCGAATGCCCGCATCGTTGGTTACGCTCATTGGCGTTCATACGAGCCAAAAAAGGACCAAAGCAAGCTTGAACATGAATGACGGTAAATTTATTCTATTTCCTGTGTGCCTGTGGGTTTCCTGGAATAAAGCGAGAGTCTTACAGTATTTTTAAAAGGTGTGGGCATAAAACACAATGTAGAAGAAGGCGTTTTACAAACAGGCTAGCGAGGGCTAAGAAATTTTTTGAGTGCTCATGTTTTCTCAGAAAACTCTAGTTCTCTGCCAAAATCGTTAGCCTGCTAAGAAAATCTTCGGGGAGAACATATTTTGCTAACAATAATAAGATAGAGATAATATATGACTCATACATTTTGACACAGATATCGATACGCCTCGCGCGATTAAAAATATCATAAACTATATTTTTAATGTCTGTATTTAGCCGTTTCGCTGTAATCCTAATTCCGTTTAGAGGCTGTAAGATTTCTTGATATTACGAAAGATCCAGCATGGCATCATCAGTTTGAGCCCGAGTGAGTGCGTACACGTGAGCGCGAGTGAGTTTAAGCACGAATAATCCCGACTGAGTTTGAGTCCGTGTGATTGTAAGGCCGACTGACCTTGAGCCTGAGTAATTCGGAGGTATGATAAGTACGCGTGATCTGAGTGAATCTGAGCCCAAGTGGAACTGCATGAGACCACTTTATGTGAGACTGTGTTAAACAAAGTCCTCATAAAACTGGAAAAGCTGGGCCAGCATTTGTGTAGGTATGGGCCTCAGTGAATTTGCTCAGTCATGAATATAGGCCACAGTTGTCGTGGACGTAATATTTTCCCAGTGATGCCGAAGTAACCCTTTTAGTTCGAATGAGCCAATCAGGTTCGTTATCTCATTGTTAGCTGATCGCTGATTGTTAGCTGCTGATTTTGTCTATTTCAAGCGAATGAGAATCCTATTCGCAACAAATCATTGTGAGACCTGTAACACCGTAGTCACTGTGAGCGAAGTTAAGCCTTCAGTGACACCATCAAGGACTCCTGCAGCGTAGACATGCCGCCTTTATGAAGGGTTTGGTATTCAATACATACTTGCGTTTGCTTGCAAGGGGAGCTTGTTATTATGCCCTAGGAACTATTGATGCAATAAATCTGGAGCAAAAATTGTTTCCGTTTTTCTTGGAGACACGGGATCCCGTCTTTCGGCGGACAGGATTGTGAGCACTCGAGTTTCAGCCCGTATGATTCATCAAGCCGATGAAATTTTGGTAACGCATTCGTATTTGTTGTGAGTCCACTTGCTTCTGTAAGGGTTCTTATCCAAGTGAGCGCGACACAGTTCTGAGTTCATTCGAGTTGCGAGACCGAGTGAGTTATGGGCCCGTTTGATTTCTAAGTCTTGCTCACGCTGTGAGCTTGACTTTGAGTGAAGATGAGTTGCCCAGCAATAACTCCGAGTTCGAGCGAAAAATCATTACCAAATAAATGTGTAGGTTAGTTTGAGTGAGCTGGTTCAACTTTGCAGTATGCTTCTTACAGGATGCGATGCGATATATAGGTGCACAGGCAGTCATACAAGGTATTTATTAAACTGTGTACTGCCCAAACATTTTGAAGCGGTTACTCGTATAACCCCGGAACAAAACATTTTCAGCAATGCATTTATGTACATTAGCGAATCCAACTTCAAGAGAAATGATGTATGCCTGTTAAAGCCACCATAGAGTGAATATCATGACCGCAATGTTGCCACTTTAACGCTGACGTCCTATCAGTGCTTCGGGTACTGCTGTGGCTAATCACGGCCGTACGTCCACCTTGTAATTAAGCATGCCAATACGGTGTAATTACGACGGATGTGGCGCGTATGCTTTCCAGCACTGATATCGTGAGAAAAAAACCCGCCGAGTTGTGTGCCTTGAGGTGGAAGTGCGCAGGAGAGTAGCTGTAGAGGTTGGTAATGCACGATTTGACGCTCGCCCCTCCCACGTGGGAGTGTTTGCAAAGTTTCTTTGTTGCGACTATTTTTACGCAAATTCGAGCGAAAATGTGGTACAATTGATAACTACCTTAATTTATGCTCAAATGCGTCATGTTTTTCTCATAAAATTTTGGTAACTACACATAGCCTGTTTCGTCATTTCTCGCATGTTGCCTACGCTGGCCACCATCAGCACAACTCCAAAACAGAAGGGTTAAATGATGAGGAAGAGGAGCTCTGCTTAAGAATAATTTTTATTGTTAGCCTTCTTCACTCGTTGCAATAAGAATAAGCCGTACGAGTGAGTAAGGCACGTGGGTTTTCCTTGGTTGCTGCATGTTGTTCTATCTACTGAACTTAATGCCTCTTCATGTCAGCCGTTCTGGCGGCTCCCGGCTTATGGCGGTATGGATGACGGTTCCCAAGACGTAATAGTAGAACGTGTGTTAAACACAGATGATGGTAAGAAAAAACCGGAAGTTCTTTAAAATAAACTAGCTAAAAGCAGAAAAAAGTTCGCCCACCGAATCGGCAACTATATTTGTGTTTTGCAATGTCGTCCAAAAAAATCTTCCTGTAGGCTTACGGCGTGTATCAGTGTGTGGGGTGCTCAACAGTACTTTTTATTTTTATTTTTTCTTGCAGAAAGTTTTATTTCCTTCAATGAAGGATCATTCAAATAAAAATTTATACTTCTAGCGAGCTTGAAAGTTGTAAACTGACTACCTGTATTTCCAAGAAAGTGGTTTCCGCCAAGAAGAAAAAAAACTAATCAGCTTTTGGTGACCCAAACAGCGCTATTATATAGTTTTATCTGCTTCCCCGGCCAGGCCAGGGGTCGCATGGTGTGCCTCAAGAACACAGCGGAATAAAATATCACTGCCCTCGCCATCTTCACCACGTACGCCAATGCCGCTGAGGACGCCTGTGTTGCTCTAGAGATCATGAAAAGAAATTTTGCCATCACAATCTTCTTCCACTTTAAGGTGAAATGCAGCGATCACCGACCAGGCCCCATCAGAAAGAATGTATATGTCACGCTCAAGCATATTCCTTGATATCCCCTTTTGGTACCTTGCAACGAATACTCCGAGGGGGATGCGGTGGCTCACGCCGCTAACCGCATGTTTGTACACCAGGAATTTACCCTAGAGGGACATCCTGCACACCCGACAGAGAAAAACTCCGCTTTCGACCATCAAGACAGAAGCATTTGTCAGGTATATTTAAATTCTTAGTTACTAATGTAATATTACCAGAAAATAGTTGACCCCGAACATCCACTTAACAATGGCAGAAGCCAGCACCGTTCAAAAACATTAGGGGAAGATGGTGCTCCCATGGCCCCTTAGAACACCTGATTTACCCCTCCCAATATTCAGCTGCCGGCAATTTTCGTTCTATGCGCAGCAGAGTGTATTACCAGATACAATTAGCTGCCGGCAATTTTCGTTCTATGCGCAGCACAGTGTATTACCAGATACAATTTTGGAGTGCCCATAAACTTCATACCTTGGCCTTATACCCTCTTCCTACATTAAGCAGTGCGTCGACCCTTGCAGAGCCCGTAACTACAAACCCAGCGTCTGCTGGTGACCAAAACCTGGACCACCAGCCGACATCAAGGTATGCCGCACGGGTACGCACCCCACTGGGTCGGTGCCCTCAATCTATAGTGGACAAGTAAAAATTTATTTATAACCATCTACACCTTGGAAGGCCCAGAAAATACCGCTCGAAAGATAAAATGTCGGGTGGTAAAGGGTTATATTGTTTCTGCGGGCGCCAGAAAAAACTTTGCCAAAACTTTGGTATCTTCATTATGAACATTTATCTTACAAACATGACAATGGAGTGCCTAATTGTAAGCCGCCATCTTCTTCACTCAAGAATTCCGCATGCCTATTTAATCACTGCTTGCGTAGACTCAGTTACCGGTTGTCTGATAATTTGAGGAAGCTCGCGTCATCAGTGCTATCAAAAGGGTATTTTATACTAGATATGTTCTACCCCAACAAAGTATTTTTTATGAAGCACTGTTTTTTGCGTATTTGTAACCACTCAAAACGTTTATGACTAGAGCGGGCATTGGGAGGTGATTCCAAATCTATATTCCGGCTTCTGGCTACCTGGTCCACCAGAGGCTTGAATTGTAAACGTGAGCGGCTTTCGATGTCGGTTTTATTATTTCGTGAGCTTCCCAAAACTTGTAGTTTAAGAACTTTTTTCAACTTGTCCTCCATCAAGTACACACTTTTTGTCCACATAAACAGTGTGGTGTTTTTTGCCCTTCCTTGTTGGGGTAATTTTATAACTATTACCCCGAATTTTTATTGGCACATTATTTGTACGACCAATCATTATATATTAATTTGCATATTTTACTCGTTTTATGTACGGTGGCATTAATATAGTCCAAAAATGCCCTACAAGTACTGTACCATAGCTGAATGGAAATCCTGCTTTTCGAAAAGAAAGGGAACAAGTATGACGGCAATTCAGGAGAAGGCGCTACGTCATCGAAGAAAAGACGTCAGTTATTGGCCACTTGGCAATGCGCGGCCTGGAATTCATGTCTTTGGTTATCTGCATGATGCATAAGCCACAGCTTCAAATAGGACGCGATGCTTACCGAAAGGGCAATTATTAAGAAAACTAATGAAAAGCATCCGCATCCCCGCATGCAGGAAAGAAACTGAAAGGTGTGGTGGGCTCATGCTTGTCCAAAATTATGGTTATGGTTATGCTATGTCGCTTTGCAACACTGCTCTTTTTTGTTGGATGGCTTTTCAAATATACGGACTGTTTCTTTTGCCTACAAATATTTTGGTACATTGAGACCCCTCCCCCTTCAAGAAGCATCTTGAATTGTAACAATTTAATTAAAATATATGTGCTGACGAAAACACAAACCAACTTTTAAGAGTGCCTTTGTACTCCGATAAAGCATACCCGATACCTGTATGGCTTTGTCCTATAGAGACCAGATTTTGCTGACAATATATTGCGTGCTATCCATAGAAATTGCGGGCATCCCCCGCAATATTTTTGAGTAACGTCAGTGGTTTGTTCTGCATTATACTTGATAAATAGAAAATTCTACATTGTGGGTACACCCCTCAAGATGGTTACGTTACTACCTTGAAGCCATTGCGTACGTACCTCGGTGTGTATGAACTGTACACAACACGTTCAGGTCAGCTCTACGTGCCTCGAAGTGCGTAGCTACAAAATAAAAAGGGAAGAGATTGTTCTGTTTCCCAGCAAGCTTTTGTGTTCTGGTGGAAAATATGTGGCCATCTGCACATTCGCCTCATATCAAAGTAAACGCGTGGATAAAATAAATATAACAATAATTGGAAAAGCACTGCTTTAAAAGCACGCCACAAAAATATCGCCACGAGTTCCAAAGACACATAAGTGAAAAATACTGTAGAATTTCAAAAACTTGTTTCCACTCATGCCAAGGTACGCCCCTCTTTCATTCTGCCTCCAACTTTCCACCATAAGGTTCCCCTTTCCCAAGCAGGTCATTAAACCACTTAATCCGGGCGAATAATAAAGTAATAAATAATAATAAACTTATTATAAAATAGTGCAATATTTGTTGAATTTTACAGTAGAGTGCACTCCCCATGCTCCATCGAAGGCAACAATTTCTACCAGAAAACCCACTTTCCACTGCGGCAGTAAAGAATTCGTGTTCAATTACTGTTGTGTTCTTCGCTAGACGGAGGCAGTAGTCAACCGAGACGTGCCGACCATGTTTATTGGTCACCAGATGTTGGCCGAAGAAGAAGGCGGAAGTTTAGGCGCAACTCTTTTTACGCGACAGCCGCAGCAGAGAACAGGGTACATAATGTCACTCACCAAGCGGGCGTATGCGCAGGGACCCGCAGTGCATATGACACAACAATTACCCAAGCAACAAAATGGAGTCCCCAAGAAAGCAGTTAATGAATGGTTAGTCATTAAGGCGCATGAAAGATGTGCGCTTAGTATCACCCACATAAAGACGTCTCTAAAATTCAGCCTTCATCTGCTTTCGTGCACTCTTCCATGCCGGTAATATTCCTCGCGTGCGCGCATGTTTACGCAAGGCTTGGGAAGGAAAGAGTTAACTTTTATCACAGCGAGCAGGCCAGCTTTTGAATCGTTTCTTTCAGATCGCAGTAACAAACACGTCAAGCCGGAAGCGCTGCATTCTACATAAAAAACTTCACCCAATGGCCAAATGCTAGAGGACAAAGCGTAAGGCGTAAGGCCATGGGGCGGAAGTCTCCCGGGAAGCTTCGATAGTTAGAGTCTTTGAAATCGGGGAGAGAGAAAGTCTAAAGAAGGTTTTGGACGAACAGAAAATATTGAAAAGTAAGAAAGTAGCACTTGCACGCCAATGGCTATTTCACGAACCCTGAAAGAGTTCGTACGCTTCCGAACATCTTGTATTTTAATAACAAACAAAGAGAAATTTGGGCTGAGTGTACTGGGTGTCATAAGTTACGGCTAATATACCATGGCTTGTGGTAGCACAATTCGCCAGCTTGACAATCATTTCTCAGTTGAAATTTTTTAACAATCTATACCTAATTGTTCTAATAATATATCTTTCAAGAATATGTCTTTTTTCTGAAATATTTAAAGAAATTCTTATGATTTTATAGCATTAAGCAAGCTTCAGTGACATATAGGCTAGGGGCGTGTTCTCATAGCATAAACCTGTATTTTGACATCCAGTGAAAAAAAACTTAAAGAAATAGCAACAAAGTACAAGGATCCACAAAAAGCTTTGCTAAATTAAGGCTCATGATATGCATTCAACTCTTCTTCTATAGCAGACCTGTGAGTTTCCGAGTTTTAGCAACCCTTTATAACTGATTTAGCAGCCCTTTCGTGGAGCCGCATTTGTACAAGCAGCAGTCCGGAATGTAAAAGAAATGCCCAAATCTTGCTTTCTATGCCGTTATTTAAAGCTTTCTTCTTCTCTGCTTGAGTTGCGCAACTCCCGTCCTATAACTCGTTCCATCCGTCGAAAAAAGGCTGTAACTCCTTTCTAAGCTCAACTTGGTGAAAGTGGCGCCTTGCCTGCTTCGAACCAGAACCCGGTCTGCGTGCGAACTTCTTCACTCGCTAACACCGATACCGCCCACAGGCATAACGAATGCAAGACGCCACTTTATTTTACATCAGGGCTGTAGCATTTACCCTTTTTGCTTTTGGGAGGCGAAATGAACCTCGGCCAATCTCTTACGAAACTTAAACGTCGTGGGCCGCTTAGCTCATCGCCTTTGCACATAAAGGCTGTGCTTTGGACTAATGGCTAGATACCTGTGCCGTCTTTCGACAGAACTGACGTCACATGCCTCGAGAAGATTGTGCGCCCAAACCAGATTCGCCTTTTTTGGCTGTGGGGAGGCTTTTGTTACGATTGCCAGTGCGTGTAGGAAGGGTTATGGTTTCCTTTCTAGGAAAACGCCGGTGCCCTTATCTTCCCCGCCTGATAGATCTGAGGATCGTATTTCGTATGGAGGGACGTTAAAATGACTGAGTGGGTTGAGCAACATTTTTTGGAACAAGATGACGCAAAACGTTGTCACGTGTCCGGTGTTTCGGGAATCTGTTAAAATTCATAGGCGGTGCTGATATCTTCTCCTGGGAAATTTGCACGTATAAGCATCCGAAGTAGCAAGGCCAAAGAAGGCAACAAGCTTGACGGTACAAAAAAGGTTTTCCTGTGGCTCTTGGTGATATATTTTTAGATCGTTGTTGGCTCTTTGCTCTCTTCGTGGTATTCCTTCGCGCTATTGTGCAGGTCCCCATCAGCTTATGGTAAACTTTGTCAAAGCATGGGAAATGTACGGTGATTACTGAAAGGGCTGGGGAGTAGTAAGAGGAAAAATCATTAAAAAAAAACGTCAATCTCTCCACAGAAATTTTCAACTCAATAGGAAGCTTGTTGTCCAATCGACTTCTCACCAACCCATGTTCGCATGGTGGAGAGAAAGCAAAAGTTACACAATGCCTATATATCTGCCTACGGGCTTGTTTTAATGCGAAACAATTATGGTGACAAAAATCCGTGAATCCTCTGTGGCCCTAAGATGAGCGCTTTTATGGTCACTGCCCGACTCCTCTCAGTGAAGATGTGAATAATGCGGATAAATGTGATGCGTGTAACCACAAAGCGATGCATAAAGTCGACGTAAGATTGCCACTTGGGGCGAACGTACCTTCATATAAAAGTAAAAGAAACATTCTAAAGGAGATCGGTGTTTTGTTATGACTTTTTTATTGCTCAAAAAGCAGTCTTCGTGCAATGTACTACTGTTAACATGTAAACCCTCTTTAAAAGGGCTCGGCGTAAAACTTGCTATCTGTAAATGTGGTTTTCTGGTATTATGTGGAGGAGGGTAGTCAGAAAGAAGAATTAGGGTTTTGCGTGTTTCGCCGCCTCTTCCCTGGAGCAGCCCAAAAATAAGGTCCCCAAAACGTAGAGACTGTAAACTCAGCGACACGTCTTATTGATATAATTAGGATAAATTGGATGCTTTCGAGAGAAAGACTATGAAGTCACGTGCATTTTTATAAGATGATAGCCTTTCTAGGACAACTTAAACCCGAACATTTTGGCCCGCCTTTCTGTCTGTATGTCTGCCTTTCCATCGGTCGATTGATTCTTTCAACCAAAGGTTGCATTTTACTTAAAAGAGAGTGTTATATAGGCAAATTGTTTCGAAGCTAATAAATCTGGAAACAAACGTTATACTTTTCATCATTGTTCACGAAAAAGAAGGCATTAGGCGTACTCGTAGCAACAGCAATACAAATACGTTATATTCGTAGTGATGTACACGGCTAATATTTACAATGCGCTTTGATGTTTGCGACAGATAGTAAGATTACGTTTCGAAAACAATATTTCGACCCAAAAATTCCAAACGCGCAAGCGCCCATGGCTTGTGCCTTGGGGCGGCATTCCAAGAAGTTGCACAATAAGAGAAGGCTCCAGTGGATGGCGGGCGAGGTGTGGAATGCATGAAAATAGAATTGACTTAACCAAGCTTTAACTGTGTTTACTTTTGGAAGAGCTACACCTGCGCGGGAAGACGGTTTGCCGAGGAGAGAAGGGAGGCAATTACGTGGCAGCGATGAACGAGAGTATTGTCGGCCAATTTCGCACTGAAGGAAGCAGATACGTGGCGAACCATTTTAGTTGCACGAGCCATATAGGAGAGTACAGGGAAACTTTTGTGAACTGTGCAAGCTGTACGGGTTTGCATAACCATCACCTCAGATTACAACCATGTGGTGGTTACTGCCTCCAATACCACGTATGTGTACAACATTGTGCGACGAGTGTTTCATGAAGCTTTTGCCCTTGGCTGCGATAACTGTTCGGTTAAATACGTTCGCCAGTTTTTTGCACTCCTGCTTATATAGATAGAAAGGGCAGGTGTAAAAGGTATGACGCATACGGTGACAGCCATGGTGCTACAAAGCACGGTCCCGTCATTCTGTCAATGTTAGATCCGTATACACTTCATTACCGTGCCAGTGACAGGAACTCTTCAACTGTCGCACCTCTTTCCGGAAAATACACACTTTAATAGCTAGAAACATTCTTTTGTACAGCTTCAGGCACATAATATATCTCTGTGAAGCCCGAATATTCAATTAGCAATTCCAACGAACAAGACATACAGACTTGTTTACCGACTCTTCCCGCTACCGGACATGCTTTGATGTAGCCCTGGTTGTAGAAAACGGAAGGAAAATATCAGGGCATGCAGAATGAAGAGAAGAATGACGACAGGGGGTGATAGCTATGCTAGGTCTAGCCCGCAGCTCTGTCAA
Source organism: Haemaphysalis longicornis (assembly GCF_048455015.1). Taxonomy (NCBI): domain Eukaryota; kingdom Metazoa; phylum Arthropoda; class Arachnida; order Ixodida; family Ixodidae; genus Haemaphysalis; species Haemaphysalis longicornis. The sequence goes on along the minus strand of NW_027526407.1, from coordinate 37,005,753 downwards.
GCGATACTTTGAGGCAGGTTTTCCGACAGGCCCATGGCGTTGTGTCTTTTGTATATTACGCGAGAGAATCTCACTATTCATTGTATATTATTCGTAGCTCTCTATAGGCATTAGGTGATGCAAGGCAATATTTCTAGATTTCTTTCTGATTAATACGAGTTTAGACGTAAAGGAATTAATCAGGTGATCGTGAGCCGAGAGAGAATACTATGAAGCTAAACATATTTTATTTCAACTTGTTTGAGCTGTCGTTTATAGCCAGCCGCAGAATTCTGTATTTCAAACAATGTTGTTAGCACTATGCACGTATACAAAATAAAATTATCACCAATGAAGAATACCTCGCGTCCTCTTATTTTAACATATTACGACTTGCGTGTGTTAACAAATACAGAAGAAAAGGATACAAAACTCTTTCGGGTACACTGTGGTCGGTGCTGTGAAATGGAAAAAAAATATGCTTACTATCAAAAATAAGAGAGATATCTTTTGGCAAATATAATGCGTTTGATGTAACGCGTCCCAGAACGAAGATTACAACCTAGGTAAGAAATAAACACAAGGAAACTGTTCCAAGCACACAATAGTCTGGCAGTTCTGTTCCCACCAGTTAGCTTCTGCAAATAGCCTGGATATAACTTCGCGCAAGCATATTTTGCAATAATTGTGTGTATAGTGTGCTAGCTGGGTAGTTTACATCCGCCTGCGGGTGTGGAGACGGCGGCACTACTTGGAGTTTAAATGGTCCGTCTATGCCTGATTTGTCTGTTCTAGTGTAGCACATCTGCGGCACAAGACAGGTGAATAGATGCCGTGCACTAAAGTATGCAGAACTATATATCTACATGTATGTGCCATTGAGAATCTTGTCAGAGTCGATTTATTTTCAGCGCAAACATTTCGACTTGCACTGCAAATGGTGAAGTATTGATCGAATATTGACTGCACACAACAATGGAACTCCTGCTGTAATGCTATTGTTAGTTATTGCCAGACAATTGGTGTACTAGTCATGAGTGAGAATTGTTGCAAAGTTAGCAAGCTAATATATTTATAATGGAAGACACTAGTCAGGTATAAGATTAATTATACGCACAGCCTATATATAATTATAGGAACATACCAACGACGTCGCGGGGCCTTTTATGAACCTTACGCGCCTTACGTAAGAAACACGCCCATATTGACTAGCCACAATGGTGTGAAAAATATTGAAAATTTGAAGTACCGCAAATATATTTATTTGTCTTAGGCCTACCACGTAATACTGATCTAGCCCATTTTTATTATACACCGTTTTGACTGCCACATTAGTAAATAATCGTGACAGTAACAATGCAGCAGAGGGCTATTTTACTGTGAGTATTCAAGTTTACGAACACCATAATTTCTTGTCGGTAATTCGGTGAGACGAATTACCAGATTGAGGGATAACCTTACTCTCCTGCGTACAAGCTTACACGTAGCCCCATGAGTTGAAATAATATTTTCCGGCATTTACAATTCAACATCAGGAATGGTCTTTTCAGAATTTCCCGCTATATAAAAATTATGCCCCTAGTTTCAGTGCTGCTTTTCATACTGTGTGCATGTGTCAATGGTGCACAAGGGAGAACTACCGCGCGAAAAAAAAAAAAAACGTTTGACTCTCTATGAGAGTCTGTGTACTTAGGGAGCTCCGGCACAACAGCACCTGCGGAAGCTGTAGAACGTTCGTCTATATATTTACTTGAAGACGGTACTATGTAGCTACTGATACCCGCATGAACAGGAAATCAACGTATTATTCACGCTCAAGGCATCGAAACTAGAAAAATGGTTTTTTTTACTCTCCGCAGGAAAAGTGGCGAGATTACTGGTACGAACTACCGTTTTGACAAAATCGGTTAGACGAATTCTCCCTTAAACCGACCAACGTGGTTTCATTCATTTGGTGTTCTATAGAACCATTGCAAACTTGATCCGCTTAAGGCGAACAGCCTTGCATGTACTCTTTTGTTAACAATAACATCTTTCGGGTTGATGACCACTGCAGCAGATTCTGGGTAGCGAACATGACAGTCTTGGCAGTGTGTGGCGGGGCATTCGAGTGACTAGAGGGACAGAAATGTAAAAGAAAACCCGACCATGATGAAGAGATGGAGCGAAAAAAAAGACACGCGTATAAAGCTACCAATTTTTCCACCCTTCAACCCGTGGAGCCAGCGACAATCAATGAAAGAAGAACAGGAAGGGAGAGTTTTGTGGCCGCTCTGCTCTCAAAGAGAGAGGAGCAAAACAAGGACAATAAAAAGTACAAAAAAAAACGACAACGAGACTTCCGGTTCGCGAACGTAGCAGCTATGTTGACCAATGCCGTTTCTCAGCGTGAGCATGTGATTTCACGTCGGTTCGCGTCACGAGTCCTATTGCCTCACCACCGAGAAAGCGAAAAGTTCCCTCTCTGACTTTTCTCCGGTGTCGCTCGAGGTAGCCAGCATACGCTCTGCTTCCCCGCTTGGTCCTGAATAAAACCAGGCAAGAGCACTTGAAGAAAGTCTTCTTTCAAAATGTGTAGCCAGATTTTTTTGTTTTACTCTTTTTTCACCTATGTAAGTTTATTGATTGATTGTAGGGCGTAATGTGCTGACGCAACGCAGTCCTTGATGCGCGCCGTAGTAGAGGGCTCCTGGTTAATTTTGATCATCTAGGGATATTTACGTGAGGCGAAATCTTCTACACAGGGACGTTATTGCTTTTCGGCTATATCAAAAATCGGCCGCCGTGGCTGGGAATCGAAAACGCGTCCTCGTGCTCAGCAGCAACTTCTGTACATCTACTTCATTCACCATCTTCATGCGTACGCCTGGGCAGTTTTTACGCGGGAGGGCTTCTGTTAAGACGAACTTCTGATAAGTCAAATAAATTATCATGGTGCCTTCGAGTTCGTCTTATATAATCTTCGCATCACTACCTAAAATTGTTAATCATCAAGTCAAGGTCGAATCCCTGAAACCACGTCTCCTAGCATGTTACGTAAATGAACGTGAAATCCAGGCTGGCTTCACAAAATACAAAAATTTATTCATAGGCTCTATAGTGGTCGTCGAAGAAAGCAAAATCTCTGTCTTTGCTGAGCTTCTTTATCGCTCCCACGAAATAATCCACAAGTTAGGCGGATTAATGGATAGTTGCGGCATTGCGTTGGGGGAGCTGGGATGCAGGCTTATGGTGAGTAACAACCATGCGCACCACAGCTGTTTTTAGTACTTGAATGCTACTAATTAATGAGATGTCGTTGTTGTGTTGGCGACTATATGGTCTCCGTAATAAAACATAGAAGTGACGCCCTTTGGGACTGTTCTCCCGCATGCCGCTTTTGCAAAGCTCCTAAATTTTGCCAGGAAAGGTGCAAAATTTTAAAGTGGCTCTAATAATCTTCACGGCATCGCATTATTAGTGCGTGATTACCTTGATTGGGATGTAAAGATTCGAGCTTCAATTTTACGACATTGAACAGTAGGGTTTGAAAAGATGTCAAGGACTAATGGCCGTATTCTGTGTTTGTCCTTTACTCCGTGCGTTTCTCTTACTCGGCTGAGTGGATAATACCGCGATGCTTCTACATACGAAAATCTCTTTTGAGGATCTCATAGACTGGAGGCACCTGTGGAGGACGGACTCAGAACATGGGTTCAAGTATTTAAAATGCAAGTTTTATGTTTACTTACCAGTTGTGATGCGGGGTTAAGGTAGGCAGTTTTTCTCGAAGGACGCAAAAATTTTAAATTTTCGAAATTATGGGGGCAAAAATTAACATTTCGTTATCCCTGGCAGAAATTAGGAATTCAGTATAGTATGTGAACGCTGCTTCTTAAGCAGTGTAACTACTTATGCGCTTGAGAATTGCGCCAACATTTTCTGCGAGTACATCGAAACCATATTGAAAAAATATAGGAAGCTTTCGCTATAAAAAGCTTGCAATTACACTAGCCCTATAGAAAACTGTCATATTACTGGCTATAGAAATTATTTCAATGGTTACCAGTACCTATTTGGCCCAATTTACGTAAAAGCCCTTTCTAGGGCTGTTTTTAGCTATTAGAATCGACATTGCTACTGTTGTCTTTAGCTTTTTGTATAGCTCATTCTATGTTTGTCCTTAGCTATTTCTATAGGCGTTCCTACGGGTGTCATTAGCTTCTTCTTTAGCCGGTTCGATGGACGTATTTAATAATCCGTATAGAAATTACTATGTGCATATTTAGCTTCTTCTATATAGGTCTGTAAGGCTGTCATTAGCTATTCTTATCAATGTCTGTACGGATGTCTTGAGGTTATTTTATGGTTTAGCTATAGTCGTTTTTATAACTATTTTAGCCCTCCGTATCGACAACCCCGTGATTATCTATAGCGCCTGATAAGATCCTATCAGTGTGTCTCTAAAAGAATCTAACTTTTTCTATAGATGGCTGAAGACATTTCTACGTTATGTCATAGCTGAATACAGCCTTATACAGGCTATAGAATAGGTTTTTATATCGATACGTGAGCCACACCGGGCCCCGTACAAACACTTTAAAGCACATAGCGCCTCTAAATGTAGAGAAAACCGTTTGTAAAGCGGTGCTTTTTTTCCTTCAGCTACATTTCAAAGCTGCTTGTTTGGGTACCTGTATACCTGCTATTTTGCGTACCAAGTCCACAACAGCAGAAACTATTCGGAAAAACCGGAAAAAGCAAAAACAGGAGAAAAAGCAGCGGAAGATAGGCTGAAATAGTTTCCCTATTGGAGACCGGGGCAGTTGTTTCGACTCCTGTGAAATATATATAAAGCTAAGTGCAGTAATAAAACCAGTTACCCAAAATCACGAAGAAACGTCGAGCAGCTTTTCTGCAGAGCCTCTTTACCTACGTCTTCTCACTTTCATCAAGTTTATGCCGCGCTGCTCCATAGTTATTTCTCAGTGGCTAAAAATCAACTTTTCTGCGAACCATTTTTATTCGGTTTTTGCTTGTTAATGTCTCTAATACGTCGTTTAATGACGCTAATTGCCACGGCTGTGGTGCTATATGCGCTGCGCTGCTTTCAGGAGCTGCATCTCAGCTGACTCCCGAAAAGCGCCTCGTGACCCTGACCTTTTTTTCTGCTCTCGATTGCCCTTTCTCGTCTTATTTGCAGCCCGCTCATTCTATCCAGAATGCCTAAATTCTTCCTCTATCTTTTCACACTTCCTTGTCGCAGTCGTGCATCTATTTTTCTTTGACTGCACACCCTCAGGGGCCAAAATTTGTTATCGCCAAATTTGAAGACTACTTTGGTGGTGTAGTTTCCACTCTAGTTCTGCTGCTTGGCTCTGGCTTCTGTACTGCTAATCAGTCCAGATGGCGAGGGCTAACAACAAACAACCGAAGCTCGCAAGGTCGCCGGAGAGCGTAATTAACTCTGTGCCTCCACATGAATTCCGCTTTCTTATCTCTTCCGCTAGCTTCCGGGTTTTGCCTCCTTTGTTCGGCTTTCACGCCGATGCAAACAGAATGTCTTAATTACTTTCCAGGTTCATTTGCAAGCATTATCCTAGCAAACAAGCGCCTTTTTATCTGCCGTTTTATTGACAAATTGTATATTCTGGTGTTCCCAAATTTCTGTTTCGGTGATTGGCCCTATTGTAGTTTAACGCTTCAAGGTTGTCAAAGCAGCCCGTATAGAAACAGTTCTATCAAACATCATCTTGATTTTTTTCTTTTTCCTTTCTCCCGTTTGTGAAATAAATAGCAATGTTATTTTTTCCTACGGATACTTTGTTCGGTATTTCTTCCTCTCGTTCTTGAAATATGTAAATTCTGTTTGGTATGCATAAAGCTACCAAATCAAAATAGAAACCGTAAGTACATTTAAAAGCACCATACGTTTTTCCTTTCTATGCAAAATATTATATCGAAAAATTGTACCGAAACCTTACAGCGCGAAGATCACAACAACAAGAAAAATAAAACGACCGGACAAGTGCAGTTATTGTCGCCCCAATAATTTGTTCTGTAGTTCCCTCTCAATTTTTCTAGAACTGTTTGCACTAGCTTACCTAAAAGTGGGTTTGTGGTGGTGGGTTGCTCATCATCCAGCGTGTGTGCTTGTTTACGTGGCACAAAAAGCCGTTATTTCATGCCAGTATTTGGTATTTTTGCTTGTCTTCGGAATGCCACACACTTAACATTTTTTACCTGTCTAGGACAGCCGTCGGAGTGCCTCACTGTTAAAATGTCTATTTCGCAATTTCGCCTGGAAGATACCACCCAGCTGTGCCGACCGTCTTGTCCTCAGTTGCAGCCGCACCGCATCGCAGTCGGCAAAGTAGTAACAGTAGCCACATAGGAACAGTTGCATCACCCATGAGCGTGGAAGCTGCACCCGGCAGCGAAGTAATTTCGCTGCACATAGCCCCCGGTGAATATCGAAAGGCTGTCGCACTCTGGACATTTTTTCCACGGTCATGTCCCACAGATTCAAGTCCGTCACTCAACAATGAGGGGCATACATTTTTTTATTCCACCGGAGGGCGTGCCAGGCTGCATCGATGCGGCGAACGACCGTGGATCGCATGGATTTGAAATCGACCCCTCTAAGATATGCATCTCGTTTGTTGTCGTAAAGCAGCAAAATTGTTCAATCCTGCTCGACGCAATGCTAAAATTGTCAGATGGCCCTGTGGTAAACCTGTGGCAACAGTTTGATCAAAGAGGCTGCGTTGGACCCGCCTACGTGCGAGCAATTACAGCGCAATCGATAAATGCTTGCGGTCTTGTGGTACTCGCTTGTGCGTCACTGTCTCTTTTTTTCGCGCAGCCTACACTGCTGCGCATCTATGATCAAACATGTTGCGTAAGATTGGCTGTGTAGACTACAATGACGTGTCTATTTCATCTGCGCGCTATACCAATACATCGCAATGCCCGTTTCCGAGAAACTCCCTCAGACTAAGACACTCTTGCACAAGTCCGATTATCAGCTTTTCTTGAGCACCCGTTGCCGTTGCTGAAAGGGCGGTGACAAGTTTTCCCGTTTTGGAGTGAATACAGGGTGGTCTTGTGTGCCCGTTCAGCGTACAAGTGTCGAGGAGGCCGATCAATATATGCATCTTTGTGCGTCGTCTTTCAGCTTTAAATAGCGGGTTTAGTGTTCCGTTGAAATGCAGAAACAGACCACTCCCAACGCGGTCCACACAGTAGTTTGGTATAAAGGAAGGAAAAGTGGCCCAGGCCGGACTCGTGTGCAAGTGACAACGAATGCCGCAGATTGCCGAAGAAACGATAAGAGCTACGTGACAAGTGCTCACAATGTCGTTGGCGGAATGAGATGCAAGCCGAAAAAAATAATGGACATAGAGACAGCATCAACTGGTATTCGTGACGTGTCCTCGAGAATGGCTACTTTTTCCTGCAGTTAGAGCACTTCGGTGACCCGAAAACCGGCTTTCAAAGAATGGTTTTCCTAACGTTTATTTCCTTTCAGGTTATTTACTTACAGTTTACTTTCCAGCTGTTACTTTCGCGTGCAGTCTTCACTATACATTCATCAGTCAGCCGCGTTCTCGCTGTCTTGCAAGGTGATTAGTTAATTTGTTTGCTCGTTTGCTTGCCTGTTACATTGAATATGGTTCACTGCTTGGGGCATTTGCAACTTTTGTGTCGTTGGTAGCAAATTCAGAAGAATTGGGGTGCCGCTGGACAGCGACAGTATTTCACATACCACAAGCTTTTGCTTTCCATACAATCGAACAAGTAGAAACTGTAGAATTCTTAAGAGATTATCTGTAGTGAGACCTAATATGTTGCGGACGGCGGAGGTGCACTTGGTGTCTTACATTTTTCTCAAGACTGGTGTATCATCTCCGGAAGGCATTGTTACCAGAAAAGAGCACTCTATTGTGATTATAACTCACTGACAGACCTACGCTGAAAATGTACACCTTTTTGGACGTTGAACTTAAAAGGCTCGCCATGTCAGCAAATGCTGTATATGCAAACATTGGCAGCGTATTTATGATTTTTAGAGGACGGTGGTGAAAGGCCCAACAACACATTTCAAGTTCTCAGGGAGTGTGAATAGGTTAGTGAAATTGACACTTCATGGACTAAAGTTACATCTGCCTTTCGAGGAACGGAGTAACAGAATGCTACAAAATAATTTGGAACTCCTGGGGATCTTAAACGTACGCAAAAGCTCTCCAAAACGGCATTTTTTTGCCGATATTAGTCAAACCCGCTTTCGCGTGCTAAGCAGAACTCCTTACCCTTCGAGGCCTCAGGGCGAGTAGAAAGCAGAAGAGAAAACATTGAGAACTTCAGGTATTGAGCCATGATTTAGTAATCTTTAATTGATCATTTGTACGGCATTATGAAGTCGTTGAAAAATGTCCCCAGCTAATCTTGCTTATAGAAATAATAAACACTTCGAAAAACACGTTGACTTCTGGAAAGTGTGGAGATTTACAAGTATTGCGCAATGTTCTTAAGGGAAACGCGAAGACTAAAATGTATAGCTGGAATCATTGTTTTCAAAGGAAACTCGAAGAACCTAAATATATAGCGCGGACACTTAACAAAACAGTGATTGTAATGAGGCAGCTCTTCGAGGTACAGAAGTTCTGTTCTCCAGTATTATGCAGGAAATTCGTATGAATCATTGCATAATTTCATTACTGACATAATAAGCCAAACCTTGGTACTATAGAAGCCCTTCTTAATAAATGGACGCCATTCCCACCGCGAAATTTTATGTCCTGCGCTGCTGTTGTCAAAAACGACATGTGCTTATGAGGAAGTATAAAATGTTAGCGGTTGTCTCGGCAGGCTTGTCGCTTGCGCTCGGCCTCTCTGGTGGAAAATGCTGGGCACTGATGCCTGCGCTCTGCGTATTGGGCGAGAACGTCAGGGTCCTGCGTAGCGCGACAGATGCGCTAGCCCTCGAATGTCGTCAGCCCCCCTCTTTTTTTGAGAGAAGCCGCAAAACTAATATTTACCTTAACACATGGGGGCTCTCATTGTCCACCGGCTCCGCATCATCCCCCATACGGTTTCGACCCAGGTTTTGCGTTTTGTTATGTTCACACAAATATGAAGCTCTATTCTTCACGCCTGATTATCTTGACGCATGCGCTCGGTGTTTTGGCCGAGAACTGCTGGGTGCAGCATCGGGCTTCTGTTTACTGCACAATTTTCGGGCCGACGAGAGGGTAACATCTTCGGTGTAAAATCCGCTTAGGAATGTGGGGAAATACAAAGGATGCAACGACAGAAAAATGTTGATGGTGGCAGCAAACAATACGTGCCTATTGATTTACGGCGAAGAAAAGGCCGGCGCAAGGGTGAAGGGATGAAATGAGAGAGCTGAGTTCGATAAAAGTAATCAGGCTGTCACAAGCGAGCAGGAAATGGCGTTTATTGCAGGGTTTTTTTTATTTTCCTTTGAGAATCCAACAAGCGATGGCCATGATGAAACTTTGCAGTATTCTTTCTATTGATTTTCTATTCTAGGCATCTTCTCCGGCCCGGCTGAGAAAATTTATAGCTCCTCCTCAAAACATTGCCCGAACGTGAGCAAAGCTTCCAGTCCTGTCCTGCCTCAGCCCCTCAAAAATATGTGTAGATGAGTACGGCATCCAATGGCAAAAAAGTGTTCTTTTTTACCTTTCGTGTGTTTTTAGGGCGTGTTCATTCAGCGTCACTCATTCTAAACTAGTGTAAACCTAAAAAAGCTAGCAAGCTATACTAAGTTAGAAAAGCGATACTTGTTCTTTGGAATAGTTTTCAAGACACTCGCTTTGCCGAAGTGAAAGTGTTTGTCAAGTCTATACGAAGTTACTTTAGCTAAACGGCGTTGAATAGCATGTATAGTATTAGAACGTCTTTCCTAAGTGGCCGCGGGGGTAAAAACCTTCTGCGGTAAAAATCTACTGCGGTAAAAATGTTCCTAATGTTGCTACTGGGGCCAAAACAATCTTATTTACAGGCATAAATTATTTATGTGGGTGGGGAAATGAAGGGCAGATTGCCCAACTCCATCAACTGACCCGGGCGAAGGAAGAACTAAGTAGGTTCCTTTTACGAAACCTGTACTGGAATAGTTGGCTCAGTATTTGGTGTTGTGTTTGATTTTTATTGGTGTAACAAATTTTTGTTTTAGTAATTTATTTCGGTCACCCATTTAGTTACTGTCCAAAAAACAAATTGAATGAATCCCTTTGTAATTCCTTTACAAATCAGCGTACCGTACGGCTTGGACAATGCTCATATCAAAATAATAAATCCGCAAAGTGCAATTGACAACTAAAGAATATGAGCTGTGTAGCGGCACCGAGTTGTTGGCCGTAACAGCCTAGCGGGTTTCTACAATTTGTTTTTCTAGTTGCCATGCCGACACAGAGCAAAGTGACCGCATGCACGTTGTCTGGCCCATTATAGAGTGTTCCCCAAGGGCTCATTTCCGATGTTTGTAAAACTCGGTTTCAGTTGCCATTCCGAAAGTGTCCCGGGAGTTGTTGTTGCGCGGCCCACTGTAACTCCGTAGAAAGCATAACACCGCAGATGGCCTGAGCGCAAAGGAGACGAGCTCAAAATTTTAACAGCACCGACAGTGTAAAATCCTTTGGTTGAACCATTTGTGCGAGCTCGTTGCAGAAAGGGCCCGTAAACCTGAGGCGCCATGCTTGGTCACGCCCCGTTTAGCTTCAGTAAAATTCGTTGTGAAAGCTCACGACGTGGTCTTTTTAAGGTATACCATAGGGAGGATGCGAATAAGCCATTCTGCAGTTTCTCACTAAGTGAACACGTGCTTTCCTTTTTGTGACGTCTCATCTCTGGTTGCTTGCCGCCGCGAGTTGATGCAGGGAGACGTGAGTTAGCTTTCTCCTACTATGCGCTCTGAGGAGGGTAGAAGTCGTACTCCTGGAAGATACCAGTTTTATTAGGCCATGCCGCTTGCCTGATTGCAATCTATCGGCATTTTGATTGTTTTTAAGCGGATGATATGTTCTAGGAGCAACACAAGAAATTCCTTTCAATTGCGTTTTCTTATTCATAGCATTTATGAGTGAGGGCAGGTATTTGGTAAACAACTTAGTGTATTGTTAGGTGTTATGTTTTACTTTCATGTAAATGTGGTTCATTCAACATGACCACCTCGCCATTTATTCCCCACATCTTATAAACGTAGTCACAGGAGGAACATGACATGGTGGCAGACGATTGTTGCGTTTCTATGACATTTACATTCAAACATAAAAATTGTTGGCAAAAAGCTCTGGCTTCGAAGTGCGCCCGAAAGTAAAACTGTTCAATAATGGCAGGCTGCCTGTTATGGGCGTTTTAATTTCAGGTATCCCTGTTGTGTGTCTCTTCAGCAAACTTTATTTCACCCATTATGAGAGTACTAGTAAAAGCATAGTGACATCAAAGAGAGCTATTTTTCCCAGTTGTCGTGTCACCATTTTTCGTGTTTCGTGTACCAAAGCGCACAGAAACGCAAGAAAGTACAATAACCCAAATATTTAGCGAAATGCTGCGAGTACCGGCGAAGACTTAGGGGGGCTCCATGTTGGCTTGTGCGTCCAACGCAGAGACCCCAATCCTGGCCGTCGCATGACAGCCGGTTCGCATTTAAAAGTGTTTTTCTAAGGGCTAGTTCTGTTGTTCCATGCAGCAGTCTGGCACAGCAGTCGTTCCTCCACGCGGCTTACCAAGTTCGTTCTGCCTTGCGCCGTGTCAAAACATTGCACCATCGTCACAAGGTTTAGTAGGGTAAACACTCCAATCGGCTCAGCAACCACCGCTATTTTTGTACACTTTGGAAATGTGGAAGAGGCGGTTTTTCTGGCGGTGGCGACAATCCACCTCGAAAGTCCTATCAGCATATGGCAGTCCCCAGCGCAGAGGTGTGCAACTTCGCAGGAAACAAAAACGCCTTCAGAGTTGTATTGAAACCCTTGTCAAGGACAATTACATCTTTCAACGTATTAATTTACCATTAGAGGCAGTAGTTTATAGAAACTGCGCGAGACGCCACACTAATTGTATAGCTACAGCCGCTGGAACACTTGGGACCCGAGCAGCAGCTGCTGCGTGCAACATCACCATATACATAATTTGCACTCATGTTCTGCTAGCTGCCGTTTTAGAGCCCTGGTTGAATATGGGAGGGCTAACAACATCTTCTGTGCCGCTGTCATCGCGCGTATCACCGGAATATATGGCAGAAGTAGTCTAGAAAGGGCTATGAGAACGTTGCGTGCAAAGTATGTTTTTTGAATAGTGCTTTGTAACTCACACTTAGAAGTATTGCGAGCCCTTGTAGAAGATCAAAATGTTTTCGTTACTTCAAATATTATTAAAGAATACTAGAAACATGGAACATCGATGTAACATCCCAGACGTAACCGACGTTAAACAAGAGATCTTGTAGTGATGGGTCCAAGCACAATGGGCAAAAAAAGTAGCAGCAAGTTCCGCGTTACAAGTTGCTTACAAAAACAACGTGGTTTTAACAAAACGAGTTAGAGAAAAAGAAAATAAACAATCACAAAAAGAGTTAGCGTTTAACATTGTCTGCGCGCCCATGCTCTTAATTTTTGGCGTAATTGTAGCCCCTGCTATGAATACAATTGGCATGTTTTTTATGGAAATTTGGACGGAAGGAAGGAAGGAAGGAAGGAAGGAAGGAAGGAAGGAAGGAAGGAAGGAAGGAAGGAAGGAAGGAAGGAAAGGAGGATTACGTTATTTCTTTCGGTATCACGTATTGGGGTGGAGGAAGCCCAGAGGGCCCCAGCGACCGCCAGGATCCGGGAGGTGGTCAGGACTTCGCCTGACTCCCCAGGGACGCTATACATCTGCTACCAGAGGTAAGGGGAGGGAAGCGTGGGGATCATGCGTCAGCGGCGCAATCTCAGATGAAATGGCCGTGAGGGTCGACTTCTTCGTAGGCTGGGCTGGTAGGGGTGGTAAAGAGGTGAGAATGTCTGTGTGCTTGGAGCAGTGTGACTATAATTAAAGTTTATAACATTACCTACAACATTACGAACACCTGTAGCTCCGTTTTTACAAATGTTTCGAAAAAAGTTACCTTAGGATGTAAGTTTTAGCTGGTGAGATGTTCGAAAACATAAACGTTTAAATCAGTCACTAAATTTTTTGGCCCCTATTGCTTCCCATCTTTCCATCTCGTGTAGCCCTCTTGGTCAGAATGATCCCAAAACATACTGTGTTTAGGAGAATATATAGTGCCCCACCTGCGATTTGACATGATAACTGTGAAAATGCATTGCACGCCCACCCCTGTTGTTTTTCACGCGCAACCACTAGACATTAAAAGCACTGAAATTCCACCCACTTTTTATAGTAAATTACAAAAATTCTGTACGTTTCATACCCTTAAGAGTGTTTTTTGGGGGGATGTACCCTAGTACGTGCATATATTACAATGATTTTTCTTACTTTGCACAATACCTAATGATTTACCCCGAGACAAAATATTCTCGGTATCTATTTTTAACTGCTCTAGTAGGACACCGGGACGGAGCTAAGCCTGACTTTAACGTTGAATCGCTCTGCGCATTGATTGATCCTAAGAACAGCCATGCCGTCCCCTCAGATTTGTCTTTTACTCTGGCTGCTGGCTAGTTTATTGTTTCATTATAAGCACCCCGTAATTCAGCAGCTTTTTTCATTTATGTTGTTCATTCCAATAAGAGCAAACATTTTAGCGATTTATAGTTTACTTGAAACTGATAGCTGCTGTTTTAGTTTTCAGATAAGCGAAGTTTTTGCGAAGAATGTCAACTCCGGAAAAATATTTCTAACCAATAATATTTATGTCGGCTCAGCTGTGGGTATTTCCGGGTCTTTCGATGGCGCCGCCAGGTATCCAACTCAACAGTGTAAAGTACGTCGCCTAGCCATGATGCTTCACATATGCTCACGCTCACTCAGCAGGGGAGATATCTTCGCGTCATGATGGACGCAATAAGACTGAGGTGCGCAAAGTTTCCCACACAAATTTAGAACCATTAAAGTCGGTGACGGTGGATGGCCGGCGCAGCTGCATCGGAATGCAACAAAGATAAGTTGTCGTCTGCTGTGCGTGGTGTCATAAGAATGAGGGGCACACATGAGATATTTCAAGTTTTAAACGTAGTTTATTGTTTTGTCTGTACGTCGAGCATACTAGCCTCTAGCCTTAACTACACACTACACACGGGTGGTAAGTGAAGAGAGTGTTCTGCAGCTTTTAGTCACACCCCAGCACACTCAGGTGGCAACTGGAGAGGGTTCCCCGTAACTACCGCAGGCTGCGTTGACGCAATGAGGTTTTATAGTCTATGCGCTCGGGCTAAGCCAGCATCAATCTCCTGGAAAATAACATATAGCAGCTCTGCTGTAAACTTTTCAGTGGAGGCACCTCACTTGATTCCATAAAATGGGGCGACAGCGAAGTGCTCGACTAGCTTCTCTAGGTGTATCCCATTTTCGGCGTAACCTGTTGGGTGTTTCACTCGGCTAAAACTGCATCGAACGCCACAAAAAGATACATGTAAACAGGTCTCTTTTTCGGGCTGTCATCGTCTTGACCCTCCCAGCGCAAAGGGCCGTCCAGGTCTTTACACTCCCTAGTGAATACTGCGAAGAAGCACTGTTGCGTTAACGCCGAGGAAAAGGTGGTGCGTCAAAGAGTTCCATGTTTCCAGAAGACAACCCTCATAGAATTCTGAACGAACGCAACCGGAGTCTTCTAGTTCTTCTTGCGGGTCCGGAGTTCTATTTATTCATGGCGCTTGTCGGAGCTTTCCCCAAGCTCTGCCTATATTAGGTTACATTGGCATCATGGAGAGGCAACTGCGAGCTCATCTGCAATTCAAAGCGTAACCCGACGCCAGCGCGGTCTGGCGACGCTTAACAAGGCTTGGCAGATCCCTCGGCTCCGGCCTTTTGCTTACTTTATTCTGAAGGCGGCACGCTCGATACATGTCTTGGAAACATAGCACAAACGTGTATCTCTGTACGTGCGGCTTAGCAGTTTGTGAAGACTACTGTAGTGACTGTAAGCTGTCTTTAAGGCCACACTCTATTTCTAGCATTTTCGCATTTGTTAGCGGTACAAGAGTGCTTCTATGGCTCAGGCTCTATGCACCAAAATGCGTGCCAGCATTAGCTACGCTCTTACTGCTCCATAGTTTCACTTCCAAACATGCCGTCGACGTATACATGCACCTAGCCAAAAATGTCGCGAAATGGCCTTTACAGCGCACATATTTAGTTATTTATTTTTTATTTTCAGT